>NW_006159762.1:460392-476876 GCF_000334495.1 Tupaia belangeri chinensis
CACACTCGCATGTGTAGGGCTTCTCCCCTGTGTGCATCCGTCGGTGCACCTGCAGGTGCTGCCTCCGGCTGAAGCTCTTCCAGCAGTCCCCACACTTATAAGGCTTCTCCCCCGTGTGGCTCCGCTGGTGGACCTCCAAGTGGTGTCTCTGGCTGAAGGTTTTCCAGCACTCGCTGCACACATAAGGTCGCTTTCCCAGGTGGGTTCTCTGGTGCTTCATGAGGTACTCTCTCAGGGTGAAGCCCTTCCCACACTCAACGCAGCCATAGGCTTTCTCCTCTTCGTGGGTTCGCTGGTGTCGGACAAGATTGGAGCTCCGACTAAAGCCTTTCCCACACTCAGGGCACTGGAAAGGCTTCCAGAAGGAGCTACGGGTTTTGAGGTCATCTGGCACTGAAATGGCACCATGCTGGGGAGGAGGAAGCCCTGGCACACTGCCCCCAGATTCCCCGGGCTCCTGCTCACAGGCTCTTCCAAGCCCAGGGCCCTGGAGGATGGCCTCCCCAAACCTCTCTGAAGTCAGTCCAGCAAATGCCCCTTTAAGATCTTCCTGGTGGGGCTTTGCCTCCTTTTCCTTGCTCCCCACACCTACAGGAGAAAAGTGGGGAAAAAAGTGATTCTGTGGTAGTCATGAAAGGAAATGTGTACATTAGAACTTTGCTTCTAAGGGGTCCACGCACTTGCTCAGCTCCCTGTCCCTGCTCGCCCTTCTTCTCTCCACCTATCCAGGGTCCAGTAATCTGGGTCCCCTGAAAGCCTGGCAGGCAGGAAACTGACTCAAGAAAGAAGCTTGTTAACTGATGGCTGAATGAACAGGCCTGGCTTGTCTCTGAAGCTGTTGTAGCAGATGCCTCTATATTAGCAGGTTTACCAGGACTGAAGTGCTCCAGCTTGACCCCTCCCTCCTCGCTCTGATCACTCCTTTATTTTCTCTGAATTAACAGAAATTATGTATAGAAGCATAAAGGGAAAGGGAGGAGAGAGTCCAGCAGGTGATGTAGTGGTTAAGGCATGGACTCCCACAGGGTTGACTGCAGTTCAAGTTCCAGACCCAGAGGCTTGAAACTTACACCAGGCATGTGTGCATGCGTGAGATTCACCCATGTTGTGTTATACAGCTGTAATTTGTTCTTTTTCACTGGCATATAGTATTTCACTGCAAGCCTATATCACAATCTATTCATGTGACTTATATTTGGGTAGTTTTCAATTTTGAGGTGTTATAAGCAAAATTAAAACTGCACATTAAACTAAATGCAAGGGACAGGCAGGTGGTTGGGTAACTGGACTCCCACATAGTTGACTGTGGTTCGAGTCCTGGACCTAGTGGTTTGCTTTATCATTCTCCCTTTCTCTTTCTCTGGTCAAATAAAAGATTAACAATAAATAAATTCAATTCAATTAAATTTTAAAAAACCTAAATGCAATGCATGAACCTTAACTAGATCCTAAGGAAATCTGAATATGCATTATGTGTGGGTGGGTGTAGGGGTGTGTGTGTATATATATTATATGCACCTTATGTTTATTTTCCTAGGTAGAATTATGATACTGGGTAATGTTGGGAATGTCAATGTTAGTAGATGCATCCTGAAGAATTTGGAGTGAAAGATCAAGATCTTTCCAACTTCCAAATCATTCCCAAAACACACGTTACAGATAAACCATGGCAAATGCTAACAACTGTTGACTCTAGATGAAAGTGTGTGTTCACTGTACTAGTCTTAGCTTTTTTGTACGTTTGAATTAGTGGAATGCATTAGTGGAAAGAGAATGGACCTAGCAGTCAGAGATTTGGTTTTGAATACTGGCTACTTTACTGCTCTGTGATTACGGAAAAATCAACCTCTCTGAGTCTTTCTTTTCTTCTTTGAAACCTCATGAAGGTTGCTGTATGCACAAAGCAAGCATGCGATGGTAAGGGGTATTGTTTTAGCTCTCAGACAAGGTACTGCATTTTTAGCTACTTGCAGGAACCCTCCAGTTGGCTCTCAAACTCAGTAAATGAAATTTGTCACTCTTCCTTTTAAGAAAACGTTTCCCTCCCTTTCTGAGATTAGCAATATCATTTTTCCTGCTACTGGCTGGGATCATAAACTCATCTTTGACTCACCTCCTCTTTCCTCTCCCATAGCTAACCCGTAATCAATCCCTAGAAACATGTTTAGTTAACCCCTACTGCATGGCCACCATCCTGGCTCCTGCTCTTATCCTTGTGCCTACATTACTTCAACCCTCAAACTGACTTTACCCTGCCATAAATTCAATGTCTCTCAAGAAAAACTTTAATCACATTACTCTGTGCTAAACATTTTTAAAAGAAGAGCCCACAGTTCTCATGGCTGGTCTCACTCTACTTCCCCTAGTCTCCTTCTCACTCATATTTTACCCCAGGGCTCTCACCATCCTGTGCATAAACCAGCAATTCCTACATTCAGGTGTGTGCACATACTACTCTTTGCCTCTGCTACTGCAATCATCTTCCAAATTCCTGCTTCAGTTGTACATCTCCATTCTATCCATTGCCACTACTGCAATTATAATCCAGATCACAAGGTTATTAGCAGTCATTCTCCAATGAGGATGAACCAAGAACAGGAAGAGATCTGAGAAACTCCCTAGTCCAATACTTCCCCCAGACTCCTGTCCTCTTTGTAAATGAAGCACTCAGGCCCATGCCCACACAGCTCTCTACACAAGAGTTGATAGGACATGGGAGTGAATCTCAGGAAGACCTCAAGGCTGAGATATTGAGCAGATGGAACACTTGGGAAATGGGCTTTCAGGTTCTCCAGCCTCTGGAGAAATGCTTAGGGATGAGCTTGGGTTGTTTTGAAACACTGACTTGATGAGAGCATATAACCAGAGTCCAGAACAGTCAGAAATGGCCAAGAGATTATGAAAGGCCTCTGAGAACGTGAGGGCAGAATCCTGACTCCATACAGTGACATAAGCAGAGATACATCCCTGGGAGGAACCATAGTGCTGGGGCCCTGGTACCTCCTGTGCTCCTACTTTGTACAGTCACCTCTGAGGGTTTCCACATCCTTTGCCATTACAGCAAACATACATCTCTATGTAAGATATCCTGGCATCTTTTGGTCACTCATGTCACTGTCATGGTGTGACAACCTTTCCCTGGACCAAGATCTCCCAGACCACAGTCTATGCCCTTACTCTATCCCTAATGAATGTCTTTTCATACACTTGGCCTCTTCACCCAAATTGTTAGACCCTGGAGGCAAGCATTATTATTATTAATTCTTCCTGATGACTAGCAGAGTGCTGGCCACACACAAAGTGCCAAAGAGGGTCAGCAGGTGGCTTAGAGGTTATGGCAGCTGGATCCCACATGGCTGACTATGCAGTTCAAGTTCTAGAGCTGATAGCTTAAAAATCATGCCAGCGTGTGTGCATGAGTGTCCAAAATCCTAAGAGGAGAATATAGAAGGGACTGCAGCATGGCCATTCCTCCAGGGGGCTGATTTCTCACTTCCCCCATCTCTGTCTCTGTCTCTCTCCAGTGAGCACACGCACCCTGTAGCAAAACTAAAAGAAAAGAAAAGAAAAAAAGGAAGAAAGAAAGAAGACGCCAAATAAATCTTTGTGGGTGAATAAATAATTTACTGCTGACTGACTCACAAAAGACACTTAATAATACAAGGAGCAGGACCAGCAGTTGGCGTAACACTTATGTCGCTGGACTCCGTGGTCAAACGTGGTTCAAGTCCCAGACCCGGTGGCTTAAACTTGATGCCAGGCACATGTGTGTGCATGCCCAAGATCCCGAGAGGAGAATGGAGGAGAAGGGATTGCGGCGTAGCCATCCCCTTTGGGAGTGATTTCTCACTTTCTGTCTATCTCTGTCTTTCTAGCACGCGCACACACCTTATAGCAAAAACCTCTCCAAAAAATATAAATAAATAATACAAGGAACAACTAGTAAAAATATCGGACATAACCACATCTGACACATAGATTTATTAGCTCACTTCGTCCTCACAAGGCCACATGACTATGTTCTAGAACAGCCCCATGTCACAACTGAGAAAATAGACTTCAGAGGGACCAGCAGGTGGCGTGGTGGTTAAGGCACGGGACACTCCCATATGACTGACCAACCACGGTTCGAGTCCTGGACCTCATGGCTTGCTTTCTCACTTTCCCTCTCTCTCTGGTCAAAAAGAAAAAAAGAGTGAATAAATAAAATTAAATAATTCTTTAAAAATAAAAAGAAAACAGACTTCAGAAGATGCCCCAGGTCACAGTTAGTAAGCAGTGGAGCCACATGTCCTGAAGGAAGCATTGTGACACTCTTGCTCATCTCACAAAGCATTTCAGAATAAGAAACAGCCAGCTGGTGTCGGTACAGGAGGGTGGTCAGTACCCAACTTATACAGAAGTGATGAAACGAAAGAGCATCAGAGGGGAATGAGGAGAGGGCCGTTCCCAACCACATCTGTTTCCTCTCCCTGTTCTCACTCCTTCGCTGATTCTCCACATTGCTTTTCACTCAATAATCCCCAGCCCTGCAGAGGCTCCTCCTGGTTGTTCCCTCACAGCTCTCACTCAGCACTGCTCTCTGCCCACTCTGGCTGCTCCTTCTCCTACGAGCCATCATTCGTGCAATGGCCGTGTCCTCCTAGATCGAGTCCCAGGTCATACCTGGCCATTACTCGAATCAGGCACAGCGCGTCTCTGTCTCCTCTAGCACATGGGCCCACACTGATCTTTCCTATTCCTAAACCCATATGTACATCTCACATCCACACACACACGGCATGCTCGATCATTTCCATGCATCTCGGTCCTACCCTAACACAAAGCTACTACATCAGGCCTGCACACAGGAAGCATCCTATCAATATCTTTTGAATAAACAAAATCATAGGCTTCAACTTCTGCTGTTTTTTAATAATTTTTTTGGTAAGATTTTTGCCATAGGGCACATGTGCTAGCCAGAGAGACAGTGAAAGTAAAAATTCACCTCCCATGGGGGACGGCCACGCTGCAATCCCTTCTCCTCCACTCTCCCCCTGGGATTTTGGGCATACACACACATGTACCCAGCATGAGTTTCAAGTCATCAGGTCCAGGATTTGAACCGCAGTTGGCCATGTGGGATCCAGTGCCTTAATCACCACGGTCCCTGCTGGCACCATCTTAGCTATTTTCTTCTTGCTCTCAGAATAGGTATTTGGGATCCTGGCCTTTGTTTTCCTGCTCTATCGCCCAGCTCTTCTCTTGACTCAGGAATTCATCATTAAGCCAGCTTCTTACACTCACTAGCCTGTACTCACTCCTGTGGATCTAATTATTTATCTGCCAAGAATCTCCTTCCTTTCTCAGCAGCACAGGGCTCGGGCAAGAATCCTTACCTGTGGGGACAAATCTTACCTGGAGAGACTCTGCAGTTCTGAGGTTCCACGTACTCCCCAAAGCAGTCTATCTGGGCAGGGGTCACTTGCCTCCACTCCTCCTCAGGGAAGGCCAGGGCCATATCTTTAAATGGCCCCAACCCCTGAAACAGAGAAGTTTGCTATGGATAAAGACAGAACTCTATGGAAGAGCAGCCTGCAAGCAGGAGCAAACATAGAAGACAGTGCAAGGGAGCAGAGCAAGGAGACAGAGAGCACCTGGCCACAGATGTCCTGGGAGCAGAAGTGCCCACTCCCACTGGTTTGACCAAGTAACTGCCTGGCTTAAGGTGCATAATTTCGTTGGAACCAGCAGCTAGTGTAATGGCTATGTCGCTGGACTCCCATGTAGTCGACCACGGTTTGTGTCCTGGACCCGGCGGCTTAAACTCATGCCAGGCGCGTGTGCGTGTGTACCCAAGATCCTGAGAGGAGAATGGAAGAGAAGGGATTGCGGCGTGGCCATCCCCCTGGGGGGTGATTTCTCTCTTTCTGTCTCTCTGTCTGTCTCTGTCTGGAGAGCGCACGCACCCTATAGCAAAAACCTCTCCAAAGAAAAAGCAAAGTACATAATTTCGAGTCTGCTGTGGCAGCTGAGCTTGCTCCCAGCTCCCACTTCCAATCTACAGCCACTTTCACTCACTCAAGCATGACAAGAGCCTGGAAACTGCTACTTATCCCCTCAGCTCAAAGTGATTTTCCCTCAGAGGTATGTTCACATTTGGACAAGCTCTGTCTTAAGAACAATGCCATGTTATAGCAATCAAATGTTTTAAAAATATATTCATAATAATCATTTTTTTTAATTTTAATTAAATATAAATACATCATTTTACTATGAAAAAATACTTTAAGAAGGAGATAAAGAAATAAAATATCTTCATATGGCTGTAAAAATTTTCAATGAAATCTGTGCTGTATATGAGAATAATCTATATCTACTTTTATATAAAAATATCTTTAAATTATTTACAATTCAACTGCTGAACTTTTATCACCAGATATTCAGATTAAATAGATTATTCACTCAGTAATAAAAAAATAAAAATAAAAGAACAATGCCATGCTAAAATTAACACAGGCCAGCACCATGGCCTAGTGGTTAAGGGAACTGATCCCACATGGCTGACCACACAGTTCAAATCCTAGCCAGAGCGGCTTGAAAAACACACTGGGTGTACACGTATACATGCCCCAAATCCTAACAGGAAGAAGAAATGGAGGAAAAGGGGCTTCGGTGAGACCACAACCCATTTGGCAGTGCTTTCTCCCTCTCTCTCTGATGAGTGCATGTGCTCTCTGGAAACATAAACAAGCACATACATTCCCTTTTATCTTCTCATTCACTACGCCACGAAGAACTTTTTTTATTTCTGTTTCAATTCCCATTTATTTTTGGCTCTTACAGCAATATCATCTTTTTTAAAAAATACAATTATTTTGGGACCAGCAGTTAGTGTAATGGCTATGTTGCTGGACTCCCATGTAGTCGACCACGGTTCATTTCCCAGACCCGGTGGGTTAAAACTCACACCGGGCGTGTGTGCGTGCGTGCCCAAGATCCCGAGAGGAGAACGGAGAAGGGACTGTGGTGTGGCCATCCCCTCTGGGGGCTGATTTCTCGCTTTCTGTCTCTCTGTCTCTCTCTGTCTGGCAAGCGCACGCGCCCTATAGCAAAAAAAAACCCTCCCCCCCCAAAAAAACAATTATTTTATTTAACTTTATTTATTTGTTTATTTTAATTTGACCAGAGAGGGACAGAGTGAGAGAGAGAGAAAGAGAGAGAGATAAAGTGAGAAAGAAAGCCGCCAGGTTTGGTACTTGAGCTGTGGTCAGCCATGTGGAAGTCCAGCACTCTTAACCACCATGCCACCTGCTGGTCTCCAGCAATGTCATCTTTTCAATATGAAAAAAAGCAGCAAGTTCAACACAAAATAGGAATCTGAAGTGTAGCACAAAAACCAAGGATGGGAGGAAAAAGGCAGAATAAAAGAAGAAATGGGACCAGAAGTTAGCGTAATGGCTATGTCACTGGACTCCCATGTAGTCAACCACAGTTTGAGTCCTGGACCTGGTGGCTTAAACTCACGCCAGGCATGTGTGTGTGCGTGCCTAAGATCCCAAAAGGAGAATGGAGGAGAAGGGATTGCAGTGTGGCCATCCCCCCTGGGGATTGATTTCTCGCTTTCTGTCTGTCTGTCTCTCTGGTGAGTGCACGTGCCCCGCAGCAAAAACCTCTCCAAAAAAAAAAAGAGAGACAGAGAGATGAGATGTTGCAAAAAGACAGAGGGTGTTTTGCCCCTCCCCTCTGGGCAATGACTCAGACCAGGGAATGGATGCCCCTTTCCATATAAGCCAGGCAAGCTACTTCTTTTTAGGAGGTAAGAAAAGGTGAGTATGGGGAGGGTAATTTAGGAGGCTTAGGGACCAAGACTTGTCTGTCTTTGCCATCTTGAGCTCTAATCAGAGGAAATGAAGGAATCCAAGATGTGTGGGAGTCGGGAGGATCCCATAGAGTCGGGGAGACCCCTCCAAAGGAAACAGAGCTCAGGACAAAACTTGCAAGGAGACTATAATGGACATAATACTATTAATTCCTCCCATGAAGCTCAGAGCTGGAGCATGAAAATACCTGAAATTGTGACTTTTATCACTTGAATTCCCCTAAAACTGTTCTAGAATAGAAAACTGCACCCCCTTCCTTGTAGTTCCTTGTATTGATTTCTACCTTGCTCCCTCTTAGGACTTTGAAGAGTGACTGTTATTGAACCAGCAGGTAGTGTGGTGGTTAAGGGCACTGTACTCCCACTTGGCTGACTGTGGTTCAAGTCCTGATCCTGGCAGCTTGCTTTTTTTTTGCTTTCTCACTTTCACTTTCTCTCCCCCCCCCTGCCTTTCTGGTCAAATTAAAATAAATAAATAAAGTTAAATAAAATAATTATTTTAAAAAAAGACATTCTTATAAAAAAAAAGTGGCTGTCATCTGGGTTTTCAGCACCCAGTTGGCTATTAAGTGGGATCGGAGGAGACCCAGCATCTCGAATTATTTTAAAAACAAAAAAGTGTGGAATGCTTCACAAATTTGTATGTCATCCTTGCTAATGCTAATCTTCTCTGTATCATCCCAATTTTAGTGTATGTGCTGCTGAAATAAGCACCACTATTACAGAAGAAGAGAAAGGTCTTTTCAAATTAAAAAATGCTGAAGTCATTCCTCATCTTCTCTAAAACACAGACTTAGAAAATAGGAATGGGAGGGACCAGCAGATGGCATAATGGTTACATTGCTGGACTCCCAAATAGTTGACAGTAGTTCAAGTCCCAGACCTGGAGGCTTGAAACTCATGCTGAGTGTGTGTGTGCACGTGTGCCCAAAATCCCAGGAGGAGATTTGGTAAATGGTGTAAGGGCGGGACTTAATGGTTTTCTTTCACGAATACACCCTGCTGGGAACCCCAACCAAGAAGCTCTGGCTGCTGATCGCTTCCAGCCCCTCTCCCCAGAGCGCCATGCCCCTGAAGAGTGATTTCTTGCTTTCTCTCTCTTTCCAATAAACACACATGTCCAATAGCAAAAATCTCTCTCAAAAAAAAAAAAAAAAAAAAGAAAGAAAGAAAGAAAAGAAAAGAAAAGAAAGAAAGAGAAAACATGGGGGAAAATGCTGGCATCAAGTCTGCCCAGATACTTCTTTTAGCTAGGTCAGACTTGACTCATTTCTCTCACTTTTTTTTCTGCCAAACAACCCTTTTTCTACTTCAAGGAACTCTTTTTTTCTTAATTTTGCCAGAGGGCACGTATGCTTGCCAGAGAGAGACAGAGAGAGAAAAAGAAAGCACACCCATGGGGAATGTCATGCCACAATCCATTCTCTTCTTCTGAAAGGATTTTGGGTATACATGCATACCATCCTGTTTTTTTTCAAGCTGACAGGTCTGGGACTCAAACCACACAGCTGGCCATGTGGGATCCAGCCTTTACAACCACACCCCCAGGCTGGTCCTGAAGTAACTCTGATTCCGAAAGGTGCCACAGTGAAAACCCCCACCCGCCTGGTTATGCCTCAGCACCCAGTAGAAGGTACTTTAAATTGTTGCAAGAGCACCCTCATCTATGCTTAAATTACTCCCATTGAGGGTCAGCAAATGGCCAGTTTCATTTTGTAGGCCATTCAGTTTGCATCTTCCAATAATATGCTATGTCCAGCGTTTCAACAAGAACCACATATTCCCCTAACCACTTTCTTCTTGAACTTGCACAGGAAACACCCTGAGATGCAGCCTGCTGAGCTGGACTCTCACATGGCTGACCACAGTTCAAGTCTCACACCTGAATGCTAGCTTTCTCACTTTCCCTCTCTGTTCAAATTTAAAATGATAAGGATAAATAAAATTAAGTAATTCTTTTAAAAAAATTATTCCCATTTGGTCAGGCTAACAAGTGCTAACAGGGCCCAAGTCCTGTTGTGGCCAGTGTGGCCAGAGAAATCACTCTGCTCAGTGCTCCTGGGTGCCCCACCCTGAGCCAGCTACACTCCTAACAGTGAAGAGTCGCAGGGGGTTGCAGAAAGAGCAGCAGCAGTGTTTGTCCATAAAGGACACCCACAAAGGATTATGTCTCTGGGACAATCACCACTGCCTCAATATGCCTAAGAAGTTTCTATGCATAATGTCTTCCTCCTCACAATTATGAGAGTAATACCAACAAGCTAACCAGGGTCCAGGCTTAGGGTCCAGGCATAAGGTTCCACACAAATTAACTATGAATGGTGGTAATGCTGTCATGACCATCAGAACCAGAAAGCAGAATGATTCCATTTTATAGGCAGCAATTCGTAGAACAGAGAAACTTTGGGGAATGTAAACCTTGATTAAAGTAATATCATAAGCGCTGAAAGGACAGAATCACACCTCACCTGGGATCCTGCCATCAGGAACCCAGCTGCCATCTCTTGATCTCTGGGGTTCACTGTGGGGAGGCCAGGACCCATCTGAAGAATAGGCAATGCTAAGCAGAGAAGACAAAATGCATGAGAATTATCAGTGCTACTTCGCAGTGAGATGATTCAAAGCCATCCCCAACCCAATGCACACAACCCGGAGCCTCCAGATAGAATTGCATTGGTGCCACTCTTCCCACACAGGATTTTGTCCCTCATTCTCCGCGGAGATCATCATCCCAGCCTTGTTCCTTAGGGACTACTTATGCTCCTAATCATATTCTGGAAATAATTCTCTTTGAGATTTAGTAACAAAGTAAGGCCACATATTACACTGAAGGACATGGTTTGCTGCCCACTTAAGAAATATCCCCACATGTGGGCCAACTCACTAGCTCAGGGGTTAAGGGCTATGCAGAGAAAACCACATCCCACAAGGCTAACCAGGGTTAGCATTCTAGCTCCAGTGGCTTGAAAAACATTCTAGAGGGCACATACATGTGCATGCATGTGCCCAGCATCTTCACATGATGGAGAACTGGAAGAAAAATCATTGCAACATGACCAGGCCCCGTTGTTGGGTACTTTCTCTCTCTCTCTCTCTGTCTCTCTCTCTCTCTGAGTCTTTCTCTCCTAGACATATACACATGCACTGTCTAACATTTATACAAAAAAATCCCACATGTCAGCTGCCTATTTCCTGGTGCTTTCTAAAAACAATGTAAGGTAAAGGAGAAGAGAACATGATCCAGATATCTTCTCCAGAAGCCAGAGAGTCAGGGTGAAGAAAACAATTTCGCTTCATCTGTTTCCTACTGAGATTGAGGAAGTAGCCAGGAAAATTCAGAATTACACTTTACGGGTAACTTAAAACTAAGTTATCCATTGCTGGGTTTCTGGAGGACAAGGAGAGGGGCTCGGCAGCAATGCACAACTCAGATGTGAGGACGTCCTCACATCCTCACTGTCTGCATCTTACCCTGCTCCTGGAAGGCTCGAGTCCCGTCTCCAGCATCCTGATTGAGCTGCTCCTCAGTGCCGGGGTCTAGGCCTTGAACACCTTCCCTGTGGGGCAGCCCCCACTCTGGCTTGACCTCCACTGGACCCATTCGGATGCCAGGCTCCCACGCACCTCTGCAAAGTGCTGTCTCCTCCTGATCTCCCTGCACATGGCATGAAACCTAAGAAAGGTTCCCAACACTGGTTAGAATGAGACCTGGGAAAAACTGTTATGAAGGGAGGAGAATTAAAACCCAGAGAGAACCAAGAAAAAAACCATTCCAATTTCAGGAGAGAGGAAGGTAAAAGCTGGCTAAGCTTAACATTAAAATGCCCACACAGACTGCAGTGAATGAGCTACTGAGAAGCAGATGCTCCAGATGACCAAAGAGAATCAGAAGGACTCTCACACCAAGACGCACTCACAATATCAAGGCCCTTCCTGGTCCACTTTTAAGCTCCTACAACCTCTCTCGGGTTCTAAGGAAAATGAGAAGCCGTAATAGCATGTAGCAGGGAGGCTGAACTACTAGAAGACTGGGACTTTGTGAACAAAACAGCAACATCAGCCCTGCCCTCCTCTTATAGCCATCAGTGAGGTGACCATACCAGAGTGATAGAAACATGGCCAGGACCCCAAGGAAGGATCTGTGATAATAAGAGTCACTTGGCATCATCAGAATAGCACCACAGACCCACTATGAGAGCTCTACACATGGAGGTCCCTGACACGGTAACAGCTCTGCTATGGACAACTCTTCAGGGAGGACAGTCACACAGAGATTCCTGCATTCCCACAGGTTCCTCTGCCAAAGGGAGACTGGGCCTATGAGGGGCCCTAAACACAATCACAGCTGCTTTCTTTGGGCCTAAGGCTCACAGGAAAAATATGACCAGGCCTCTACCATGATAACCAACAGAGGCTTCAGGCTCTATTACAGTGGTATCTTCCCCAGAAATGGCCTTTCAGGCTAAAACTCCACTGCTCTCTAAAAATGCCTCAGAGAGTTGGGGACAGAGGGAGATTCTGCACCTTATCGATTCATACTGCTCCTCACACCTTTCAGCTCCTTAAAACCCCCTTCCCCCACCAACAGAGCAAGACCCAGCTCCCCTTCTCACCCACCGCCTTGGCCTCCGGCACTCGCTCTGTCAAGTCCTCCACCAGGGCTACCAGGGCCTTGCCACTCTCCAGGCCATGCTCCCGAATCCAGGCGTAGAACTCCCGGGGCAGGATGGTCAGGAACTGTTCCAGCACCAGCAGCTCCAGGATCTGCTCCTTGGTGTGCAGCTCTGGCCGTAGCCACTGGCGACAGAGCTCTTGAAGCTCCCTGAGGGCTTCCTGGGGTCCGGCTGCCTCCTGGTAGCGGAACTGACGAAACCTCAAGCGAAAAGTCTCAGGACTAGAGTCTTCCCTTCCCCTGCTCCACGGCAACTCTTTCTCCAGTTTCACCACAGGAACACCCACTTGTTGCTGACAATCTTCCGCCATCCCTGGACGCTCCTTAAGCATCTTCACTCTCCCTCCCAGGAGACTGAGAATGACAGCATAAAAACTCTTTTGAAAACCTAAGACAAGAAAGGTGAGTCCACCCTAGTTGTCTCTACATCAGTGACTACTCTCCTAGAGAACATGGTAGTTACCTCATATGAGGCATTCTCAAAGGACTGAATATATACCCTGAAAGTCATGTCAAATCAATCTGAAATATGCTAAGTATATATCAGGTGCATGCTTAGTTGTAGAAAGCAAAGGGAAAATGTGTAAGATTTAATATATACCCACAGAGTGCCTAGGACCTCACTGGGGCAATAACACTACAATCATGAACAATATTAAGTGGGTTACATAATCAGGTTAGTCGCCAAGGCCCACTCTTCCAATAATAAAAGAAACACACAGCACACACCTACCTGCACACAGAGAAACTAAAAATAAAACAGAATGAAACAAAAAGTGTACCCTTTTGAAACTTATGCACTAAACAAAAAAAAAATTCAAATGTAAAAGAATAAATCAGAGTTACGAGTGGAAATAAGTTCTAAAAAGGAAATAAACAGGGTGTTCTGTTAATGGGGAACAAATGACTTGGAGAAGGCTTTTCTAAAGACATGGTACTTGGGTTGAGATCTAAAGGATGAAATGAACCAGTCATTCCGAGAGCGTTCCAGACAAACCTTGAGACTAGAAATTACTCGCACCTTCAAAAACAAGCCAAGTCCAGTAGAGCTTTCACAAAGCGAGTGATGGACAGAGAGGCATGCAAAGTGTGGCAGAGGCGAGCAGAAATCAGATTACCCAGGGCCTGGGCCACATTAAGAACTATGGGCCTTATTCTCATTTCTTAGTTTGGTGGGGAGCTATGTGTTTCACAAAAATCATTCTGCTTGTGTGCCAAGAGATAACAGATTACAGGGGCAATGGGAATGAAGGGTGGTGGCATTACAGTGGCTCAAGCAGGAGATGACAGGGGCTTACATTAGGGTAGAGGCAAAGAAGCAGACAAAGTCAAGACATTTTTTGAAAGTAAAGCCAACAAGTTTACTGATGAACTGAATATGATGGTATGCTCAGCATAAAGGCAATGGAGCCACATATTTACTATCATTATAAATGACCAAAAATTGGGACCAGCAGGTGGCATGGTGGTTAAGGTGCTGGACACTCCCACATGGCCGACCACGGTTCAAGTCCTGACCTGGTGGCTTACTTTCTCACTTTCCCTCTCTCTCTCTCTCTCTCTGTCTGTGTCTGTCTCTGATCAAATTAAAGTAAATGAATGAATAAATAAAATAAATAAATAAAATAGAAATAGAATTTAAATAAATAACTGAACAAAAATTACTTTTAGTTTGCTATAGAGTGTGTATACTTGTCAGAGAGACAGAGAGGGGGAGAGAGAGAAAAATTGTGAAAGCACCTCCTCCAGGGATGACCACGCCGCAGTGCCTTCTCCACCCACCTCTCAGGATTTTGGGCATGCATACAGATGTGCCTTGCATTTTTCAAGTCACCAGATTTAGGACTCAACCACACAGTTGGCCATGAGGGTTCCAGATGCCTTAACCTCCATATCATCTGTCTGGCCCAATAACCAAAGATTTCTAACTTGCAAGGACTGTGCCATTTAGAAGTCAGGTAAATACAGGGGTTGGCAGGTGGCATGGTGGTTAAAGGCGCTAGACTCCCACATGGCGTCCTGGACTTGGTGGCTTGCTTTCTCACTTTCCCATTCTCTCTTTCTCTGTTTCTCTCTGATCAAACTGAAAAATAATAATAATAAAGTTAAATAAAACAATTCTTTAAAAACAAAAAAGAAAGCAGGTGAATACATACTTAATTTTTCATTGAACATTTAAACAATTCTAGCCAGGTACATACACATGTGTGCCCATAATCTCAAAAGGAAAAAATGGAGAAGGGATTGAGGCATAACCATTTCCCATAGAGGGTGCTCTCTCACTTTCCCTCTGTTCCTCTCTTTCCAGCAAGCACGCCTGCCCTCTGGCAAACTTTTTAAAAACTATTATATATGGGAACCAGCAGTTAGCGTAATGGCTATGTCGCTGGACTCCCACGTAGTCGACCGCGGTTCGTGTCCTGGACCCAGTGGCTTAAATCTCACAACGGGCGCGTGTACGTGCGTGCCCAAGATCCCGAGAGGAGAATGGAGGAGAAGGGATTGCGACGTGACCATCCCCCCTGGGGGGTGATTTCTCGCTTTCTGTCTCTATGTCTCTGTCTGTCTGGCGAGCGCACGCGCCCTATAGCGAAAACCTCTCCAAAAAAAAAAAAAACTATTATATATGGTAAGAATTACTCCCTTTACTTTTCAGACAGGGCTAGATGGTGACAGGTAAATGTCTGCCTCCCAAAATACACAATATAGAAAAGAAGAATGAAGGGACCAGCAGGTGATGTGGTGGTTAAGGCACTGGACTCTCACATGGCGGATCACAGTTTGAGTCCCAGACACAGTGGCTTGAAACTCAAGAAGGGCATATGTGGGTGTGTGTACCCAAAATCGAGCATGGAGAAGGGAATGCCGCATGGCCATCCTCCAGAGGGGTGATTTCTCACTTTCTGCCTCTCTGTCTCTGTCTCTCTGGCTTGCGCCAGCACCCTATGGCAAAAGCCTCTCCCCCCTAAAAAATGGAAAGTTTAAAAAAAGAGAGATTAATGAACCCAAGAATTCAAGAGATAAAAAGTACTTGAGGAAAAAAAGAATAGTCCTATTTACTTCCATGAGAGGACCAGAGTCCTAAGCTGGAGAAACAGACCTGACGTCCAAAGTAGCAGGGAAGGAACCAGCAGTTAGCGTAATGGCTATATCGCTGAACTCCCATGTAGCCGACTGTGGTTTGAGTCCTGGACCTGGTGGCTTAAACTCATGCCGGGCACGTGTGCATGCGTGCCCAAGATCCCGAGAGGAGAATGGAGAAAGGATTATGGAGTGGCCATCCCTCCTGGGTGGTGATTTCTCGCTTTCTGTCTCTCTTGTCTCTCTCTGTCTTTCTGGCAAGCAGACGCACCCTATAGCAAAAACCTCTCCAAAGTAGCAGGGAAGGGGGCTCCTCTTTAGAAAAAGGAAAGATCACCCTGATTAGAGAGGAGAATGAGCTACTGTCAGGAGGCCCGCCCCAATCTGCTAAAAATTGTATTGGGTGTTTAATACTTCACTACCCAGGTCTCCCTCGGACCTACCCTACCCTCCCACCGCCCTAAGTTGATTTTACATTTTCAGTCTATTCCTTTTCTCCACTGCATCAATTGACATTTTTCTTTCTTGATTTTGTAACTATCCCATTTGTTCACTCCACTAGCGCATTTACCACACTATGCTGCAAAAGTTTACTAACGTTTCGCCATCTACCAGATCCCCTTGAAGACAAGAAAGGCTCTCATTCATCTTTCATTAGACAAATAGAAGGGGCCTCGGAGCTATTCTTTAAATGGCTCTAAAACTACTGCTTTCGCTTTTCAGAGTTCCTCTTAGGTTCAACATCTTCTCAGGCTCAAGAACACCACTGCGTTAAGCCAATCCCGGCCAGCTCCTACCTGAACCTACCGCGCCGCGTCTCCTCCGATCTCGATCCGCAGGGCCTCGGAGCCGGAGGAGGAAGCTCCAAGG
>NW_006159762.1:477279-477690 GCF_000334495.1 Tupaia belangeri chinensis
TAGGGTGTGTGTGTGTGTGTGTGTTAGTCAGGGAAGTCTTTCCGAAAGAGCTGGCACACAGGGAGAGGCTAGAGACTGTTCCACACGTTCCGAGCCACAGGTGCAAAGATTTATGCTAGGATATCATTCAGAATATGGTGAGCTGCTGAGAGGTTTGAGGGTGGGAAGGAACAGATTTTAGACGCTGCAGAGAAAAGCCCTCCAGAAAGATTGAGCAAGATGGGAGGGAGGTGTTTAGATATGAAACCTACCTGGGAGGTGAAACTGGCCAAGTTTGAGGACTGGATCTGGAGGATGATCGACAGGATGGAGTAATTTAGTGAATGACAAAGGTCTTATCTCCTAATAAGAATAGACTTTTTTTTTTGGAGAGGTTTTTGCTATAGGGCGCGTGCGCTCGCCAGAATAAGA
>NW_006159762.1:477840-484815 GCF_000334495.1 Tupaia belangeri chinensis
GTGGGAGTCCAGCCACATAGCCATTACGCTAACTGCTGGTTCCCTCCCAGTGTGTTTTTCAAGCCACCAGGTCCAGGACTCAAACTGTGTAGTTAGACATATAGGATCCAGCCAACTTAACCGCGGTGCCACTGGCTTGCCCTCATTTTTATTTCTTTAGTTCCTTGTTTTCACTTTTCTTATCCTTTACATCCCTTACCATCCTGGTATTTATTTCGTAGAAAGATGGAGAGACAGTGAGAGAGATCATCCTCCAGGGGGATGACCATGTCTTCTCCTCCATTCTCCTCTAGGGATCTTGGACACACACACATACAGTGTGATTTTCAAGCTGCTAGGTCCGGTACTCAAACTGCATTCGGCCATGTGGGAGTCCAGCGCCTTAACCACCACACCACCTACTGGCCCTAGTCTTCATTTCTGATTTCTCATAGTTCTTTCTTTAGTTCCATCCGCTCCTATGTCATATTCTCTTGTTATCTGGCCATCACTTTCTGGGCTAGGACATTTCCTCTCTAAGGTGATATTCTGGTCTGTGGGTTTTTTTCTAGCTGCAATTGGCATCATTAAGTTTTTCATTTATCTTAGGATATTGCAGTATAATTTTCTTTAATTGGTGGCAACACTTTTCTGGTGCATTTTCTTATCAGTTCCTTAATTGGAATGAGTTTGATTTTCCTGGACCAGCTATCTACAGAACGATACTGAGGAAACTGAGTCAAGTATGTAAAGCATTCACAGTTTCTAGGAGCAAGGGTCTTTCTTCTATTGCTACATTGAAGGATACGTCTTTTAATATATGTTGGTAGTTCCCTGTGTAGCCAGAATCTGATTCTTACATGCTAACTTAGTCCAGGAGGGCTTGTACTAACACTTCCTTCCTTCCATTCAGCACCAGTCAGTGCTATCAAGGGACATTGTCATTTGCCTTCCAAGGTAGTCTCCCTCTTTCATAAGTGTTGCTTTTTGGGGCTGGCAGGTGGCATGGGGGTTAAGGGTGCTGTACTCCCACATGGCCGGCTACAGTTCAAGTCCTGGACCTGGTGGCTTGTTTTCTCACTTTGCCTCTCTCTCTCGCTCTCTCTCTGATCAAACTGGAAAATAATAATAATAAAGTTAAATAAAATAATTCTTTTTGTAAAGTGCTTTTTTATGCCAACTTTTACATTTTTTAATTATTTAACTTTATTATTATTATTTTCCAGTTTGATCAGAGAGAGAGCGAGAGAGAGAGGCAAAGTGAGAAAACAAGCCACCAGGTCCAGGACTTGAACTGTGGTCGGCCATGTGGGAGTACAGCACCCTTAACCACCATGCCCCCTGCCAGCCCCAACTTTTACATTTATTATACATTCTATTTTAGCATCAGAGATTAAATTTTTTGAGGCTGGCCCAGAGTCATTCCAGTTTCACCTGCTGCTATCTTGCCCGAAGGGGAAGGGCGTTGGTCTGGTTCAAGAAATGCTTTCTTATATATTTCCCTTTATGAGCCTTCATGCTCTTTCCATGCACTTCATGTCTCCCCAACACACACATCCCACCGTGTTTGTTCTCTGTCTTTTTCATAGCCATTCTCTCTAAAGATGGGTCCTTCTCAGGCATGTGAGGGTTAATACAGAATTTTCTAAGGATTTAGAATTTGCCACCATTATAATCCCTATGCATTCTCTGATCTACACCATTGCATCCACCATGCCAATCTCTCAGTTGTGGCTTTCCATATTGGTTCTGCAGGATTGGAGTGCTTTGGGCCACACATGCTGGAGTTTGTAGATCTCATCTATGCCTAGTTCCGCTGGCAATTATGGTTTCTATGTTTTCTAAGAGAAAAGTGAGAAGACTTGGAACTAGGCTATCACCATATCCCTATAAGAAACTCCCAAAATGCCTTTTGAAAATAAATTTAATAAGCTTAAAAATCATCTGAGACACTCAGTGGCTGTTAGTTTTTCGAGTATATATGTCTTAACTCCTCTGCTTGAGCCTCTTGAGAACAGAAGGTTCTGATACTTTTCTTTTTTTTAGAGAGAGAGATTTTTGCTTTAGGGTGCATGCACTCTCTGGAGAGACAGAAAGCGAGAAATCACCCCTCCCCATCCCCCCAGGAGGACGGCTATTCCACAATCCCTTCTCCTCCATTCTCCTCTCAGGATTTTGGGCACGCATGCACATGAACCTGGCTTGAGTTTTAAGCCACTGGGTCCAGGACTCAAATCACGGTCAACAATGTGGGAATCCAGTGATGTAACCGTTACGCCATCCATTGGTCCCAGTTCTGATACTTCTGTTTATCCGATGACTCACTGTACAAGGTCTACCTTCAATGAATATTATTCAACAGTCACAACAGGGACCAGTATGTGGTGTGGTGGTTAAGTTGCTGAGCTCCCGCATGGCCACCTGCAGTTTGAGTCCTGGACCTGGCAGCTTGAGAATTACACCGTGTGTGTGTGTGTGTGTGTGTTTGTACATGCCCGAAATCTCAAGAGGAGAATGAAGGAAGAGAAGGGATTATGGCAAGGCCATTCTCCCTGGAATGTGATTTCTCATTTTCTCTCTGTCTCATGAGCACATGCACCCTATGGCAAAAAAAAAAAAAAAAAACACTAAAAATCAAAGTGTTCAACAAAAAATAAAGGAAATTTTAAAAATAAAGGCACAACAGAGCTCACTTGTCTCTAGCCGTGTCCATCACATCTCCTGTCTAAAAAGACACCCATAGCTCCCTGCACATGTTTTTGAAGTTCCTTATAAAGAGTGGTGCTTGGGAACCAGCAGTTAGCGTAATGGCTATGTCGCTGGACTCCCACGTAGTCAACCGCGGTTCACGTCCCGGACCTGGTGGCTTAAAACTCACAAAAAAAAAAAAAAAAAAAACCACACTAAAAATCAAAGTGTTCAACAAAAAATAAAGGAAATTTTAAAAATAAAGGCACAACAGAGCTCACTTGACTCTAGCCGTGTCCATCACATCTCCTGTCTAAAAAGACACCCACAGCTCCCTGCACATGTTTTTGAAGTTCCTTATAAAGAGTGGTGTTTGGGTCTGGCAGGTGGTGTGGTGGTTAAGAGTGCTGAACTCCCACATGACCAACTGTGGTTCGAGTCCTGGACCCAGCAGCTTGCTTTCTCTCTCTCCCTCTCTGGTCAAATTGACATAAATAAAGTTCAATAAAATAGCTTTTTTTTTTTTACTTTTTTTGGGGGGAGGGGAGAGGGTTTTGCTATAGGGTACGTGTGCTCACCAGAAAGACAGAGATAGACAGAGAGACAGAAAGGGAGAAATCACCCCCAGGGGAGATGGCCACACCACAATCCCTTCTCCATTCTCCTCTCGGGATCTTGGGCATGCACGTACACACGCACAGCGTGAGTGAAAACACCAGGGCAAGAACTCAAACCATGGTCAACTACATTGGAGTCCAGCAACATAGCCATTATGCCAACTGCTGGTCTCTCAATAAAATAACTCTTAAAAAAAAAATGATGTGGAGCTATTGCTACATGACATCTTTGAGATGAAGAGTGGGCTTGGATCACTCTTCAAGCTTCTCTGCACTCAGCATTTGTACTTTAGCTATACCCATCCTAGTTGGGAGGCTGAGCACTCCCTGGCTGTAGACGCTATCAAACTGTGAATGGGGGCACTTGGGAGGTGCACTCAGGAAGTGTCTGGCCCTATGGAAGTGATGGAATGCAATATGCTGATAGGCTAACTTGCCTCTGTTTTCCCCCAGGAGCATAGACTCACTGAGCTCAGGCTTCCAGTCTTGGGAAGCTTTCACCTTTAAAAACCCCTAAACCTGGACAGCAGATGATATAATGGTTATGTCACTGGACTGCCACGTAGTTGACCACAGTTCAAGATCCAGATCTGGCAGCTGAAAACTCACAACAGGCATGTATGCATGCATGCCCAAAATCCTAAGAGGAAGGTAGAGGAGAAGCAATTATAGCATGGGCAAGGGGTGGAATTTCTCACTTTCTGTTTCTCTGTCTCTTTCCAGTGAATACACGCACCCTATAGCAAAAATCTCTCTTCAAAAACAAAACAAAACCATGAAAACCCGAACAGGGCCAGCAGATGGCATGATTATTAAAGTGCTAGACTCCCACATGGCCAACAGTGGTTCCAAGTCTTGGTCCTGGTGGCTTGAAAATCATGTTGGCAGGGCCAGCAGGTGGTACAATGGTTGGAGTCTGGATTCCCACATGGCCAACCATGGTTCAAGTCCCAGACCTGGTGGCTTGCTTTCTCACCTTCCCTTTCTTTTTCACACATCCTACAGGAAATTAAATAAAATAAATAATATTTTTAAAATAATTATTTTTATTTTTTAAAAAAAGGAAAATCATGCTGGGTGTGCATGTGTGCCCAAAATCCCAGGAGGAGAATGGTAGAGAGGGGATTGCACCCCTTGGAGGTGATTTCTCACTTTCCCTCTCTCTGTATCTGGCAAGGGCACATGCCCTATGGCAAAAACCTAAAATAAATAAATAAATAAATAAATAAAAATTAAAAACAACCCAAGCCTGCCCTCAAATACATATTTAAGAAAAGTTTCCAGGGTCAGCAGATGGTGTAATGGCTATATCACTGGATTCCCATGTAATCAACCACAGTTCGAGTCCCAAACCTAGTGGCTTAAACTCACACCAGGCACGTGTGCGTGTGTGTGTGCCCAAGATTCTGAGAGAAGAATGGAGAAGGAATTGTGGCGTGGCCATGCCCCCTGGGGAGTTACTTCTCGCTTTCTGTCTCTCTTTCTGGCGAGTGCACGTGCCCTATAGCAAAAAACTCTCAAAAAAGAAGAAAAGTTTCCTGCATTTAATCACACTTTTATCTTTTTATCTAGGGATATCATATTTTCTTTTTAATGTTATCAACTCAAACACTACTGTTGTGGTTATATTGTGTACAGTTTTTTACAAAATCTCAATTCACTTGATTATCTTGTAATACTCCTATCCTCTAAGCTCCATTTCTGAGGTACAAAGTAACATAATGGCCTTTCTTTTATTAAAAACACTTTTTAAAAATCACTCAGGAAGCTCAGAAGAGTTCAAAGAATTTTTAACGAATTTCAGATACAAACAAGATGGAATCATTATGAGCATGGGAAAATGGAGGGTTCATCTGACACTCGGAGCTCCTCAAAGGCAGCAGAGACTGGTGGAAAAGGGGGAGCTACACACACCCACATCATGCACTCACATAGCTTGCAGAAGGGGGTAAAGACAATATCCTGGTCTAGATGACTGTTTCCTCCTTCAGCAGTGTCTCCTTTTGTATTGAGCTCAGTTCTCCTCCCAAACTCTCCAGCTTCTCCAGGTGCTGGATCCCCTGGACCTCCTCAACGTTCTGGGAAGTGCGCCACAGCCAGCAGCTAAGGCAGGTTGTTTCTTGAGAGAGTGCAATGGCACCTGGGGAACCACAAAATGTGGGGCAGGTCAGAGAAAAAGAGAGTAGAGCTTGATGTCCTCCTCTAACGTGGGTCCTTCTGGTTCTGGACCTGACCGCATTCTCCTTCCAACTTACAGACAAAGAAAGAAACCAGTGTCTTTGAAGCACCCTCCAACCCCCATGTTTTTCCTTTTCTCTCTGTAAGGAGAAAGTGAGAAAGCAAGCTGCCAGGTCCAGGACTCGGTCTGCATAGTTGGTCATGTGGGACCTAGCCACCTTAACCACCACACCACTAGCCGGCCCTGGTTTTTGTTTGTCCTTTGATGCAGCTTTCTCACTTTCCCTTTCTGTCCCTCTCTGTCTCTCTGGTCAAATTTTTAAAATAATACATAAACTTAAAAAAAAAGTTCATTTTTAAAAAATGAATGACATCGGGGCAAGCAGGTGGTGTGGTGGTTAAGGGCACTGGACTCCCACCTGCCCAACCGTGGTTCGAGTCCCAGACCTGGTGGCTTGCATTCTCACTTTGTCTCTCTCTGGTCAAATTTAAATAAATAAGTAAATGTTAAAAAATAAAAATAATTCCTTAAAAAAATGAATTATATAAATTATTCTAACTTGGAACAATCTCAGGGATACAATGTTGATCGAATATAGTAAGTTCCAGAAGAATAAATACAGTCTGATTACATTTATATAAAGCTTCAAAGCATACAAAAATAAACAATATACTAAGTACATAGAGCCAGCCAGCAAATGGCATGGAAGTTAAGCCATTGGATCCCACATGGCTGAGTGCACAATTCAAGTCCTGGATCTGGCGGCTTGAAAATCATGCTGGAGACATGTGCATGCATGCCCAAAATCCTGAGAGGAGAATGGAGGAGAAGGGATTTGAGCGTGGCTATCCCCCTGGAGGGTGATTTCTTACTTCCCTCTCTCTGTCTCTGTTTCTCTCCAGTAAGCGTACATACCATACAGCAAACAAATGAAAAAGAAAATTTATGAGTGTAATAAATAAATTTCAGAACAGTTATTTCTGAAGTGGGAAAGAAAAGGAAAGGATCTTGAAAAACCATGGGTATTAGAGGGTGCTTCAAAGACACTGGTATTCATAATATTTTCATTAATTTTGAGGGGATATTTCCCCCATTTTAATGTGTCTAAAATAAGGTTGTGTCTTACAAGCCATAGCATCTTAGAATTGTACTTGGCACCAATTTTTCTTTCTCGGTGGTATCAATAATGGTATAACTTATAAGCAATAGATTCAATAAAATATGACTAGTTCTTGGGACCAGCAGATGGCATAATGGTTACATTGCTGGAATCCCACATGACTGACCACGGTTCAAGTCACAGACCCAGAAGCTTGAAACTCACACTGGGTACATATGTGCATGTGCCCAAAATCCTGAGAGGAGAAGGAGGACAAGAGGTTACAGTGTGGCTATCCCCTGGCAGGAGTGATTTCTTGCTTTCAGTATCTCTGTCTGTCTGTCTGTCTCTCTCTCTCTGTCTCTCTCTCTCTGGTGAGTATATGTGCCCTATAGCAAAAATCTCCCTCTCAA
>NW_006159762.1:484872-493783 GCF_000334495.1 Tupaia belangeri chinensis
TCTCTCTCTCTCTCTCTCTCTCTTTTTCTCTCTCTCTCTCTTTCTTTCTTTTTAATTTGACCAGAAAGGAAAAGAATAAGAGAGAGAAGTGAGAAAGCAAGCTGCCAGGTGAAAGAAAGCTGCCAGGTCCAGGACTCAAACAGCAGTCAGTCAAGTATGAATCCAGTGCCTTTAACCACCACACTACCTGCTGGTCCCTATATGGCTAGTTCTTAAACTATATGGTAGAAATATGAGTGTACAGTTTATTTGTAATTACTTGTATCTTATAGAGATATCATAAATATTTTTATGTATTTGATGTATAATAAAATTTATTTAGAATATGATCAGGTTAATGTAGCAAGGAGAGGATTAGGCATAAGGGCAAAGTTAGAATTAAAAATTTAGATGGTGCTGGTGTGGGAAGATAAAGGGGATAGGGTAAGGAACAAAATCACAGCTTTCAAGACAAAGATAGAGGAAAAGAGAACCTTAGAAACCAGGATGGTGTAAAGGAGAATGTGAAAATATGGAAGTCTGACTGTGCTAAGGATAAGGTTAAGGAAGGATAGGGTTAAGGCTCCAGAGCAGTGCTGTCCAGGGGAACTTTCACAAACAGACATTTCTCTTTCTGCTCCATCCAATATGGTAATACATAATTGCAACTTGGCTAGTGTATCCGAGCAACTGAATTTTTAACTGTTTCAATTTAATTAATTAACGTTGAATGGCAATGTGCAACTAGGGGATACTGCTTGGAACAGCACAGCTCTAGAGAAGGCAGAGAAAGGGTGGAGGCTCTTGAATCCAGACAGAGGGCAGGGAGAGGGCCACAAGCCCCAGAACACTCACCAGCCACTATGAACAGAAGGATGCTCAAGCCCAGGATGTAGTAAGGCCACTGCACGGAGAACTGTGGAGGGTTGGGCTTCATCCTCAAATTCCAAATCTCCAGGGCATGGAGCAACAAGGCCAAGAAGGCACAGACACCTGCAGGGTCACAGGAGGTACCCTCACTCTCCTCCCTTACCTCCTACCTTCACTCCATCCTTCCTCAGGCTTAACAGAGCCACTTCACAACAGCCCATGTGATTCCTGCTTGGAGACTTCTTTATCCTGCCTGCACCCCCACACCCTCCCTGGGCTAACAACCTCCACCCTACTTACCTGTCTCTCTCTTCTTTTTTTTCTTCTTTCTTCTTTTTTCTTTTTTTTTTTTTTTTTTTTTTTTTGAGAGGTTTTTGCTATAAGGCGCATGCGCTCGCCAGACGACAGAGAGAGACATAGAGACAGAAAGCAAGAAATCACCCCCCAGGGGGGATGGCCATGCCACAATCCCTGCTCCTCCATTCTCCTCTCGGGATCTTGGGCACGCACACACACGTGCCTAGCATGAGTTTTAAGCCACCGGGTCCAGGACATGAACCGCAGTCGACTACATGGGAGTCCAGCGACATGGCCATTACACTAACTGTTGGTCCCATGTCTCTCTTTTCTTTCTAATTCATCTCCAAGCCCACATGTCTCCCCTCCCAGGGTCCCATCATCAGAAAGCCCAATCCTGGTACCCTCCACATCTGGGCCATGGCTCTCTTCAGGCAGGGCCATCTGGGTGTGACAGGATGAAGAAACTCAACCCAATTTTCCCATTGTAGTGGTTCCACTTCCTCCACTTGTCTGGGAGTCTCCCTCCCAAGATGGGACTTTAAAATGTCAATTGGCTCCAAAGGGCAGAGACAGTCTCTTCATTTATTCAAAAAATATTTATGTTGTATATTTCAATTCTAATTCTATGCCAGGTTCTGTGACAGTTGCTGGGATAGGTAAGTTACATATGTAACTTATATATGACAATGTAGTCAGGGCTGGCTTGCTGGAAATGTAGTGTAGAGAAGCCCCAAAGAAGAGGGATCATAAATTCCGAGGGGACAGATGTGGGGGTAGATTACTTTATAGAGAAGGCGAAAGAGGAAGGGCCTTGAAAATTATACCTCTCTTGACATCATGAAGACCAATCACCACCCTTCCTTCGGACACTTCCCAAGGACCTAGCAAAGGATAGAGACTACATAGTTGTTACACACCTGTAAGGAAGCTGATGAAGGCTGACACAATATTATACTTCCGGGTCCTCAGGAAGAGCTCAGATGCAAAAGACACCATGATGAAGGTGGTGAGGAAGGCCAAGACGACTGCAGAGAGCAGGAAAACCCGGCCGAGGAGGATGTAAGCTGCAGGAGAAAGATAGCCAAGGCTGGAACTGGTGACTCTGACCCACAAATGGTAGCCCCCCACAATGCTAAGCAGGGCCAGCCCTGGAGCCTCCACTATGCTCAGTTACTAAAGTGTAGCCTCAGGACCAAGACTATGAGCCTGCCACTTGGCCCCAAGAATGCTTGGCCTCACCATTTTGTCCCCAAATACATGGAAGTATACAAAGAAAAAAAATTAGATTGACAGTATTCTACACTGAAATTATTCATGAGTTCTTAATAAATATTATTAAGTGAATCCAGTTGTATCAAATCATGTGGGGAAACTATGTATTAGTCATTTGAGAAGAACAATGGTATTTTTCTTTTTTTTGAGAGGTTTTTGCTATAGGGCACATGCGCTCGCCAGAAAGACAGAGACAGAGAGACAGAAAGTGAGAGGTCATCACCCCTCGGGGAAATGGCCATGCCACAATCCCCTCTCCTCCATTATCTTCTCGGGATCTTGGGCATGCAAGCACATGCACCCAGTGTGAGTTTAAGCCACCAGGTCCAGGACTTAAAGCACAGTCGACTACATGGGAGTCCAGCAACATAGCCATTACACCAACTGCTGATTCCAGAATAATGGCTTTAATAAATAATACAAGATCAAACTCTGGTGATAAAATTTGTTGCACTCAGAAATGTGAAGAATCAATCTGTACTGGTTATACTGAAATAACTCACCTGTGGTAAAGCAGAAGTCTGTGAGGTCAAAATGTTTTGAGCTCCATGGGAACTCCCATATTTCTATTTAATTCTCCTAGTTATAGGAAATAGTGAAATAGACCAAAAATGGAAGAGCCAGAGTCTGGTAATAGCATGACTTAGTCTCCTACTATTGATAAGATTCAAACTGATGTTAAAATTGATCTGGGGCCAGTCTGTGGCATGGTAGTGAAGGTGGCTGGATCCCATATAGCTGACTTTGCAGTTCGAGTCCTGGACCTCACAACTTGAAAAACACAGCAGGTGGTGCAATGGATAAGGCACTGGACTCCCACGCGGTCAACCGTGGTTCGAGTCCCAGACCTGGTGGCTTGAAACTCACACTGAGCCTATGTGCATGCTCAAAATCCTGAGAGGAGATTAGGGGTGAAGAGATAGCAGAGTGTCCACCTCCTGCTCGGGGGTGGTGATTTCTTGCTTTCTGTCTCTCTGTTTCTCCAGTGACCATATGAGTCCTACAGCAAAAATCTCAGAAAGAGAGAGAAAGAAAGAGAGAAAAGAAAAAGAAAAACACACCAGGCATGTGTGCATGTCCAAAATCCCAAGAGGAAAATGTAGAAGAATGAATTGAGGTGTGGCTATAGCCCCTGGGTGGGGGGGAAGGGAGGTAGCAGGTGGATGCTTTCTCACTTTATCTTTCGCTCTCTCTTTTTTGGTGAGCACATATGCCCTGTAGGAAAAACTTAAAAAAAAAAAAAAGTTCATATACCCTCCTGAGCATGTAGAGATGGACACTGCAGGTGTCCAAAGAGAGAACAGTGTTACTGAAGACCCAGATATTCCAGAATCTGCCCTCAGATTAACCCAGTGGTTTTCAACCAGAGGTAATTTTACCCCTCAAAATTTCACAATGCCTGGAGATAATTTCGGTTTCATGACTAAGAGGGGAGTGGTGCTATAGGCATCTGTTAGGTAGAAGGAACAGAGATACTATTCACCCAGGAAGAGACAGAGCACCCCCACAGCAAAGATTACCCAGCCCAAAATGTCAGCAGTGCCAAAGCTGAGAACATTGGCTCAAAGAGCTCCCATAGTCTGACCATCTTCCCCGAGCAGCCTTTCCAGGAGTTAGCTCCTAAGTCTCTCTGGATCCCATCTTCTCTAAGACAGATATCCTTATGAACTTCAAAAGTTCCTAGTAAAACATGGTCGAGAGTGCCTTACCTACTCTGCACTCATATATTCTGTACATTCCTTTATCTTCAGAGCTGCCACCTATAACTGGACAGGTGTGTGGCCAGAGGTACAAAGGGGACTTAAAATCCAGCCAGTTCTGCTAACCAGGCTATTCCTCTGGCTTGGAGCTGTGCCCACCCAAAGGGTGCTGTCTGTGTAGCCAACAGCACCCCAGAATTGTCTTGACCGCACAGGGTGGAGCAGAACAGGATCCCCTCCCTCTTCCTACCGAGAGCACTTCTAGCTAGAAAGAAACTTTGTTGTTGATGCATTTGCTCCTACTTAGATGGTCTCTACTTTGTTTTCATCCCAAGAGAAAGGAGACTTGGAGGCAATGCACTTATGGGTTTATTACATTTTGTCTTCTCAGCCCCAAACCTATCACCTCCCAATCTCCACTGGCCCCATTTCCTTCTCCCATCTCCCCACCTCCAGCTCCTTACTGGATAAGGGTCGAGGCTTCCAGCATTTGATATGGAAGCAGTTCTCAAACAGGCCACTGAAAAACACTTCATGGGACTCCTCGTTCATCAGCCGCACCCAGAAGGGAAAGATGGAGACCAGCAGTATGAACAGGTAGCCCAGGGAGGTCAAGGCAGGAGCTATGGCCCAGGAGAATCCTTTCATGTCCTTGTTGTCTAAAGTCAGCATTGCCTGGGTAGGGAAAAAGTGATGGCAGAGGTGAGACATGTACTCCAAATTCTGCAGCCCAGGGCAAAGAGGAGAATGCCTGAAGAAATGCCAGCACTGTGCCTGGCACAGATATGAGATGGAAGAGAAGCACTATCTTCTGACAACCTTGTCTTTGGCACTCACCATGCACAGCTTGAAAACCTTGGTACTGCCAAGCACAGCCCTGTAAATGTTGATTTCTTTGCCTTCCTTAAATTTACAGCCTTCAGACCATAGCAGTGGAAAAAACAAACAAGCAAACAACAATAATAAAAACACAAACATGTTTTCTGCTGGGACCAGCAGGTAGCATGGTGGTTAAGGTATTAGATAGTCCCACACAGCTGATCATGGTTCGAGTTCCGGAGCTGGTGGCTTGCCTTCTCATCCTGCCTCCCACCATGTCTGTCTCTGGTCAAATTAAAATAAATGAATAAATAAAATTACATAATTTAAAAAAACTGTTTCCTGCCACAAACTTCCTGTGTGACCTTGGATCTGTCAAATTCTCTGAGCCCCAATTTCCTCCTCTGAAAAAAATGAGAAGGTTGGACTAAGCCATTCCCAGGGCTTCTTCCAGCTCTAATGTTCTAATCTGTCAATTCTGTGAACACCCATTCCATTGGCCATTAGAAGATATCTCCACTAATTTCTTTTGCAGTTAACAATTTGGCTTTTGAGATTTCAGAATGAAGACCAGGACCAGGGCAAGGTAGCAAGATAGCAAGACCAGAGTCTAAAATGTCCTTACTCAGTGACTGGAGTTTAGATAGGGAGGGGGCGTCTATCTAGCCAGGAGGAGCCCTTTGCTGAAAAATATAATATAAACACAGAGTCTTACAGTTTCAGTGTTCCACAGAGCCACCTGAAGTCCTTGGTACTGCTTGGACACGGTCAAGGCCAATAGTTAAGGATCTGTATTATATGACTCCTTGCCCAGGCTTACCTCCTCTTTCAACCACCAACTGCCATTAAAGATATCTTCTGAAAGAGCACCCACCATAAGGTAGGTAAGTGCTGGCTGGTCTTAGCTCCAGAAGCCCTCAACTGCAATCCTGCTTTACCTCTTCCTAGCTTTGTAATTTTGGAGAACCTGCCCAAACTCTCAGGACCTTGCTTTCCTCATTTGGAAAAGGAAGGAAAGATTACCTGCCCAATAAGGCCATTGGGAGGACCAAGTGAAATAATACAAATAGAAGTGTCCAACACAATGCTCACACTCTGGTACTTGGTTTAAGGTGTGCCATGGGGAGGAGGCACCGAGAGCAGACTTCTCAAATTCAAATATCCCTATTGGAAAAGAGACTAATAGCCATTTGCCGCCTTAGGGTGAATTCCTTCAGCCTTGAGGAATGAAAGTTTCGCTGCAATAGTGAGGAAGGCAGTGAGGTGAAGAAGAGGTGGCTAAAAGCTGGCATGCTGCAGGGAGGGCAGGCCTGCTCAAGAGGCATTCAGGTGGCACTGGGATGACCCTGGCTACCTGGCAGCGCAGAAAGGGGCATCACAAGGTGAAAGACATGAAAAGGGAGGCAAAGGGAGCCCCAAGACAACAGCCCTTCTTTCCAAGTCATATGCTAAGCCAGGTCTGGAGAGTTGTGCCTCAGTAGGGCTGTGCTTCATAGCACTGAGGTTTACCAGCTGTGCGTGGTGAGCACCAAAAACAAAGCCACTGGAGAGACAGCTCCTCTTCCCCACACCAGAACTCAGTGCCAGGCACTGGGCCCTCTACAGTCCTGATATGGACCCTTGCTGCACCCCAAATTCTAGCTTTGAACTTAAGTGGTTTCACCCTTTCCTCTGACTTCCATTTCATCAACTTTCCTCTTCTCAGTTTTTCTCTTATTAGTTTCCCAAGCATACATCCTTCCTGTCCCCAAACCCACCATGTCTCCCTCCACACCTGGAACACCATAGTCATCCCCTAGTACCTCCAGCATCCATGCCTGAGCTCCTCCCCCCAGGAGTGTCTTCTCTGCTCCTCTCAGCCTTTCAACCCCCCCCCCTTAAACAGTGCGGCTTTGGCCTGTCCCCTCCCCCTTAAACAGTGCGGCTTGGGCCTGTCCACTCCATGCAGCCCTCCCAGTCACAAGCTATTATCCATTCCCTCAAGAAAAGTTAATTAAGCACTGGGCCAGCCAGTGGAATGGTGGTCAAGGCAGCTAAATCCCACATCCAGCCAACTATGCAATTCAAGTCCCAGATCCAGCAGCTTGAAAAACAAGTCAGGCACATTTGCATGTGTGCCCTATATGCCAAGAGGAGGCTGGAGGAGAAGGGATTGCAGCATAGCAATCCCCCACCCCCTGCATTCTCCCTACCCTACCCCCACCTCTCAGTGAGCACATGCACCTCATAGCATATATAGTAAAGAAATTAATTTTTAAAAAGCTAACTGAGTACTTACTGGCCGTCCCATGCTCAACATACACCAATGGTGGGGATTCAGGAAGGAAAAAAGCCAGAAACTCAGAGGCTCTTGGTAACTACGGTGGAAAGAGATACACAGACATGTCATATGGCACAGAGCTTTCCTTTCCTCAGCCTAGGGGTTCCTTTGGGGCCAGACATACTACAGAGCCCCACCCCTTGGCTGATCACCTTCCACACCAAAGATGAAGCCCTTGTCCTCTCTTCCCCAGACACTGGGTCAGGGCCCTGCATGCAGCAGCCCTTAGCCCTAGTACTAGACAACTTTGCCACCAAGGAAGAGCAAATTAATTTTATTACATCCTGGCATAGGCCAGACTCAAGGATCATGGACATTTGGATATAAAAAGGAATTTGTAGAGGGTCCAGCAGATGGTGTAATGGCTACATTGGTGGACTCCCACATGCCCGACTGCTGTTCACGTCCTGGACCCGGAGGCTTGAAATTTACACTGGGCGTCTGCACATGAGTGCCCAAAATTCCAAAAGGAGAATGGAGGAGAAAAGACTGCAGCATGACCATCCCCCCTGGGGGGTGATTTCTCACCTTCTGTCCCTCTGTCTCTGTCTCTCTGGCAAGTGCACACACTCTATAGCAAAAATCTTTTAAACAACAACAAAAAAGGAATTTGTAGATTGATTTGTATTGATGAAGAAAAGGAGAGCTGGAGAGAAGAAAAAACTGCTAGAGGATTCCATAGTTAGATGATGCCTGCACAGAGCCAAGAATTCTGTATGGCTCTCTGACCCACCTCACCACTTGCATATAGCCAGCATGAATCTAGAATTTTGTGGAGCAGTGAATTATTTTTAGTAGGTCTGTGCATATGCATGTGTGAGAATGGGAGAGAAGAAAGCTCCATGGCTCCTGCGATCTAGCCATTTTGGGAGAAAGGAAGATGTCCCCTGATAACTGGGCCTCCAGCATACAAAACCCACATGAACAGCCCTTCTTCAAGAGACAGACAGCTCCATGGCTGCTGCGATCTAGCCATTTTGGGAGAAAGGAAGATGTCCCCCTAATAACTGGGCCTCCAGCATACAAAACCCACGTGAACAGCCCTTCTTCAAGAGACAGACAGCTCCATGGCTGCTGCGATCTAGCCATTTTGGGAGAAAGGAAGATGTCCCCCTAATAACTGGGCCTCCAGCATACAAAACCCACGTGAACAGCCCTTCTTCAAGAGACAGACAGCTCCATGGCTGGCGCGAACTAGGCTGGGAGAAAGGAAGATGTCCCACTGATAACTGGGCCTCCAGCATACAAAACCCACGTGGCTCAGATTGAACTTCCAAGTTTGGAAAGAACTTGACCATCCATCAGGTGACTAGAAATCGCTGCAGGATCACAAGAAATATGGGGAAACAGGAAAATACCTCTCCCACGAGGGAAACTGATAGCTCCTCTTCATCCACACACAGTTCAATGGGAATCATGGAAATATCTGATAAAGAATTCAGAACATTCATAATGGCAAAGCTAACAGAGATGGAAGAGAAGAGAGACAAGGAACTGCTGAAGAGGAAGGAGAAAAGAGTTGAAGAGTTCCAGGAGGTGAGGAAACTCATGCAAGATCTAAAAGAGGAATTTCACACTTTACAAAAGAATCAGATGGAACTGTTAGAGATAAAGGCTATAATACAAGAAGTCAAAATCTCCCTTGAAAGTA
>NW_006159762.1:494657-496804 GCF_000334495.1 Tupaia belangeri chinensis
CAACTGTATATAGCAGAGATAGTGTAATGGGAGAGGGGGAAAGGGCAGAGGGTCAAACATGGGGTAAAGAACATACATATATGTATACATATGTATGAAAGTAGAAATGGAAATTATTGATGATAACATGCATGATTAAGCCACTATGCAATTTATTCTAGATGGGAAACCACATTTAGTACATTGTGATGATGCTCAGGGAATGAATGGTAAGTAATTTTTAAAAAAAGTTGCAGGAGAAAAAAAACACAGTAAAACTGTTCATATTGAAATTTTTAAAAAATGCATATTTGATGACTGCAGTAAGCTATATAGCCCCAGCTGGATACTACTTTATAATATGTTCATTCTGCTCACTGGGGTTTATGCCTAAAGTCAGACTTGGGTTCATGTATAGGTATATATCAGCTGTGCTAGCTATTGGATATATCTAGACTAATTAAGCTCATTAGCAAATCAATTTAATGGGGGGGGGGTAAGGCATAGAAAGCAACCATGGATACCAGAGACAATGTGGGAGGAGGGTAGGACACGGCAGAGAGTGAAGGATAAGGAATCAAGGATGGCAAAAAACAAAGTATACAAGACATAAGAATTGGAAAATTATTTGCTGAAAACATGTATGTTGATGTGCTTGATTGAACCAATACACAGTGTATTTTGGATGGAAAAAAAAATAAAAATAAAAATAATAAAAAATAAAAAAGATAAGCTATCAAAAAAAATGGGAGAGAATAGATTACATAGATTAACCAACTTTTTAATTTGCCAAGAGCACTCAAAACCAAACTAAATCCTTTTAACTACCATCACTGACTCATTCTTTCAAATTATTTTCAAAAGGACCTATAACACTGTCCAGTAGAAGAGCTATAAGCCCTGCAGGGCCTGGGCAGCATCACACTGGCTTCACTGCAGGTTCCTCAGTACCAGGAGGCAGGAGGGTCCCTGCCTGGGGACCTGATCTGCAGCTCAGGCACCTCCCAGTCCTTGCCCACCTCCCTGGGACGGCTGGCCACAGCTCCAGGGAGTGAAAGAAGTGGGCCTACCAAAGTCCACCCTGGGTTGCAATGGGGAAGAGCCCAGGACAGAGGCGACCGAGCCACAATGAGCTCACTTTCCACCATTCTCTCTAGTGAATTTGTGGCAGCTTGGGCTGCAAACTGACCAAGGGTGGCCAGAGGTTCTTCCTTGCTGACAACGCTCCTTGGCCCTCTCCTCTGAATGCCAGGACTCCGTCTTCCAATGGTCTCAAAACCACAATGACATTTTCAGGACCCTAACGTGGAACTTAACTTGGCCTTCACCCCAGACCACACCAGGTAGTTAGTATTCAGCCTTGTAGGAAGGAGGGGTTTTGGAGCTGGGTTTTCTGAGCCCTTTCCCCGCCCACTTCCCTCGCCCCCTACTGGCTGATCTCCCCCGCCTTTCTGGGGCGCCATCAGGGTCACCCATCCCAGGGACAGGGCTCGCCTCCAGGGGGAGGCCCCTTGGACCCCTCTGGATTGAGGCCATGGTCTTGGAGCTTCCGTTGGTCCCATAGGTCTTGCCTACCTCCGCCTTCCCCGCAGAGCCCACGCGAACAGCAGTTCCGCTCCCCCAACCCCCTCCCAGCTGGAGCACTGCAGAGGAGCTCAGCTGCCCCTGCCGCCTGTCAACGGCCCTCACCTGGACAGTGGGTGCGATAACTTGGCCATTGCCTTTGTTGGCGTTACTGACCTTGCTCACAGATGGATGGGAGTTGAAGAAATCAGCGGTCAGCTGGATCTGAATTCAAATTCCAGCTCTGCCATTACCAGCAGGGTGACTTTGGGTAAGTTACTTCTCTTTTCTGGGAGTCAGTTTTCTCATCTATAAAACGGGAATAGTAATAGTAATTCTTCATTGCTGAAAAGGTCCAGAGCTGCGCCTGGAAGCAATATGTGTAGATAGCGCTAAACAGTAGCTCCAGAAGGAGCTGAGTCTCTCCAATTCCTCCAAGGTACTGCAGCCACTCCCTTTCCCCAAGACCCTTGCTCATTCCCAACCTAGCCCCACCCCCATGCATTCTGATCCCCCTGCAGGCTTCACCACCTTCTTGTGACTATCACCCCATCTTTGCCCTCCCATGAGGCTGTCTGCTCCACTCAGCAGCAGGCATGATATCC
>NW_006159762.1:496882-498741 GCF_000334495.1 Tupaia belangeri chinensis
GTCTGGACTTCCACATGGCTAACTGCAGTTTGAGTTCCAGACCTGTTGGCTTGAAAATCATGCCAGGCCCCTGCGACCATGCCCAAAATACAAGGAGCATGATGGAGAAGGGATTGCAGCCATGGCCATGCCCTTTGAGGGGCAATTTCTCACTTTCCCTCTCAGTGTCTCTCTCCAGAGAGACAAATGACAAAAACCTTTTAAAAACATTTTTTTTAAAGTGGTCACTTTTTAAAGACAGGATTTCCTTCTAGCTCTGGGGGCAGGGCAGGATATTGGTTGTGGCAAGAGTATCCAAATCGCCAGTACTCCTTGTTCTAATTCTGTGTCCTCCAAGGAAATACAGTTCTATAACTCTCTTTTTAATGAATTATTTTATTTAACTTATTATTATTTCCCAGTTTAATCAGAGAGATGCAGGGAGGGGAGTGAGAAAGCAAGCCACCAGGTTTGGGACTTGAACTGTGGTTGGCCACGTGGGAATCCAGAGCCTTTAACCACTAAGCCACCTGCCAGACCCTTTATATAACTCTTAAGAGTTTTTAATTATTTATCTTATTATTTTGTAAGTTTGCCATAGGACACATATACTCACCAGAGAGTGACAGAGAGAGAAAGAGAGGGAAAGTGAGAAAGCAAGCTGCCAGGTCCAGGACTCGAACTATGGTGAGCCATGTGGGAGTCCAGTGCCCCTAACCACCACGCTGCCACCTACTGGCCTTGATTTATTTATTCTTAATTTGACTAGAAAGAGACAGAGAGAGAGAGGGAGGGAAAGTGAGAAAGCAAGTCATCAGGTTCAGGACTCAAACTGTGGTTAGCCATGTGGGAGTCTTGCACCTTGACCACCATGCCACCTACTGGACCCCACATTTTTTTTTTAACTCTTAAGACTTTTAAAAGCCAGGACCATGGCTGGATCCTCTTTACACTTCTCCACTAGCCAAAACATATTCAAAAAGCACAGGAAAGGATGAGAACAGATGGACCACTAATTTATTGAATCACCTATCAGATCAGAAGCACATGACAGACCTTGTACAAATTCAGGACTCCTTTTTTTTAAATTAATTTAATTTTTAAAATTTATTTTAATTTGACCAGAGAGATAAAGAATGAGAGTGGGAACCAGCAGTTAGTATGGACTCCCACGTAGTCGACCGCAGTTCGCGTCCTGGACCTGGTGGCTTAAAACTCACGCCAGGCGTGTGTGCGTGTGTGCCCAAGATCCCAAGAGGAGAATAGAGGAGAAGGGATTGCGGCGTGACCATCCCCCCTGGGGGGTGATTTCTCGCTGTCTACATACATCCATCCATTTTTTAAAATATTTATTTACTTATTTATTTATTTTTATTTATTTTAATTTGCTGTAGGGTTTGTGCACTCACCGAAAGGGAGAGAGAGTGAGAGAAACGGAAAGTGAGAAAGCAAGCCACCAGGTCCAGGACTTGAACTGTGGTTGGCCATGTGGGAGTCCAGCACCCTTAGCCACCAGGTCACCTGCTGGCCCCACAATTCAGGACTCTTAAGGTTTAGAACCCAATTTCAGGGACCAGCAGGTGGTGTGGTGGTTAAGGCACTGGACACTCAGACATACCCAACCATGGTTCGAGTCCCACACCTGGTGGCTTACTTTCTCACTTTCCCTCTTTCTCTCATTCTCTCATTCTCTTCTGTCTGTCTCTCTCTGGTCAAATTAAAATAAAATTCTTTAAAATGAATAAATAGGGACCAGCAGTTGGTGTAATGGCTTTGTGGCTGGACTCCCATGTAGTTGACCACGGTCTGAGTCCCGGACCTGGTGGCTTAAACTCACACCAGGTGCATATGCATGCGTGCCCAAGATCCCAAAAGGAGGG
>NW_006159762.1:498886-507861 GCF_000334495.1 Tupaia belangeri chinensis
GGCCATCCCCCCTGGGGAGTGATTTCTCGCTTTCTGTCTCTACGTCTCTCTCTGTCTGTCTGGTGAGCGCACACGCCCTATAGCGAAAATCTTAAAAAAAAAAAAAAGATCCCAAGAGGGAAATGGAGAAGGGATTGCAGTGTGGTCATCCCCCCGGGGGGTGATTTCTCATCTTCTGTCTCTCTGTCTCTCTTTCTGGCGAGCGCACACACCCTAGAGCAAAAACCTCTCCAAAAAAATAATTAATTAATTTAATTTAATTATTTTAATTTTTAAAAAATTGGGGGGTCAGCAGGTGGCGTGGTGGTTAAGGCACTAGACTTCCACATGACCAACTGTGGTTCAGGTCCTGGACTTGGCAGTTTGCTTTCTGACTTTCCTTTCTCTTCTTCTCTCTTTTTCTTCTTCTTTCCTTTCTCTGGTCAAATTAAAAATAATAATAATAACAAATAAAAATAAATAATTTTTAGATAAATAAGTAAATAAAATAAAATGTTAAAAAGAATCCAATTTGTACCAGCTTAGGCAAGAGAGGGCCTTTATTGACTTAGCTGGGGCTAGGTAAAGGTACAGGTAAGAGGACTAGAGCCAGACCAGGAAGGCTCCTGTGCTTTCATCCCTGATACCAGAGAGAGAGAGAGCTCTGATCTCTAGGGCAAAAGAAAGATCTCCTCACCCCTACTTAGTTCCAAATTTCCTAGGGGAGTATTTTGATTGACCTAGCTGGGATCACTGTTTATACCACACTGGCCAATAGAAATGAGATATAATGGCCAGCTCAGCCTGAGTCAGCTGCAGTCCACAGTGGTCAGGTAAGATCATCTAAGAAACCAGCAATTTTGATCACATATATGGAGCAAAGTAAGGACTTTCTTAAGGTAAAGGGGATATCCTCAGAAGGGAGAAACTGTAGCAGACTGTGACAGCATTTTTATACCCTGTATCTTATATAATATTTGGACATGTCATCACACAGCAATTCTAAAAGACAGGCATTATTATTCCCATACTACAGATGAAGAAACCGAGTTTCAGGATAAAAATTTGCTTAAAGAATTGTCAATGGGTGGAACCAGCAGTTAGCGTAATGGCTATGTCGCTGAACTCCCATGTAGCCGATCGCAGTTTGAGTTCCAGACACGGTGGCTTAAACTCACGCCGGGCGCATATGCTTGCGTGCCCAAGATCCCGAGAGGAGAATGGAGGAGAAGGGATTGTGGCGTGGCTATCCCCCCTGGATGGTGATTTCTCGCTTTCTGTCTGTCTCTCTGGCGAGCGCACAAGCCCAGAAAAAAAAAAAAAAAGAATTGTTGATGCTTGCTAGGAACATTATGTTGTAAAGGAACAGATTCTTCACATGGTACTAAAGTTTATCCTCACTAATTACTTTCTAATTGCAAAAGAAAAACATATCTTTACATAGAAAAGCTCTGGCAATTACTACCTTCAGTGAACAAATAGCAGTATTCAGAGTTAAGTAAACTGATAATGTGTGCCCCTGCAGGGATGTAACAGGAAGGCAGTATCACCTTGAGGCATTCTTGCCAAAAATATTTAATGAAGACTCTAAACCTCATTCCAAGTTAGAGGAAGTGCCAGGAGTTGAAAAGGAAGTTAAATACCACCATAGGGAAACAAACAAATTTTGTGGAAAATTTTGAAAAAGAATCATTTTCAACTCTTCCAAAGATCGATGTCATTAAAAAAAAAAAAATGTTTGTAGCTCATCCACTGGTAGTCACTGCTACTTGGTAGGTTGAGGCAGCAAGGGAAGCCTGGATCCAATTCCCAGCCCACTCTAAAAACAGGGCACAGCAGTGTGCGCCTATAAATTCAAGCTACTGGGGAGCCTGAGGCAGAAGGATCACAACATAGCAAACAGCATTATGCTTTCTTTAAAAAAAAAAAAAAAAAAAGGTATAGGAACTGTTCTAGATTGAAAGAAACTATAGACAAAATCATATAAAATCCTTGATTTTATCCTGATTTGAAATAAAATAGCTATAAAACACATTCTTGGGGTAACTGTACATGGCCTGCGTTGTAGCTATTATTACAGCATTATATTGTTTTTCATGGGTATATTAACAGTATTGCACTTATGTAGGAGAATAACCTTACTCTTAGAAGCATGCCATAGTATTGAGGGGTGAAAGTTATATCTGAGCTAACTTTCAAATAATTCAGAAAAAAAAAATTCAGATTGAAAACAAGTGGCATAGACACTGGATCCCACATAGCTGGCCTTACTGTTCAAATCCCAGACCCAGCAGCTTGAAAATCAAGCCAGGCATATGTGTGTACATGCCCAAAATTCTGAGAGGAAAAGGGATTGCAACATGGCCACCACTCCACCACGGGGATGATTTCTCATTTTCTCTCTTTCACAAAAACTAAAACAACAACAAAAAAGAAAACAAGTGAGAAAATATTAAAGATTATTCATCTAAGTGGTGGGTACAGAGGGTATTTATTATGCTATTTTTCAATTCTTCTGTATATTAAGATTTTTCAATATAAAGTTGGAAAAAATAAAAAAGAGAACTTGTCGGAGCCAATAGGTGTATGGTAGTTAAAGCACTGGACTCCCTCACAGATGACTGTTCAAGTCCTAGACCTGGTAGCTTGAAAATTATGCCAGGTGCTTGTGAATGCACCTGTAAGAGAATGGAGAAGAGATTGTGGCATGGCCATCTCCACTCTCTCTGTCTCCCTCTCCCATGAGTGCACACGCCCTATGGCAAAAACTTAAAGAAAGAGAGAAATAGAACTTGTCTAAGAACACACAGCTAAACCTAAACTAGAGTTTATTATTTAGCCACTTGATATCTTGAGTGTGTTGTCTATATGATATTAGATCCAATAAATCATTTTGATGTGATCAGTGCTCACGGCAAATATAGAATGCTATGGAAATCACAGAGCAAGAACAATTCAGACTAATGGAAGACTGGCCAATGAGGGACCATTCAAAGAGACTCCTATTCCCAAAGGGGGAATAAAAGCTTCACTTACCTTTGTTATACACAATGCATATTGATGTTTTCTATTCCATTCTAGCCCTGTCTGCTTTTTTAAATCCTTAATGCCAGTAGCAGCTCATATCAGTAAATTTTATGACCTAATAGTGACCTTTACCTTTGGAAAATACTATGTCCAAGGACTCAAATGAAACTCAAAATGACTGGGATAGGGAGTGGCCGTAAGAAAGCTTTAGAGGTCAGTGGGCAAGCTTGGCTGTGAAAGATCTTGTAGAGTTTCCTTCTGAGAACCATGACAGGATTAAAGCTGCCACATTTTGATGTCAATGCCACATTTTGTCCTCTTCCTGTCTCTTCCTTACCCAAACATTCCTCGATCTTCAATTAGAGCATAGGAAATGTTCCTTGCTCAAAGAGGTCCACAAGGTCTAACCATGGACTGCTGGGCCCATCCATCCTAGGACTGGGTATTTTAGTGTACATGTAGTTCATATTCTACTCTGGAAGCACTTTCATATCTTCCCAGGTCTTATGTATAGGGGACCGGCAAGGGAAGAAGCTGAAGTCTGCAAAGGTCTGGAACCCCAGGCTCTGTGTGTCCTTTGTCCAGAGCACCAAAGGGAAAATCAAGTGTCCCAGATTAGTTTTACAGAGCAATAGAACTGAGATAAGAGCAGGCATCTGCTCCCATAAGCTCCAGCTTATGGCTCTCAAACAATCCACCCACTAGCTGCTTCCCACCCCACTCCTTCTACCCAGCCTGGGATTCTCTCTCCTTTTTCATAGGCTCTGCTGCTCTGCAAACTCCCAGCCCAGACTTCTTGCTAACATTCAATGATTTAACCACTTTCTGTATCCTCTCAGCACCTGTGAGGAGTTGCTATCCTCTACTGTAGTGATTTTCAACCTTGGTTGTACACTGGGAATCCCCTGAGAACCTATAAAATCCCAAATATCCAGGCCATACCCCACATGAACTACATACAATCTCTAAGATTAGGGATAAGGCACCAATACTGTGAAAGCTCCCACAGGTGCTTTCACAATTTGCAACCTAATTTAAGAATGCCTTCTCCCAAACCCCACAAGGGCTGAAACCTGTGTCAATTCTTTTTCCTTTTTCTTTTTTTTTTCTAAAGAATTTTTTATTTAACTCTATTTATTATTATTATTTTCCAGTTTGATCAGAGAGAGAGAGAGAGGGGGAAAGTGAAAAAGCAAGCCACCATATCTGGGTCTTGAACTGTAGCCGGCCATCTGGGAGTCCAACGCCCCTAACCACCACGCCACCTGCTGGCCCCTCCTTTTTCTTTTTAACACTGAGAATGAGGTTATTATGAAGAAGCTGAGGCCCTTTGTCACAGAGCTAAACTCATTCACACACCTGGGCCATTGAAGGCAAAGTAAAATGAATCAGAGGGAGGTTGGGCAATTGCAGGCCTAGCTACTGCTTCAAGTCAACAAGATGAATCAGCAAATCAGCCACAATATATGTAAGTTAAAAAATAACTGCTTTTCTTCTACCAGCTGAACCTCCTGAAAAGCTCTGTTGTAGCCCACCTGAAGCAGAACATACAAGAAAAGGAATTCTAGCAAATGCAGTTCAGGTTAGCTAAGTTGACACAACAAAACCATGACATGCCTTTCTGAGAAATGACCTGGTTTTTAAAATTGATCCATTTATTAGGTACACTTATGTAAAACAAAAGGAGATTCAGTAGTCTGTGGTATATTGAGATGAGAAACAGCAGTTTAAGGAGACCCAATAGCTACTTCCATCTCCAGGTACAGCATGTCAAGGGAGGAAAAAGGAAAGTTACTAGGTTCAAAGGTCACCCCTATTGCTTTCCTAATCTATGAGTCTCAATCCAAAATTCCCTAATTCTTTCTTCCCTTGAATGGACCAAACTCATTCTATTTTCAGAAAATGACTATGGAGATTTGGAAAAGCAAATCAGAGACTCTCCCTCTGATGTAGATTCTCAATATCAAAAAGTCATGCTAACTAAAGGTTCCACTCTGGTTACCACCTTTATAATGTTGCATCCTCATCCCTTCATGTAGCTTTTCTGACACATAACAAGGCTTTCTGAAATAAGATTCTCTTCAGGTTCCTCCAAAGTGAACTCACTGGTACTGAAAAAGATAGAAACTCCATCTGGAGGTTTTTAGGCACTGAACACAACCATGAGGTTTGTCCACTGTGTGGATTCTTGAGAGTCATTAAGAGCTGAGCTAGGACTGGAATGCTTCCCACACTATGGTTAGGAAGATTTTCCAGTGTGAATTCTCTGATTTTTTTTTTTTAAGAGAGATTTTTGCTATAGGGCGTGTACACTCATCAGAGAAACAGAAAGTAAGAAATCACCCCCCTAGGGGAGATGACCATGCCACAGTTTCTATTCCTCCACTCTCCTCTCAAGATTTTGAATAAACAGCACACATGTCTGGTATGAGTTTCAAGCCGCTGGGTCCAGAACTCGAACCATGGTCAGACACATGAAAGTCTAGTGACATAACCATTATATCATGTACTGGTCCCTGAATTCTCTGATTTCTAAGAGTTTAACTCAGTCAGAGGTGTTTTGCCATATTAATTTCATTCATAGTTCTTTTATGGATTCCTAAGTGATCAATAAGGTGTGAACTATACTTGAAGTTTTTCCATTCTGTGCCTTCATAGAGTTTTATTCCACTCTTAAGTTCTCTGATGCTGCAGATGGGAGTTCCAACATAAGGCTTTCTCACATTCAATACATTCATAGGGTCTTTCTCCAGTGTGAATTCTATGATATTTAATAAGGAATGAACTCTAAAAGATTTCCCACACTCAATACAATCACGAGGAGTCTCCCCTATATGGACTCACTGATGTTCAGTAAGGTGCAACTTACGACTATAAGTTTTCCCACAATCATTACATTCATATTTATCTCTCTTAGATGTGAACTCTCTGATGCTCTATTAAATTTGAGCTCTATGAAAGGTTTTTCCACATTTGTTACATTCATAGGTTTTTTCCACTAGTGTGAATCTGATGTTGAATAAAATTTGGGCTCTGGTCAAAAGCTTTTCCACATTCATTACATATATAAGTCATCTCTTATACAATTCCTGTATGAATTGTCTAATGCTGAATAAGGTATATAATTCACCAGTTTTTTCCAGACTCACTGCATTCATAGTGTTTCTCTTCAGTATGTATTCTTTGATGCTGAATAAGGTTTGAACTATGTATGGCCAAAGGCTTTACCACATTCATAACATTCATAAGGTTTCTCCTGCATGTGGGTTTTTTCATACTGAGTAAGGTATAAGTTCTACCCAAAGAATTTTCCGCATATGTTGCACATTTGAGGTTTCTCTTCAGTAAGAACTTGTGACTGTGAGATAAAGTTGGACATATTACCAAGATTTTGTCCATATTCACAGGGCTCCTTGCTAGTAAGGATCCCCTTGAATTTGTTTGCTCCCATTGTTCATGTTCATCTCCTTCATGTAGTTGTATCCCTACTTCAGGAGTTTTCTGCTTTATAATTAATGACTCCTCAGTCCTGGTCTCAACATCTGACAGAAAATATAAAAAGATAAGTATAGGAACCAGCAGGTGGCATGGTGGTTAAGGTGCTGGACATTCCCACATGGCCGACCACAGTTCGAGTCCCAGACTTGGTGGCTTCCTTTCTCACTTTCCTCCTCTTTCTCTGTGTCACTCTCTGGCCAAATTAAAAAAAAAAAAAAAAAGAATGAACAAATCAAATTAAATTAATTCTTTAAAAAAATAAATAAAATAAAAGGTAAGTATAAAAATAAAAACTCCTAGTGGAAAATGGGATGATCAAAGTATTCTAGAAACTTGATTCAAAAAGGATGAAAAATGGCCTTGCAATATAGGGAAGAGATGAAAACAGGTGAGTTGATTTGGAAAAAGTATTGGGAAAACTAAAGGTAGTTAGATTTATATATCATGCAGCTAAAAACAGGTACGCCAGGATTTGTAGGAAAGGAAAGCAGTTTGAGGGAAGTGGGATTATCTCAGAAAACAGGAAGGGTGATATCAATGGACCATGTGTGGAGAGGAATAGAGACTGAACAAGCAGAGAGAACTTCATCCCAGAAGTTCCATCCAGGTAGTCAACTGATCACCTGGATGATCTCTATGGTAAACTGCAAAGGCTCCTTTCACATAAGCAGCAACCAGCACCTTCCTCTCTCTACATACAAACACTAACATGCTCACTCAGGAATCCCTTCTCCTTCATTTTCCTCTCAGGATTTTGAGCACACATGCACACGTACCCGGTGTGAATGTTACTGCCCATCCAGGACTCAAACCATGGTCAACTATGAGGGAATCCAGTGATGTAACCATTATGCCATCTGCTGGTCCCAAGATCTGATCTTTAAACATACTGACTGCTAGAAACAAGCAGTTAGTGTAATGGCTATGCTGCTGAACTCCCATGTAGTTGACTGCGGTTCTAGTCCCGGATCTGGTGGCTTAAACTCATGCTGGGCGTGTGTGCATGCATGCCCAAGATCCCAAGAGGAGAATGGAGGAGAAGGGATTGTGGTGTGGCCACCCCCACCCCCACCGGGGGGTGATTTCTTGCCTTCTCTCTCTCTCTGTCTTTCTGGTGAGCGCACATGCCCTATAGCAAAAATCTCTCTCAAAAAAAAAAAAAAAGATTAAACATACTGACCAATATCCTGAGTAGAGATTATAGGATAATATTAAAAGAAGGTCAATGAATCAGGAGGCTATTCCAATAATCTGGGTGAGAGCTGATGGTGACTTAGACAACGATGGGAGGAGGAGGGGGAAGGTGGTAAGATGTACTCAGATTCTGGAAAGAATGTTGATGGTCTTTTCAATAGGATTTTTAATTGACTGATGGATATGAATATGAGAGAAATAAAGGTTTCCCTCTAGGTTAAGCAGCTGCAGGATGGATGGTGTTCCCATCTACTGAGATGGTAAATATTTGTAAACCAGTTACAGCAGCTCCAATAATTTAAAAACAATTTCCATATAGCTCTCTTATATGTCTCTTGAGATCAAAATGTCCCAAACCTACTTCTCCTTCTGGTATATCAGTATTTGATAAAATATTATTGCAACTCTTCTATGGCTTTAATATTTCTTTCTTTGGGAGGGTAGAGATTTTTTTCCTATAGGGTGCGTGCACTCAACAGAAAGACAGAGAGAGACAGAGAGACAGGAAGCGAGAAATCACCCCCCAGGGGGATGGCCACACCGCAATCCCTTCTCCATTCTCTTCTCAGGATCTTGGGCACGCATACACACGCGCCCGGCGTGAGTTTAAACCACCAGGTCCGGGACCCGAACTGCAGTCGACTACATGGGAGTCAGCAACATAGCCATTATGCTAACTGCTGGTCCCTATGGCTTTAATACTTTTTAAAGATAAAAAGTGTGGGGAGGAGTGTGACAAGGATAAATGCCTCTCATCTCAGTCCCTACACTTGGTAAACAAGCCACTTCTGCCAACATCGCACTTCTTGATCTTATCCATGTCCTCCTGTTATCACTGTTGATATCTTGGAGTCTGATCCTAATCACCTCTCATCTCTAGCTTCTTACTTGGCCTCTGTATGCCCATATTTCCCCACCCTGTACCATGCAACAGTCACACTGCTCTTTCTTGATATATAATACTCATCTGCTATCCTCCTGTTTAAGGAAAGTTAACAAATCCTGATATTTGCCAAACAAAATCTAAACTCTGGCCTGACATTCATTTTCCACCTTCTTAATTCACTCTACCTTCACAGACTCATCTGCTGTCATACCCTCTTCACACTCCATGAACTACTGTTTCCTGAACATTTATATCCCCAGACATTTCCTTCTCCACTGTTTTACCTGCAGCAGCCTCCTTCTAACCTCACCTATCAAAATCCTATCCATCCTTTAAAAATAAAATTATCGCCGGACGACGGCCTGGGGCTCCCGCCCCGGCGCGCAGCGGC
>NW_006159762.1:508515-514224 GCF_000334495.1 Tupaia belangeri chinensis
GTTCAGCTGCCTCTCCAGGGCCGGCGTGTGGCCTTTGGACCAGCAAGCTGAAGCGGAAAACAAGGTCTGAGAACTTGCAACTTGAGAAGATGATGGTTACCAGCCCTGCATTGCCTCAGGGAAGAACAGGAACTACTCTACCATTCTTGAAGTGAAGGTACTTAATGAGAATAGGACAGTGTGGAATGGGGTAAGTGAAGAGAAGAGGATAGAGAAAGATAGCAAGTGAGCAATAGAGAGACAGGACGTCAGTGAGAAACAGATAGGGTTTATTAACTGTTGATGATGACATGTATAGAATTCTCAACTGGATTGGTCTGAGAAGTGTTTCATGATGGGCAAAGTATTTTTACAAGCAAAACGAGAAATAGCAATTGACTGTTTTATAAAAATAATTAGAATAATAAAGATAATGATTGGGGAAAACAGAAAAGATATGGAATGTTGAAGTGGGGAGATTAATGTCTCTGTACTGACTGACGTGCATGGCATTCCCTTTTGAAGAAACAATGTAATACACTGTAAAGTTATATGTAATCCAATGTAATATGAAGAAGATTATGATGATAATAAAAATAAAAAATTAAAAAAAATTATTATTTTATTTAAGTTTATTTATTTTACTTATTTTTAATTTTGACCAGAGAGGGACAAAGAGAGAGACAGAGAGAAAGAAAGAAAGCCGCCAAGTCCGGGACTCAAACTGCAGTCGGCCATGTGGGAGTCCAGGGCCCTTAACCACCCCATGGCCTGACCTCCTATTCATCCTTAAGGACACAGCTCAAAGGCAACCTTCTTTATAAAACCTTTATATAAACCTGTTTCAGTTTTTTTGACTGAAATACTTCTAATTCAAAGGGAGGAGAGAAAACCTATGAAGTCTTCAAATAGTTTAACTGCAAAACCAGGTGACCACGAGAACATTTAATTCTAATAGCAGAACAAATGCACAAGGTTTCTTGTACATTTATATCTCCAGGTATTTCCATTTCCACCCCTCCATTTCTTTCCATTCCAGGAAGGAAATATTCTGGGTCAAGTAGAGTCCCATGAAATCCATGCCTACCTACGACATCAGAATGTGACTTTATTTCAAAATAGGGCCTTTACAGAAGTAATTAGTTGAGATCAAAATGAGTTAGGGGGCCTTAAGTCCAAAGACTGGTATCTTTATAAGTGAAAAGAAAGGGTGACTCAAAGATTCCTTGTGACAACGAAGGCAGAGAATGGAGTGCTATGGTTACAAACCAAGGAGCACCAAGGATGGCTGGAAGCCACCAGAAACTATTGGGTTGTCGGGAAAGTCATCACACATTTTTGCACAGAAAAACACATCATGATTTTCCCAATGACCTAATAGAAAGGGTTAAGGAAGGATTCTTCTTTAGAGTTTCAGAGAGAGTCTTGCTGATACCTTAATTTTAGACTTTCAGCCTCCAGAACTATCAGAAAATACCTTCCTTTTGTTTCAAGCCATGTAATAGTGGTAAATCATTAAAGCAGCCCTACCCTAGGACCAGCAGTTAGTATAATGGCTATGTCGCTGGACTCCCATGTAGTCGACCATGGTTTGCATCCCAGACCCGGTGGCTTAAAACTCACGCTGGGCGCATGTGCATGCGTGCCCAAGATCCCAAGAGAATGGAGGAGAAGGGATTGCAGCGTGGCCATGCCCCCTGGGGGGTGATTTCTCGCTTTCTGTCTCTATGTCTCTGTCTGTCTGGGGAGCACATGCGCCCTATAGCGAAAACCTCCCCCCCCCCAAAAAAAAAGATCAAGGTAGAGGGACCAGCAGTTAGCATAATGGCTATGTCACTGAACTCCTATGTAGTCAACCGCGGCTCGAGTCCTGGACCCGGTGGCTTAAACTCACACCGGGCATGTGTGCGTGCGTGCCTGAGATTCCAAGAGGAGAATGGAGAAGAAGGGATTGCAGCGTGATCATCCCCCCTAGGGGGTGGTTTCTCACTTTCTTTCTCTCCGTCTCTGTCTTTCTGGTGAGCGCATGCGCCCTAAAGCAAAAACTTCTCAAAAAAAAAAAAAAAGATCAAGGTAGAATATTTCAGGCAAAAATAATAGCATACATTGGGGTCAGCAGGTAGCATGGTGGTTAAGGCACTGAACTCCCATGTGGCCAACCACGGTTTGAGTCCCAGACCTGGCAATTTGTTTTATCACTTTCCCTGTCTCTCTGGTGAATGCGCAGTGACCTATAGCAAATTAAAATATTAATAATGACAAATTAAATAATTGTTTTTAAAATAATAATAGCATATCCCAATGCTCAGAAACACAATAGAGAATACTAAGTTTACAGAGCAGTGAAAAAAAAATTCAGTGTGCTGTAATGTATGCTCCATGTGGGCAGGAAGCAGGAGATATGGTAGAAAAGTACAGCAGAGGGCAGTTATGTGATGTGGTCTTAAGGTGACTGGATCCTATGTGGCTAACTGAGGTCTGAGTCCTAGACACAGGAGCTTGAAAAACACGGCAGCATGCTCATGCATGGCAGTGTGCCTGTGCATGTATGCATGCATGTATATGTGTGTGTGTGCCCAAAATTCCAAGAGGAGAATAGAGGAGAAATTGCAGCATGGTTATCCATGCTAAAGGGGTGCTTTCTCATTTTCCCACTCTCACACACTGTCTCTCTCCAGCAAGCACATGCACCCTGTAGCAAATTAAAGGGGAAAAAAATGCAGTAGATGGGACCAGCAGTTAGCGTAACGTCTATGTCTCTGGGCTCCCATGTAGTTGACCGCGGTTCGCATCCCGGACCCGGTGGCTTAAACTCATGCCGGGCACGTGTGCGTGCGTGCCCAAGGTCCCGAGAGGAGAATGGAGGAGAAGGGATTGCGGCGTGGCCATCCCCCCTGGGGGGTAATTTCTTGCTTTCTATCTCTCTGTCTCTCTCTCTCTCTGTCTGGCGAGCGCACGCGCCCTATAGCAAAAACCTCTAAAAAAAAAAATGCAGTAGAGCCAAATAATGAAGAGACTTACAGGACACACTCAGGATTTTGGACCTACCCTACGAACACAGAATGATATGTTCAAATTTATTTCCAGGGGGGTTCTTTCTGACAGTAATGTGAAGAATAGATAGCAGTGTGGAGAATAAACTAGAGTGAGAGAAAAGCATAGCAATAACATATAGCATAGCAATATGTTAATAACAAAGGAAAAAAACTTAGGATCTAAGTGGCAGTGACAGACAACAGAATCAGGCTTTGCTGGAAAAAAATAAAAACAAAAAATAATGATAGGACTTGGTAACAGATTGAATATGGAAGGAAAGAAAATTATGCAGGTTTTACAGACTGGGAAACCAGTTGCTAAGATTAACCAAGGTAGGGGCCAGCAGGTAGCATGGTGGTTAAGGTGCTGAACTCCCACATGGCTGACCACAGTTTGAGTCCTGGACCTGGAGACTTGCTTTCTTACTTTTTCTTTTTTTCTCTCTCTTTCTCTCAAGTCAAATTAAAAAATGATAAGTAAAATTAAATAATTAATAAAAAAGATTAACCAAAGTAGTAATGGGAAGGTAGAGGTGGCAGAAAAGAATGATGTTCAGTGCAACTATGAACATCTAGCACTCAGGAGTCAGCTAGAAGCCAGAGCAGCATGTAGTGGTACCCAAAATTATGGAAGAGGATAGGATCACCTACAGGAGTGAATTGTTTTAGGGAAAACCAATTTTTTAACGAACAGCTGGAGAAACAGGAGTAGGCAAAGGTACTCAGAAGGCAAGAGACAGACCAGAAGAAAACAGTGCTTCCAAAAGCAAGGCACAAGAGTTACAAGGAGTGGGGTACCAGCAGTTAGCGTAATGGCTATGTTGCGGGACTCCCACGTAGTCGACCGCGGTTCGCGTCCTGGACCCAGTGGCTTCAAACTCAACGCCGGGCATGTGTGCGTGCATGCCCAAGATCCTGAGAGGAGAATGGAGGAGAAGGGATTGTGGTGTGGCCATCCCCCCTGGGGGATGATTTCTCACTTTCTGTCTCTCTGTCTCTGTCTGTCTGGCGAGCACACGTGCCCTATAGCAAAAACCTCTCAAAAAAAAAAAAGAGTTACAAGGAGTAATCATATTCATAAAAATACTAAGGGGGTCCAAAAAATAAGCTCTGGAAAAAATGTATCCAGTGCATTCTTGAGTTAAGATGCCAGTAATGTGCATAAAACCAGTTCTGATGAAGCAGACACAGGGCCCTATGTTTGAAAAGTGAATGGCAATTAAGATAATACAAACTGTAAGAGATTGTTTTAAAAAGGTATGATAATGAAGGGAACATAGGTAATTGTACCCAACTTCCCCCTACTGCTCATCAGCCATCAAATCTTGCAGGTTTTCATGTAAATATCTCTTGTATCTCTTTGTTTCCTTCTTCAGTCAGGAGTCTGATTCAGAAGCTTCATGAAGAGGTACCTACACTAAGTCTTCAAGCCTGTGACCTCAGGATGAGTGGAGTTTGGATAGACAAAAACTGTAAGGGATGGCAATACATGTGGAAGGACACCAAGGCTTGAGAGTGGGTAGTACAAGATATCTTCAGCATTACCTTGTGCAGACCCACCAATCTTGCCAGATTTGTTTTAGAGAACACTGAGGTGAGACTCTAAAGTCCAGCTGAGGCCACACTGCACAAAACCCTGCAGGAAAGTTACGGATTAGGGACTGAATCCAGTAGGCACTATGAACTAGCATAAGAAGTAAATGAATCTTTAGGGAAGCAAACAAGGGCTCTTGGCTTCTCAGAGAACTTAGACAGCTATCTGTCCCCCCTCAACTAAAACTTGACTCATTTCTTACTCTACATTCTTTCAAGACCAAACTCATGACTTTTTAAGGCTTTCTGCGCCAATACTGAGTTCATACTGATCTTCTCTTGTGAATTTCAACACTACTTATTGTCCCACAGCCTTCTATAATTGATTAATCCAACTCAACTCTAAATTCAGGTGGGCAGGAGTTAGGTTCTCTTTCAATTCAGTCTCAGCATCATGATTATTATTCAATAAATTGTACTTAACTTAAAAATCAGTCTGAATAGGGAACCAGCAGTTAGCGTAATGGCTATGTCGCTGAACTCCCACGTAGTCGACCGCGGTTCGTGTCCCGGACCCGGTGGCTTAAAACTCACGCCGGGTGTGTGTGCGTGCGTGCCCAAGATCCCGAGAGGAGAATGGAGGAGAAGGGATTGCGGCGTGACCATCCCCCCTGGGGGGTGATTTCTCGCTTTCTGTCTCTATGTCTCTCTCTGTCTGTCTGGCGAGCGCACGCGCCCTACAGTGAAAATCTCTCAAAAAAAAACAAAAAAATCAGTCTGAATACATAATTGTAAGGTTAAATGTGTGAGAGAAAATCCTCCAGACAAGCTGTATCAAAGCCCATAGTGTGGATTATCTAAGCCTTTGGCCCCCAATTAAATAATCCAACTCCATTTATTTTAAATGGACGTACACCAGATCACAATGGGATGGAAGACTGAAATTAAAATGTTCAAGGACCAGGAGATGGCATAATGATTCTGTCGCTGGACTCCCACATAGTCCACTGCATTTTGAGTCCCAGACATAGCAGCTTGAAACTTACCCAGGGCATGCTCTGTCAGGTGGATCGATGATTAAGGGCGCTGGACTCTCACATGGCCAACCACAGTTCAAGTCCCAGACCTGGCGGCTTGCTTTCTCGCTTTCTCTCTCTTTCAC
>NW_006159762.1:514263-542630 GCF_000334495.1 Tupaia belangeri chinensis
TTAAAAAAAAAACTCTCCCCAGGCATGTGGGTGTGCATGCCCAAGATCTCAAAAGGAGAAAAGAAGTGAAGGGATTGTGGTGTGGCCACCACCCTCCTCGAGAGTTATTTCTCATTTTCTGTCTCTCAGTTTCTCTCTCTCTCTGTCAAGCACATGTGCCCTATAACAAAACTCTCTTAAAAAAATTTTTTTAATTAAAATGTTCATATGAGAAGTTTAACTTCATTTTCCATCAGCAGGTGGCCGACCTGTCTATTGTAATCCACTGACAAAGCACCCTCTCCTGGAATTTACACTTTGGGTAGAAAATGTATTTTCTCAAATGATGAAGAGGAAGTGGGGTTAGAGTGACCAGGAGTCCACTTTTTCCTGTTTTTTTTTGTTTGGTTGGTTGTTTTTTTGTGGTATGGGACAGGCTTAGCCAGGTTCATTTATTTATTCATTCACACAACATTTTTCTGAGCTTTTCCAAGCAAGTTAACAGGTACTAGAATGACAGATCCTCACAACAGTGCTATAATAATACTGCTGCAGGGGCCAGCAGGTGGCATGATGGTTAAGGACACTGGACTCCTATATGGCCAACCAACCTTCAAGTCCCAGACCTGGTGACTTGCTTTCTCACTTTCTCTCTCTCTCTTTCTGTTTCTCTTGTTCTGTCCCTCTCTGGTCAAATTTAAATTAAGTAATTAATTAATTAAAAAGTTAAAACTTAGAAGAAAACAGTACTGCTGCAGGTTTGCTCCATAGAGAAAGAACATTAGCTACAGGCTTTATTTATATGTGATAGAATTCTGGGTTAAGAAACAAGTCAGTAGTCTTGCACCTGGAATTTTTTAAGTATGAAGTTAATCTTGCCCATCTGATCTGGGACCATGGTTGGAAGGACAAATACTGTATCTAAACTTTGCCTAAATGACAAGGGCAACCCAGATTGATTGGCTTCTCACCCTTGCTCTTCGGATTCTCCTGCTCCAGGGATGGACACATGGACTCTGGGGACATTTGCTCAGGCAGCTTCTCCATGGGACGAGTCCAGTCTCCAATGCTGCTCCCAGTCCAAAATGTTCTCTAAAAATTCTTCAGAACACGACACAAAGGACTGGCAGTCACTTCACGAACGGGTGAGAAAGGATATAAGGGAAATTGTAGATGCAGCGTTCCCGAGAGGCTTCCAACCTAGGAGAGGCTATCAGAAGCTGTCACTTCATGAACGGGTGAGAAAGGAGGATATAAGGGAAATTGTAGATGCAGCGTTCCCGAGAGGCTTCCAACCTAGGAGAGGCTATCAGAAGCTTTTCTTTCTCCAAGTAGGATAAGTGAAATCAACGACCCGACCGTCCCCTGCGAAGGATGCAACCAGGCTGGCAGAAACCAGACGAGGTGCCGCCCACTGTTCCAGGACACCAAGTAGGTGCGTGCTGCCTCAGCCCAACCCCACCAAGACCTCCCGCGCTCACCTCGGGTCCTTAGCTGCACACCGCTAATTGCGACAGCGCGGACCCCTCAATAGTACTCTCGCGGGCATCCGCAACGCTGAACCCCAACACTCACTCAAAGCACACTGTGCTCAGAAACAGACCAGCGGCCTCGGCCTCCAATCCGGGATGATCAAAACTTCAGAGTCCTTTGCGGGCACTTCCGGGGCCCATCTAGGCAGCTCGGAGGTCTCTTCTCGGTCGCAGGTTCTCTAAGAACCGCTAGGGAACCTGATTCAGAGAGGGTTGTAGTGCGCACTCTTCGGGCGTTTGTCCTTCCCCAAGGAGCGATTGGAGGAAGATGTGATTACCTGCCCTTCATTGCTAAGGGGCGATGGATTTACCTGCCCTTCATTCTAGAGGGCCTAGAATCTAATTTGGTCGTTTCCTTCTTTCTCATCGCCACTGTCTCCAGTGCATCCTATTTGTACTCACTCCCCTCCAATTCTGCCTGGTGTCACTAACATTCATGTCATCCCTTCCCCTTACTGATCACAGGACAGGATGACCCTGTTGGGCCAGAACTATTTACCTTCATCCCTCACCCTTTGTCACTTCACCCCAGCCCCTTCCAGCTTTATCTGTAGTATGTAAATCAACCAAACATACTTGACCAATTAGCTGAAACAGGAAGAAAAGACTTAGAGAAAGGGCCAATATCTAAACAGCCTACTAAGCCAGCTGTATAGGTTTGCCAGAGGCATACTTGATGTTGAAAGGGGGAAGGGAAAGGTTAAGCTCCTTGTTCAAAAGAGATTTCCTATTAAACTCAGAAACAACAGCTACCAGTTAGTTACAGGGCCCTTAAATTGACATTCTTTCATTCTCGCAACAATCCTATGAAATTGTTTTGTGTTTTTTGCTCAAACTAAAGCCTGGCATGTAACTACACCTATAAGGGACAATGGAGGAGACTGTAGAGATTTGTAAAACGGGGAAAAGAAAAAGACAGATGCTTGTAACTAAGACTCAGCTGTAAATGTGTAAAAATTTAGTAAACTACAAGTATCAGAGACTATTCTTTTTTTTTTTAATTGCCAGAGGGCCTGTATGCTGGCCTGGTGGAAGGGGTAGCATCCCCATCCCCAAGAGGGTATGGTCACACCACAATCTCTTCTCCATTTCTTCATCCCATAGGGACTTGGGGCATACACACGCACATCCAGTGTTTCTCTTTCAAAGATTTTAAGACCAGCAGGTAGCATGGTGGTTGAAGGTGCTAGACTCCCACATAACTGATCAGAGTTCGAGTCCCAGACCTGGTGGCTTGCTTTCTCATTTTCCCTCTCTCTCTCTTTCACCTCTCTGGTCAAATTAAAGTAAATAAATAATTTGGGGTTCTATTCCCAGACCTACCTTAAACAGTCTTTTTTAAAAAGAATTTTTTTTTATTTGCTATATAATTTGAACATGAGAGATAGCTGTCCATTTGCTGACACCATCAGGGAGCACCAGTTACGAAGCAGTCCCTATCAGTCCAGGAAACTTGATCTTTTCTCAAGTCATGCTATGGTTCGGATCTTTTGCCCCTGAAAGTTTCATGCTTTAGAATTCAGTGCGCAGTGTAATGGCACTGGGAGGCAATGAGACCTTTTAAGAGGTGAGACATAGTAGGCAGTGACTGGATCACAGAGACACTGCCTTTGTGAATGGATTAACTCTGTATTGAGACTGGGTGAGTTCTCAGCCTCATAAGGGGTTAGTTCTTCCAAGAACAGGTTGTTTCAAAGGAAAAATGGCTTCTTCTGGGTTTCTCTCTTCCTGCATGTGTCTGCCAGTCTCTGCTTCTATCTACCATGTTGGGTCATAATACCAGAGGCTGGTCTGATGCTGGTCCCACATCTCTGGGTTTTCTGGCCACCAGAAATGTAGACCAAATAAACCTCCACTTTTTATAAATCACCCAATCTTATGTATTTCTGTTAGCAACACAATAGCAGACTAAGACAAATCACATGGTACATTTTCAAAATCCAAGGTATCCTTTTCCAAGCAATATTAGTCTTGTTAAATATTTGCTCATTCACATTTTAAAAATTTTATACTATTGAATTTACTGGGTTTGATTAGTATTTGCATTAATATTTTAGCACTTAATATGACCAGTATCTTTTATACTATTTCATTTAAACTTTCAGTAATAATGCTATTACTGGGACCAGCAGTTAGTGTAATGGCTATGTCGCTGAACTCCCATGTAGCCGACCACAGTTCAAGTCCTGGACCCGGTGGCTTAAACTCATGCTGGGTGCATGTGCATGCGTGTCCAAGATCCCGAGAGGAGAATGGAGAAGGGACTGCGGCGTGGCCATCCCCCAGGGGGTGATTTCTCACTTCCTGTCTCTCTGTCTCTTTCTGGCGAGCGCACGTGCCCTGTATCAAAAGCCTCTCCAAATAAAAAAATAAATGCTATTACTGTGCAGACAAGGAAACTAGAAAGGTTAAATACAATTTCCAAAAGCTCCTAGATAATAAACAGTAAAGCTCAAATATATTCAATAGATACGTCTAATTCCAGTCATTGCTTGGAGTCCTACTCTAACCTATGGTCATCTTTATTCATTGGACAGCTTAAGTCATTTGATTTGGTTAACTGTACCCACTGGCTAGCATTGATTATCGGAATGCCAAGTTATTTATCACTGAATGAATAAATGAGGTTATTTTTAGATGTAGAAAACCTCACTGTGCCTTGAAGACTCCCTTAGGGGGCTCCTCTGAACTTTGTTTTTAAACCTCTCTTCAGCTGCCCACTCCCTATTTCCTAGGGTAACACATTTCTTCAGGGAGCTCACCTGTTACTTTGAAAATGATGTTTTCTCTACCTCTGACCTGTTATCCGTTTTGCCTAAAACATTCTCCTTGTTCCTCTTCCATTATTTCCCACCTTTATGTTAATATTTTACCTCTATCTACCCTTTTATTCAATGCAAGTCTAGTAATTTAACTTTCTTCTTCCTATAATGTTTTCCATCATTGATATACCAGAAGTGATGGTAAATTTTGCTAAGGATAAACATTCATCAGCAAGTCCCCATTAGCAGAAAAATTATGAGCAAATCGGAAATGGAAATATAAACCTGGTGACGAAGCAGGAGTATTTTGGCAAATCCATACACCTGGCCCAGTTGGATATTGGCTGTTTCTCAATTTTTCTTGGCATTTGGTGAATTTGGGAGCTTTGACCTCTATGTCATTCTCGAAATTTAAGGGTTCAGTCACAGTGACACACACAGCTAAGGTATGGCTGGGTCCTATTCCCAGCCCAACCTCAGTAGATCAGGTGTAGTAGTGCATGCTTATAGCCTTGAGACTGCACTTCTTGTCTGCACAGTAACAGCATTATAAAAGTTAGATAAGATTAAAAAAAAGTCATAATAAACGCTCAAAAGCTATTAATACAAACACTAAAAGAAAAATGAAAGTAAGTTTGACAGTTTTAAATCTGTCAGTTTTATGGGAATGAGCAAATCGGTTGTCAGAAAAGTTGTAAGGCATTTTTGCATAGAAAAAAAATGTCAAGACTTCTCAGATGACCCAATATTTAGCAGTAGAAGACTAACATTGCCTGAGGAGCGATACCCTGTATTTGGAGAATTTACATATATGAATTGTCTGGTTTTGTGTCGCTAACAGAAATATACAAGACTGGGTGATTTACAGAGAAGTTAAGTTTATTTGGTTCTTAATTCGGGTGACTGCAAAGTTCAAAGGTGTGGGGCTAATAATGAGCCAGAGAACCATAATATAGTGAGATCCTGTCAAAAATCTCTCATGGGCCAGCAGATGGCATGGTGGTTACATCACTGGATTCCCACATAGCCGACTGCAGTTCAAGTCTCAGACCCAGCAGCTTGAAATTCACCCCGGGCGTGTGTATGTGTATGCCCAAGATCCCAGGAGAATGGAGAAGGGATTGCAGTGTGGCCATACTCCTGGGGAGTGATTTCTCACTTTTCCTCTCACTGTCTCTCTTTCTCTCCAGTGAGCACATGCACCCTAAGGCAAAACCTCCTTAAAAAAAAAAAATCTCTGGGACCAGTAGATAGCATAATGGTTACATTGCTGGATTCTCAAGTCTCGAACTTGGTGGCTTAAAACTCACACCGGGTACATGTGCATGTGTGCCCAGAATCCCAAGAGAATGAAAGGATGGCAGTATGGCCATCCTCCCTGGAGGATGGTTTGCTTTCTGTCTGTCTCTCTGGCGAGCACATGTACCCTATACCAAAATCTCTTTAAAAAAACAAACAAAAACCTCTCATAAGGAAAATTAAAATAAAAACTGTCTAAATCAAGAAGGGGGTATGACTAGCTCCTATAAAAGGTCAGGATATTCTCTCCTAGTACTTCAGAACACACTGAGAGCATTTAGGATCAGTTGAAAAATGACAAGATTCAATATTGATTCATTGGGATATAACAGGGAATGAAAAGCTACTTAAAAACAAAAAACGTCCTGGGTCCATCAGGTGGCATGGAGGTTGGAAGTTAAGGCAGTTGGAAGTTAAGACCTCACATGACCAGATGCGTAGTCTCAGACCTAGTGTTGGAAATCATGCCAGACATGTGTGCATGTGCATGCCTGAAGTCCCAAAAGAATGGAGAAGAAATTGCAGCATGGCCATCCACCCTTCCACTATTAATTTGCCATTAATGTGTGATCCTAACAAGTTCTTTAATACCTATATTCGTCTGTTCCTCTATAAAATGAAGCTCCCTTGCAGGCTTGCTTTGAAAATTAGATTTGAATAGGTATATACCTACATACGCATGTAGGTAGGTGGAGAGATAGAAGACAGATAAAATAATTTAAGTCTCTACTATGAAATTTATATGTCCCTTTTCCTTTCAAGACCAAAGGGAGTATGAACACAAACTCATATTATACTGAACCAGTATCTTTTTTGTAGTTTTTTTGCTATAGGATGCATGCAGAGAGACATTTTCCCCGAAGGGAGATGGCCATACCACAATCCCTTCTCCAGTCTCTTCTTGGGATTTTGGGCATCCACACACATGCACCTGGTTTGATTTTAAAACCTCCAAGTCTGGGAGTCAAACCATGAAGCCAGCCATATGGGACCCAGCGCCTTAATCTGCACACCACTTGCTGACCTAGACCAATATGTATTTAAAGAGGCAAGTTAGGGTCAGCTGGTCGCATAGCAGTTAAAGTGGCTGGATCCCACATGGCTGACTGCATATTCAAACTCCAGGCCCAGTGCCTTGAAAAACATGCCAGGTGTGTGTGCAGTATGACCAAAATTCCAAAAGGAGGGAGAAATGGATGAGAAGGGACTCTAGTATTTCCATCTCACATGGAGGGGGAGAGGGTCCTTCTCACTTTCCTTCTATCTCTGTCTCTCCTGCACTCCGGCAAATTTCAAAAAAGAAAAATGTATTCCTCCTAAATCTACTAAACCTCAGGCTATTTACATTTATGTACCAATGATGTCCCAACTGAATAACCCTTTAAATCCTAAAATTCCACTTTTATTCTAGAAGTCTGTGGAAAAGTAAGCTTTGCATTAATACAAAAGAGTGATCTACTCTTCTTATCATGAAGCAAGTTTCAGAGGAGAACTGAGCTTCAGACAGGAAGGTGATTCCAAGGTTCCCAAATGCTTCCGCTTGAGGCCTTCGGATATGGTCTGAAACAGATTCTCAAGAGTATCAACACACATCTTTATTCAAATGGAAGTACAAAAGCACATTCCTAAAGCCAAATGCATACATGTGATTTTTACATATCCTATTTAGGGATTACTTATCCTTTTCCATAGTCAGAAGAAAGGACTACTGGTCTCTATAAGGGTATACATGTTTGAAAGAAAAAAAAAAAACATGCATATTTTTCATTTGCTTTTACATTTAGCTCAATTCATCTGTATCAACTTTATTTAGATTCCTAAGTTGCCCTGATGAGAGCTTATGCTTGGTGATTGCAAAGAAGTAAAATACAGTGGCAGAACTATCCTAGAGGTTAGCCACAAGAGGCCTATAGAGTGAACAATAAATTTTTATATATTTGTGGAGGATCCTTAGTGAAATAACTCCTGAATTATGGAAATCTCGAGTGCTGGATTGGCAAATAGAATTTTAAAGCATGTCTTATTCACAAAATGTTATTAAGCTTAAGGTGGAAATATAATAAAATGTTTTGACATCACCTAAAGAATCATGAACTCTTGCTAAGTACGTGATAGTGACACCGAACTCTAAAGTCAACATCTATGATCACTTTTACTAATCAAAAAAGCATGTTATTTTATGTTATTTTGTACTCTATTAAAATACAAAAATGTGATAATGAATAAACAATTATACACAAAGCTCCCATACTTCAAATACTTTCCTGAATTGATGAGGGGAGATTTGGAGAAAGGGGGAATGGCACAGATCCAAACAGATAAAGAAGCAATCCTAATGGTTAAAATTTTAACAAGAACAGAACTGCCACTTTTTTAAAAATACTGTCTCTAGAGATGTTACATACGAACAGCACATCTTTGTTGTAAGGCTGCATATCCTTATGAAGCTAATTTTTTCATATGTTTGCACTATCAAAAGCAGACCTGAGCATTCTGCTGGCCTTTGACAGAGGTATATAAAAGAATTCTACACATTCTACATGCAAAATAGGCACTGAGTGTATCCAGGCCACCAGGAGTCTTGTTGGCTTCCTGATGTCCTTATCATCTCTCTTAGAGGGCTGTGGATGCAGATAAGACAGCTAAAAACCTAGACATCATTTGGAAGTGTTTAGCTGCCTGCCACAAACTCATGGGAAACAGAATCCCTCATACTTAAGAATGAGATGGATGTGGAAATCCAATTCTTTTAAAAGAAGATGTTTTGCTTTAGAAAAGACAGCAGACCAGCAACATTAAGTAGGAACGGCATACTTGCTGGTAAAAAACTTAAAACTAGGAAGCCATCATAGGAAGGTGCTTAAGCAACTGGAGAAATCAACAGGAATCCAAGTGTGCGGCTATACAGAAATACACATAGGGTCCTTAGAAAAGAGCAGCCCAAAGAGTTTGTTTTAGAGGGAACTTGGGCTGAGAATAATAGAAAAGTAAAATGAGCTACTTCCCAGAAGTTGATGTGTTTGAACACTGGTGCATTAACAATACCTTTAACAATTTCTTAGGGAAGCTGTGAACAACTAGAACCAATTTCAGAAAAAATAACATGTGTATAGGCCATATTAAAATTAAAATAGCTTAAATGAGTTCTATAAATAAAATATGCACATCTACTCAGATCACTTTTTCTAATAAAAGAATGCCATGAGAAAATGGCTCTGCATTCACCAGGCCACCCCTCAAACCAAATTCTTCTGTAATGAAAAAGATTAAGACTATATATTAACAATTTCATATACAAATAATCAACAGTTTTCTCTATAACTCTCTGATGTTGCATAAAGCCTGAAATATGGTGGCAAATTTTTCTATTTGCATCGTATCAGATTCTTATCTAGTGTGGACATTCTTACTGGGATAAAGACCAGATGAAGGTCTCTTGAAAGATTTGCCACATTTACTATATTCAAATGACCTTTCTTGGGTATGAACTCTTTGATGTTGAATGAGCACGGGATTGACTGAATCTCCTCACACATACACATTTATTACATTCATAGGTTTTCTGCATGGCATGAGTTTTGACACTGGACAATGTAGTTTGACTGATGGCTTTTTCACAATAATTTCAGTGATGGAATTTTATTCCAGTTTGAATTCTCCAATTATGACTAAGGTGTGAAAATAGCATGAATAATTTACCACATCAATACATTCACAGATTTTACTGGTAAAGGTCTTCAATAATCAATTTAAGAGTTTACTACTGATACCTTTCCTGTAACATTCAGAGGGTTTCTCTGTTGTGAATTCTGATGCTGAGTAAGGATTGAGCTGTGACTGAAGGCTTTATCACATTTAGTATACACATGATCTCTCCCTGATATGAACACTCAGATGTTGAATGAGGCATGAACGTGACCAAACGTCTTCTGATGTTCATTACATTCATCAGGTTTCTCTTTGGTATGGATTCTTTGATGTTGAACAAGGTGTGCTCTCTGACTGGAGTTTTTTTCCCATGCATCACAATCAAAAGCTTTTTCTCTGGTGAGGACCTCTTGTTGCAGGATAAGATCTGAGCTATGGCTGAAACTTTCCTCATAATCATTACATTCAGACGATTTCTCTTTCTTATGTATTTTGTGATGATCGATAAGGCATGAAGTTTGACTAAAAACTTTCCCACATTCATTACATTCATGTGGTTTCTCTCCTGTGTGAATTCTTTGATGCTGAATAAGATGTGAATTCAGTCTGAAGTCTTTTCCACATTTATTACATGTATAAGGCTTTTCTCTAAAACAAATTCCTTGATGTTTAATATAGGCCAATCCACATCCATCATACTCATAGGATTTCTCTTCACAGTGGACTCTCTGATGTTCAACTAGGTAAGAAGTTTGACAGAAGTCACTGCCACATTCAGTACACTTACAGGGCATCTCTTGGTGAATTCTCTGATGTTGAATAAGGTGTACATTACGACTAAAGACTCTCTCACAACTGCTACATTTGTAAGATTTGGCTCTAGTGCGAGTTTTCTTATGCTGAATTATGTCTGAGCTCTGACTACATGATTTACCAGATGCTTCACAGGACTTTTCAGATGTTTCACATTTATATGGTTTTTCTCTAGTGTGTATTCTTTTATGTCTACTAAGACTTGAGCTCTGACTGAAAGATTTTTCACACTCTTTACACTTGTAGGGTTTTTCTCTAGTATGAATTCGCTGATGTCTAGTAAGGGCTGAGCTCTGGTGGAAGATTTTCCCACATACATCACATTTATAGGATTTCTCAGTGGTAGAAATGCTTTCCCATTTACTAACATGGGAGAGATCCAATAAGCTTTCCTTATAGTCATTATTCTGAAAATTGTGTGTTAGGTTTATATGTTCATGTTTACCAGCAGCTGAATTCTGGTTGAAGTTCATGTTGTACTTATCACTGTCATCAACATTCTGTATTCTAAGAACCCTCTGATCTGTATCAAGGGTAGGATCCAGACCAATGCCTTTTTCAGGTTCATTACATTCGTTGTTCTTGTCACTGGTGAAGGTTTTCTTGCTGATTGTTATTTGCCTAAACTCTCTCTCCAGGAAGAGAAATTTCCTTAGGATTTCCTGAAGCTTTTCTAATCTGTCCTCAGACTTACATACTTCTCTAGTCTCAGGAACTTGGGCAATATCCTGTTTGAGTCTTCCTACTCTCACTTTGTACGAGTGTGCTTCTTCCAAAATGTTCTGCTTAGGAATCAACAGCTTGTTCTCTTCTCTGGTCTCTCCATCTGATACAATATATAAATAGAAAATGCAAATGTAATCTGTACCCTGGGCTTAGAAAAAGAAAACTCAACAGAAAATTCAATGAAGTAGTATCTACAAGGATAAGAGAAGTACATTAAATCTGAAAAACAGCTACAAAAATCTTAACAGCAGATTTAAGGACATGAATAGGAGTAGTACGGTGGACTGTAAAGGATACAGGGTATAGCAGAAATAGAGTACATATTCTACTAAGGTGATAATCAGTTAAGGTGTTTCAAAGCAGATAATATAGAAACAGTTCAAAAGAATTTTAGATAAGCAACTTGAATAGTACAACCTGTGCATAAGGAATTAAATGGAAAGGGTCAACCTAAGCTAAACGAAAGGGTAGGAGTTCCCTGTACTAAGACACAGAGCTCTTCATTTTGAGTGTCAAAGCAGCTATAACTTGGCTCAACAACTGAACTTTACTTTCCTACTAATTGTATCTGATTAATTCTACCTTACTTGAATAGTATAACCTGTGCATAAGGAATTAAATAAATGGAAAGGGTCAACCTAAGCTAAACGAAAGGGTAGGAGTTCCCTGTACTAAGACACAGAGCTCTTCATTTTGAGTGTCAAAGCAGCTATAACTTGGCTCAACAACTGAACTTTACTTTCCTACTAATTGTATCTGATTAATTCTACCTTACTCACCTGAGCAGTCATCTTTTAAGCCTTCTCTATTCTTAGTTTCCAGATCAAAGACCTGCAGATCTCGCTCCAGCTGGGAAAATCCATCAGACTTGGAAATTGGAAATCCTGCTCAGAGAAGGAAATGGGATGTGGCAATTTATCCCCAGATGCTACACCAGCCACCTTTTATTTTAACTAATGGTTAAGAGAGAAGGTAAGTTCTGAGAAGGCATTAATTAGAAAGACCTGAAGAGTGAAGCAAACAAATTTCTATGAGAAGCTCAGACTTGTGCTCTAGACAGAGGTGTGTTACGGAGAAAGTTGATGACTTGGGAGAAGTATTCATTTAAACATTTTCCAGACAAGGGAATCTGGGCATGTTATGTGTACTTGTCTTCATGGAAATTATCATTACTAGTCTCCATCTGTTGCCTAAAGATCAATCTTTGTATTAGACTTGGTCTACAAGTACCAAAATTAAAGTCAAAATACAATTTTGCTGCACTGGAGAAAGGAGAAACCCAAGTACCTACTGCGTGGTAAGCTAAACTGTAGCAACAGAATCAGTGAAGACTGGATAAATATTCCAATGACCAATATCAAGAAAAGATTAGTTTCAGTGTGCATGAGGAAACAAAGAATAATAATGACATATTCTCACTCATGAGGAGCTTACACTCATGTTTATTCAACTAACATTTACAGAGTGCCTCCTATATGCAAAGTTTGCAGGGGATAAGGAACCCAAGCAAAAGGTCCATGCCCTCAAGGTTCTAATTTTCTAACTGCAAAGACAGTTACAAATAACTCACTACAATATGGTATAGTGAGGAAAGTACAATAAAAATGCATTTTTGCATAAAAAGATTTTTCTATGGCTTATGTAATGGACTGCTAGGATCTAAATGTCTTTGAAAGCAAAAGCAACAGGCAGGCAGTTTCTGAGGGGCCAGACCTTTGATATTAGTATAGGAGGTAGTTTTTCTTTTTTTGCTACAGGGCATGTGCATTCACCAGAGACGGAATTGGGGGTGGGGTGGGGTAGGGATGAAAAAGCACCCCTAAGGGAGATGTCCACATCACAATCCCTTCTCCTCCACTCTCTTCTCATGACTTTGAGCAGGCAGATACACACTGATGCTCGTTGTGTTTTTCAAGCTGCTAGGTCTAGAACTCTAATTGCGTGGTTGGCTACATGCGATAAGCCATCTTAGGTCTAGAACTCTAACTGCGTGGTTGGCCACATGCGATAACCCATCTTAGTCACCACACCATTGGATGACCCGAGATAGTTTTCATATGTATGTTCAGTACAGAAAGCTTCTGGTAGTACACAGACAAATCTAACTCAAGTTCTCATCTCCAAAAATCTTTCTCTCCATTTGCTTAATGTCTACAAAATTTGTTATTTTTTTCCTCTTATTTTGACATGTTACTTAATAGTGACATTTACAGACTTAATTTTCTTTTTTTTTGGGAGAGATTTTCACTATAGGGCGCGTGCGCTCGCCAGACAGAGAGAGACACAGAGACAGAAAGCGAGAAATCACCCCACAGGGGGGATGGTCACGCCGCAATCCCTTCTCCTCCATTCTCCTCTCTGGATCTTGGGCACACACGCACACGCGCCCGGCGTGAGTTTTAAGCCACCAGGTCCGGGACGCGAACCGTGGTCGACTACGTGGGAGTCCAGCGACATAGCCATTACGCTAACTGCTGGTTCCCTTAATTTTCTTTTTTCAGGTATTATAATTTCTATCTGACTTATAAACTCTTTCATAGCAGGAATCATGCATCTTAAATCTTGCACTTCTTTTGATTCATTTACTTAACAGCTATTTATCAACCACCAACTTTGTGCCCGAGTGTCAACATATTCATAACTACCCAATTTTATAAAAAGGGCAATGGACATGGAAAATACAGTGAACCAATAGCCATCCCCTTGAAATCCTATGTGAAAGATTATGAGCAAGGACTTCAGAACAGATATAAGAAAGGCATTAAATACTGTGTTTAAAAATTCCTGTGAGTGTTAATAGAGTCACCTCTCCTTTTGGACACTTACTTAAGGCTCTCCAATTCAAATGAAATCGTTTTGTTAAGTTTTGTTAAGTATAGCATGAAGTAGCAAATATGTTTGAAATTCTAACACAGTTTGCAACTTTTAACTTTGAGTGAGTTATCTTTTTTATCTATCCAGGTTTTGGCCATAGGGTACCTGTGCTCACCACAGACAGACAGAGACGGTAAGTGAGAAATCATCCCCCGGGAGGATGGTCACACCACAATCCCTTCTCTTCCATTCTCCTCTCAGGATTTTGGGCACATGTGTGCCCCACGTAATTTTCAAGTCACTATGTCCAGGGCTCAAGCCGCACTCAGCCATGTAGGAATGCAGCACCTTAAACACCATGGCACCTGCTGACCCATGAAATATTTATTAAAGTATTTCTCAGTATTTGAAAATTAAAATAAAATTTGGTTATTTACTCTAAAGCTACACTTAAAACACCATCTGCAAAACAAAAGAGGTTGTCTTTATGTGGGGTAAGAGTTTGATTTGATTTGTGTTTACAGGAATATTAGAAGGTGTAAGGAAAAATGCCTGGCAGGCAGTTAGCGTATACCACTATAGTTTAGAAGAGAACAGAGTTTAAGATATAGACTTAAAGTCACCTGAACTGGGGCCAGCAGATGGCATGGTGGTTAAGGCACTGGACTCCCACAAGGCTGACTGCAGTTCAAGTCCTGGGCCTGGTAGCCTGGAAAAGTGGGCATGTGTGGATGCGTTCCCAAAATCCCAAGAGGAGAATGGAAAAGAAGGGATTGAGGCATGGCTATTTCTTGGCGGGAGGGGGGTGATTTCTCACCTTCTCTCTCTGTCTCTCTTTGGTGAGTGCACATACCCTGTGGCAAAAACCTAAAAACAAAACAAGACAAAGTCACCTGTATCATCAGTATCATAAACAATATTAAGGTTCACTAAGCACTCAGTAGGTGCAAAGTATAATGCTGAGAACTTTACAAATTTCTAATCATTTAGTTCTCACAGTAACTTCATGAAATAGGAAGTATTGTTGTACTCATTTTACAAATGGGAATATTAAGGTTGAGACAAGTTAAGTAACTTGTCCAAGATCACAATATTGGTAAAACTAGGATTAGAACTCAGTCTTTCTTTCTTTCTTTTTTATTTTTTTAGAGGTTTTCACTATATGGCGCATGCGCTCGCCAGACAGACAGAGAGAAAGAAAGCGAGAAATCACCCCCCAGGGGAGATGGTCACGCCGCAATCCCTTCTCCTCCATTCTCTTCTCGGGATCTTGGGCACGCAAGCACACGCGCCCGGCGTGAGTTCTAAGCCACCGGTCTGGGACGCGAACCGCGGTCGACTACGTGGGAATCCAGTGACATAGCCATTATGCTAACTGCTGGTTCCCTAGAACTCAGTCTTATTTCAGAATCTGAATTTTGGACAATCTACTAGTAAAAAATAATGACTGTGATGAAATCTATCCCTTCTTCCAAAACACATCCAAAAAAAGAGCAGCAGACAAACCTATTTATAATTGAATAAAAGGTAAAAGTGATAAAAATGACAGAGAAAAAGTGATTAGAATAATACATAGACAGGACCAGGAGATGACATTATGATTATGTCGCTAGACTCCCACATGGCCGATCATGGTTCAAGTCTCGGACCTGGAGGCTTGAAATTCATATCATTAGCATATAGACAATCCATTAAAAATATTTAAAAACACAATATGTAGTTGGACTAGTTATCGTCTATACTCAAATACAGAAACTTCTTGACTTAAGATAGGGTTAAGTCCATACGAACCCATCGTTAGTTGAAAATACTGTAACTCAAAAATGCATTTACTACACCTAACTTACCAAACATTACAGTGCAGCCGAGCCTACCCTAAACATGCTCAGAACTGAGCTACAATTAGTAAACACTAGTCTACAATTGGGCAAAATCATCTAACACAAAGACTAATAGTGTTGAATATCTCGTGTAATTTATTGAGTATTTGTAAAATATTTGCAAGTGAGAAACAAAATGGTTGTATGTATACTTGCAATATGGTTTGTACTGAATGCCTATCACGTTCACACCACTGTACAGTTGAAAAATCCTAAGAAGAACCATTGTTAAGTCAGGGACCGTGTATAGAGCATGGGCTTCAGAGACGGATCTGGGTCCCAAGCTTACCACTGACTCCACTTAATTTTTCCAAGCCTCAGTTTCCTCAGATATAAAATAGGAGTATCATTATCTGTTCACAGGATTATGGTAAGGATTACATGAGCTATTATACACTATAGCATCTAGTAACACATTGGCTGCTTAGCAAATAGAAATAGCTAGGATAGCAGAAAACATTCTGTGCAAAATCACAACTGTCCACCACAACATCATATTCAAAAAGCAAGGGGTATATGCCAAACATTCCCAATCTATCAGCCCGCCGTGAGTTCTAAGCCACCGGTCTGGGACGCGAACCGCGGTCGACTACGTGGGAATCCAGTGACATAGCCATTATGCTAACTGCTGGTTCCCTAGAACTCAGTCTTATTTCAGAATCTGAATTTTGGACAATCTACTAGTAAAAAATAATGACTGTGATGAAATCTATCCCTTCTTCCAAAACACATCCAAAAAAAGAGCAGCAGACAAACCTATTTATAATTGAATAAAAGGTAAAAGTGATAAAAATGACAGAGAAAAAGTGATTAGAATAATACATAGACAGGACCAGGAGATGACATTATGATTATGTCGCTAGACTCCCACATGGCCGATCATGGTTCAAGTCTCGGACCTGGAGGCTTGAAATTCATATCATTAGCATATAGACAATCCATTAAAAATATTTAAAAACACAATATGTAGTTGGACTAGTTATCGTCTATACTCAAATACAGAAACTTCTTGACTTAAGATAGGGTTAAGTCCATACGAACCCATCGTTAGTTGAAAATACTGTAACTCAAAAATGCATTTACTACACCTAACTTACCAAACATTACAGTGCAGCCGAGCCTACCCTAAACATGCTCAGAACTGAGCTACAATTAGTAAACACTAGTCTACAATTGGGCAAAATCATCTAACACAAAGACTAATAGTGTTGAATATCTCGTGTAATTTATTGAGTATTTGTAAAATATTTGCAAGTGAGAAACAAAATGGTTGTATGTATACTTGCAATATGGTTTGTACTGAATGCCTATCACGTTCACACCACTGTACAGTTGAAAAATCCTAAGAAGAACCATTGTTAAGTCAGGGACCGTGTATAGAGCATGGGCTTCAGAGACGGATCTGGGTCCCAAGCTTACCACTGACTCCACTTAATTTTTCCAAGCCTCAGTTTCCTCAGATATAAAATAGGAGTATCATTATCTGTTCACAGGATTATGGTAAGGATTACATGAGCTATTATACACTATAGCATCTAGTAACACATTGGCTGCTTAGCAAATAGAAATAGCTAGGATAGCAGAAAACATTCTGTGCAAAATCACAACTGTCCACCACAACATCATATTCAAAAAGCAAGGGGTATATGCCAAACATTCCCAATCTATCACCTCATTTAACCAGGATATTGTAAGCATCTTTCTAATGCTATCATCTAATAGGGCACCTGCCACATTGACCCATGTAAAATGTTACCCAGCCCCCTTTCTTAATTCTTTTATTTTTCTTAACCCTTTTTTCCTTCTATTTTTCTTAATCTCTGGCACTAAGTCACAGGCAATTTCCCTGAAGTCAGTTACTTATTTATCATCAATAGAATGTTTCTTTTTCAATTTGGAAATGAAAATGATCTATTTTTTACTCAGTTCTATACTGTGTATTTACTACTATATAATAGAAGCACTCGGGACCAGCAGTTAGCGTAATGGCTATGTCGCTGGACTCCCACGTAGTCAACCGTGGTTCGCATCCTGGACCCGGTGGCTTAAAACTCACACCGGGCGCGTGTGCGTGCATGGCCAAGATCCCCAGAGGAGAATGGAGGAGAAGGAATTATGGCGTGGCCATTCCCCCTGGGGGGTGATTTCTCACTTTCTGTCTCTCTGTCTCTGTCTGTCTGGCAAGCGCACACGTCCTATAGAGAAAACCTCTTTAAATAAATAAATAAATAAATAAAAAGAAGCACTTAACCAAAAGACAAATGTTTGGATGTCTATTACAAATACAATCCAAAGCTAATGCCATCAGAAAAAGATGTGAACTGTAAAGGGGGACGGCTAAGTCAGAGACTGAGTTATAAAGCCCTTATTCTACAATCCCAAATGGTACATTGTTAATAAATATATAAAAAAATAAGAAAAAGCCTTCCTAAAGATCATAAAAATAAATAACTGCTAAGGAGATACTGCTGTCACAAAACTAGATTGAGTAGCAGGGTTTCTCATACACATGTGTGCAAGGTTATGTGTGTGTGTAGAAATGACAGGGGAAATGGGATAAAATTCAGTCAAACAGCATGCTGTGTGCTATTAAACTGCTACAAAGTTTCTTTACTCCAAAAAGTAGACAGGTTAAACTGTTGGAAATTCTGTAATTATTAGGTAAAATCAACAGCAGTTTACAATTATATACATCAGTTTATAGGTTACATATTTACTAAATATACATTCATGTTGGTGCCCTGAAATTAATAATAAACTCTTTTGACCTCCCATTTCCCCTCCATCAAGGACAGAGCTAAGGAATACTTAATCAGGAAAGGTAATATAAATGCATCAATGTGTATAGCACTGTGAAGAATAAAGGGGAGGAAAGTAGGGCCTGGAAGAGGGATATATGGACTTCAAGGAAAGAGAAATTAGAATGTTAAACATGAGGATAGCCCATGGGTCATAGGAAAGCTAAGTAACATCAGGGCCGGTCATGTTCACTGCAAAAAAGCAGGGGGACACAGCACACAGTCCACATTCTAAGCAATACGAAAAGACCGTAACAAAGGAGCTGAAGCTGAACTGTGTGGTTTCTTTGAACACAAGTAAATGGTCATCAACCATGGTTTCTGAATGATCCAGGTTCAAAATGCATTTGGTTGCAACGGAGGGCTTCCTTGGCTCTTTATATTATAAATTTAACAAATGTCATTTGAGGAGCTGCAATTTTACATAGTGGTAACATCCTGAGGAGCAACTATTCCATCAATCAAGTTTAGTATCTTACAATCGTGGAAAAGGAGTTTCCGAGCAGGGACGAGCAATTTCGATGGGTAGCCGATACTTGGGCCATCTCTTGGAGATTACTGCTGTAAGGACTGCAAGTGTTTCTCCAGAGAAAGCACTTGCCTGGGTATGACTCAGGGCCGGGCAGGAATTCACACTATGAATCCGGGTGGTAGGAAGGCGGAGAAGTATGCCTACAAAGATCAAAGAGCCAGGAATGGAAAACACACTAAAAACCTTCCCAGTGGGCAGGCTGCTTCCCCACAGATAAGACAACCTCTTGAATCCTGAGTGAAATCAAAGAAACAAAGCAATACCCTGGATGCCACAAGCACAGACACAGTTATTTGTCTTTAAAAAAAAAAAAAAAGTGGGAGGGAGGAAAAGTACCATTAAATATATTCATATATATATAAAGAATGGAGAGATAGGCTAAAAAAAAAAAAGAGAGAGAGAGAAAGAAATAATATACCAAGGAGGTTGCCAACAACCCCTCTGATGTTTCTCAACAGAACTACAGGTTTTCTAATTCCAACTGCCAACTGTACCATTCAAAATGACAAAGGAGAGAGAGGGTATAAGAAATTACCCCACCTCAATGTATAATAAATGTCTGAGACTTCTACTGCCCTGGGTGTGGTTATATGGGATTATTACCCTTGTTCTCATAGTGAGGCTGCCTTTAAATGAAATCTCTCAAATTCTGCCTGCTTAGAGATGAATCTGCAAATCTTAAGGGGTGAAGGATTACTCAACAAGGACTTGAGCCTATCTTTAAAAAGATATTTCTTCTTCCTAGGAAAATGGGAAACTCTCAGACACAGAGGCACTGATATACCAGGGAGGTGTCTGGTAAGGGGTTGAGAGGTCACCCTGGAGACTCTCTTATGAAAAAGATATAGAAGGTAAGAACTAAGGCAAAGCACAAGCAAGTTTCCCCTTGCTAACAGGAAACAGATGCTCCATAAAAGCAGGAAACACAAACTGAGGATCAGGAGGAGAATGTCCTCTCTTGACACCCCAAAAGGAACCTTAATTACCCCTTCCAGAGGAGATGACCTTAAAGATAAAGGATCTGAAGGTTCTAAGACCTGGAATCTGACCCACACTCTAATGACCTTCTCAGAGACCTTACACCTACTCAGAAACAAGGGAGAAATCCAAACAGATAAATTAAATAATAAGGAAGACAGTCCTTACCCAGTGAGACCACGTTCCCATAATTCTCTAACATCACTTCTCTGTAGAGGTCCCTCTGAACAGAGTCCAGGCATCCCCATTCCTCTCGAGTAAGGTGTACAGCCACATCCTCGAATGTCACAAACTCCTGAAATAACATATCCTGGCTCTTCTGGGGAATGAGGCCACTATAGTGCCATGGCCAGAGAATGAAGGTGATGATAGAGAGGGTATCCAGTGTGTATTTGTGTGGGGAAGAAGGGAAAACAGATTAGGACCTTAAATCCTATAGCCTTTAAAGCTCTAATAAATGCCCATCACAGTACCATGGACAAAGAAGGAACAGTGTGCGCTCATGGTGTGGGGGAGGTGGGAAGGTGCTTTGTGTTAAGTCCAAGTCTCTGAAGAGGATCAGTGCCCAAAATCGGGTCTGCTATTAGGAAAAAAAAATTCCAGGCAAAGTTTATGGATGGGATGAGGGAGAGGCCACACTTAATCAGCAGCAAAGGTCCCTGAGGAAAAGCGGAAGGTTCCTCAGCTCACCTGGTACCTGGCTGTCAGGAGCGCAGCTGCCTGGTTTCCTGGGCTTCCCTCGTGGGGAAGAGCAGGCACCTGGGAAACAGATGGAGCTGAGGAGGAGAAAGGAGCCAAGAGTGAGAGCAGCCCCTCTCCAGGGCTTCCTTTCAGAAAAGGCCTCTTCAGCCCAAGGGCTGTCAGCAGGACCCTCCTTCACATCAATATTCTAGTAAAACTATTGGACATTAATCAAATATTGGGTGTGTCCACACTACTTCTTCTCGGTACTTGCAATGCCGTCCTTACACGTGTTTAGACCTGTGACGCAGGATTTTATTATGAAATTCTTTATTTCATTTTATCCTTGTGACATAACATTCTTCTTGCAGAAGGGTAAGCACTATACCTGTTTTGCAGATGGGCAAAGCAAAGCATACAGACTTGTAGTGACTTGTCCAGGCCAGGGTTATTTACCAGACTTCTAACCATCTCTCAGCCTGTTCTGCAAACTTCACTAAGCCTTTAGCAAATGGGCACTGTCTCTGGAACTAGTGTGTAAGACGCCCAAGAACAAGGAACGGTCAAGCTTCCTCCTTTCCGCACTCCCACAATGTCCCACAACACTCTACACACTGTGGCACTCCACCTGCATTACTGATACACAAGTCGTTTCAGGCACTGAAGTTGGCCATAAGCAACCCAAGACACAGTTCTTACAAAACTAGCAAAAATAAAGACAGACCATCCTATCTATACAATACATAAAAATGTGATTTATAGTCAATACGTATTATGTATATACAAGCATGTGCTCAACCAAAGAATTAAATGGTTGCTTTCTTCTCCAAAATTAAGATTAGTCACAAACACTGCAGTTTCAACAGACTAGCAGGTGGCAGAGCTCACAAAGTCATCAAGAAGAGAGAAACTAAGTAAAGGGAACAGGGGGAGGGAAAGGTCCTGAACCTAAGAGGAAGTGAGAGTCAGGCAAGGATTGTGAGATATGGCTAAAGCAGACTATCTTAGCCATTAAGGTTTGCTGAGGAAATACTGCCAAAGTAGACGGAGTGACCACTATTTTACCAATTAAAGACAAGCTGTCCTTAATAAAGGGATCAAGAACGGGGCTAAACTGAATCACATATGCCCCTCCCTTCCAATTCCCACTTTAAGGGCATTCTAATTTCAAGCTCCTACCCTTTCTTATCCCAGGTTCTGGAGCCCCTTCAGGAATCACTTTACACTCCCATTCTCCTGGATATTAAGTACTGCCTCTGCCTTACCCCCAGTCAGTCCCTGTTCCATGTCGGTGTCCTGCAGGAACTGAGGCTCTAGGGACAAACCCTCAGACGGGGTCTCCAAAGACTGAAACTGGACCCTTGGTGATCCTGCTACTTCCTGGGCCGGTATTTCTTCCATCCCTGTTCTGGAGGACAATGATCATCACTGTAGGGTGAGATTAGGAGAAATTATTGCAATAAGTTAAAGTATCCCATCATTTTATATCTTCAGAACTTAGCAAAGTATCTTATGCACTGTAGGTACTCAATTTTTAAAAAAGCAATCATTAATTATTAACTACCCAAAGAAAACAAGAGAAAGAAAAATGGGTACTACTCAGTTTCGAATACTTCAAAACTAAGTCATATGATCCAAATATGAAGGTTAATTTGAACTCCACTAATTAATTTGTGATACTAAAAAAAGAAAGTCAACACAATACTATTCAATGGTGTAGTTTTCTAGTGGAAAGTTCAAAATATTTGAAACAACATTGTTCTCTGGCTTAAGTCTGTTACCAGAGAAATTTAGTAATTATGATTACTTACTATTGTTTTTAAAGCATACTCTTTAGGAATTAATCAGTAACTCTGTCAGCTCCGCTTTTAATTACTAAATGGGCTTGACTAGTAATAAAATCCCACTTTTGGGTTTGGCCCCTTTGCTAACTCAGACTGGGGGAGCAGGCCTTTTCCCAGAACCCTAATAACACAGGGAGGTGCAATTCAAACAGGTTTGACCGGCGTCCTTCAAAGGCAAGGACGTGCCTGGGTTCCCGTCCTCCTTCCTCAGCCCTCACCCGGCTCCTAGCAGGGTGCTCTGAAGGCCTAGCCCAGCGCAGCTCTCTCAGACTGGAGGAGCAGGCCTTTTCCCAGAACCCTAAGAATAACACAGGGAGGTGCAATTCAAACAGGTTTGACCGGCGTCCTTCAAAGGCAAGGACGTGCCTGGGTTCCCGTCCTCCTTCCTCAGCCCTCACCCGGCTCCTAGCAGGGTGCTCTGAAGGCCTAGCCCAGCGCAGCTCTCCTCCCACTTCCCTTTCTGACCAAAGCACGGCCCCAAAAAGGCGAGGCGGGCCATACAGACCCAGCTCACACTACGGCACCGTCAGTGGGTCCTCAGTCGGCGGGACGTCCAGGCAAAGCCGGACTGAAGAGAAACAGGACCGCGCACCCGGACCTCCGCGCGCTCCAGGGAACTGGAACCGCCCTCTGCCAGGCCCGACGCCTCTTCCTCCTCCCGGGGAGGCGAAACCTGAAGCCACCCCATCGCCAGCCCAGAAAGGCTTCCGGGGGACTCACCCAGCCCAGGGGCGGGCCTGGACGCTGTCTGGTTGCGGACTCACTCTCTCCCAGGCCGCCTCTGCCTTTCCGGGGCCGCTCTAGACTGCCCGGAAGCAGGCGCTTCTCTGTGGCACCTCCGGAAGCTGATGACGGGCCCGGGATGAGGGCCCCGGATGAAGGCCCCGGATGGGGGTCCAGGTTCGGTCCCGCGGGCCGTGGTAAGGAGGCTCGGTGACGTGGGTGTTACACGTCATTCTCCGGTTCCACCGCCCTCCCTGCTAACCTGCTGGTCGCCTGTGGCCATTATACCAGTAATAGTAATACGCGGCAAGCTTTGGGGACGCTCCAGCCAACTTTTGAGGGTCCCCGCAGGGCCGTGGCGGAGCCCAGGGATGGCGGAGTGAGGAAGAGTGGCCGCCCTGATGGTCCGACAGCTCTGAGTTAGCTGCTCTGGAACTGGCACGAGGATGCCTGCACAGAATACAAAATAACACTATTAGAAGACTGGGGTTGGGGAACCAGCAGTTAGCGTAATGGCTATGTCGCTGGACTCCCACGTAGTCGACCGCGGTTCGTGTCCCGGGCCGGGTGGCTTAAAACTCACGCCGGGTGCCCAAGATCCCTAGAGGAGAATGGAGGAGAAGGGATTGGGGCGTGGCCATCCCCCCTGAGGGGTGATTTCTCGCTTTCTGTCTCTATGTCTCTCTGTCTGGCGAGCGCACGCGCCCTATAGCGAAAATCTCTAAAAAAAAAAAAAAAAAGACCAGGGTTGCCGACGTCCCAGTGATATGAGGACACAAAATTGTGGGATCAGAAGCCCTACTAAAGTTCTGGGAAAAGCACGGGTGGAGTGGGTGGCATTGAGCACATCGGAATGGGAGAGAGACTGAAGCACTGAGACTGGAAGACAGCTGTGCTCCTAATGGAAAGACTGAACTGTAGAAGCGGGATAGGTAAAATAATAGTGTACAGGGCAGGGCCGGCAGAGTGCTGGCACAGGAGCCTTTAGGTCATTGTGAGTCCCCTCGCATTCCTTGTTCCTTGGAGAATGTGATGATTTGGGGCGAAAGCCCCCAAATCCCAGCAAGCTCCTTTTTTTAGTTTTCCTTTTTTGTATAGACTGACAAATTAATTACAAAATTTTAATGTTAAAGATTTACAATTGCCAAAACAATTTTGAAGAATAAAGTTGGAGTACATACGTGATTTTAAGATTTATTGCAAGCCAGGCCGTGACCTGGACGTGAGCTGCAATGGTCGACTGTGTGGTTTGAGTCCTAGACTGCGTGGCTTGATAAACACCAGGTGTATGTATGTGCATGCCCAAAAATCCCAAAAAGAGAGAGAGATGGAGAAGGGACTGTGGCATGACCATTTCCCATGGGGGGGGAGGGGCAGAGGTGGTCACTTTCTCTGTCTCTCATGAACACACATGCACTCTGGCAGATTTAAAAATGAAAAAAAATATTTATTTTTGAGAGGATTTTGCATGTGTGCTCATCGGAGAAAGAAAACGAGAAATTGCCCCCCAGTGGAGATGGCCAACAGCAATCTCTTCTCCAGTCTCCTCTCAGGATTTTTGGCACACATATGAGCCTGGCATGAGTTTAAAGCTGCTGGGTTTGGGTTTCGACCCACAGTCAACTACGGGGGAGTCCAGCATACCATTAACCCATCTGATTTCTCATTATCTGTTCCTCTGTCTCCCTGGCGAGTGCATGTGCCCTATAGCAAAAATCTCTCAGGGGGTACCTCACGCCAAGTGTGTGTGTGTCCACTTGCGCATGTGCCCCAGATGCTGGGAAAATGGGGAAGGGATTGCAACATCACCATCCCCCTAGAGGGTGAGTCTCACTTTCTCTGTCTCTGTCTTTCTTTCCAGTGAGCACATGTGTCCTAAGGCAAAAACCTCTTAAAAAAATTTAAATAAAGCTACAGTTGTCAAAGCAGTATGGTATTGGCATACAGATAGACAAACAGATCAATGGAGCAGAATTATAGAGTTCAGAAATAGACCTAAAGTACACATTAGTTCATTTTTTTAGAGTTTTTTGTCTTAGGGCACATGTGCAAGCAAGGGGGTGGGGGGTAAGACAGAGACAGTGAGAGGAAAAGAGAAATCACCCCCCGGGGTATGGCCACCCTGCAATCTCTTCCCCTCCATTCTCCTCCCAGGGTGGGTGGCTGACATGCACTTTTTGTTTTTCTTTGAAGAATTACTTTATTTAATTTTATTTATTTATTTATTTATTTATTTTAATTTGACCAAAGAGGGACAGAATGAGAGAGAGAAAGGGAAAGTGAGAAAGCAAGCCGCCAGGTCCAGAACTTGAACCGCGGTCGGACACGTTCGGCCATGTGGGAGTTCAGTGACATAACCACTACACCATCTACTGGCCCCATGCATTAGCTAATTTTTTATGTTACTAAGGTTGTTCTGCTACGAAGCAGGCTGAGCTGAAAATTGGGCCCAGGATCTGTTTATAATAATGGCAATAATGCACAGGAGACCAATTATAAAGACACCACCCAAAAGTAAAGGACAAGTTATTTCACCTTGCATCTCTAATCCCAAAGACAGTGCAGTGTTTAGTGGACATCGGGATTTTGGAGGCAGCAATTACTGTGTTTTGGAAAACTTTCAGACCCTGTATCAAGTGACCTAAAAGGCTTCCACCTTTTAGTGGAACTCAGAGCAAAAGAGGGCTCTATAGTAAGTCCAGGTGATGGTGCAGAAGTATGTCTGCTGGATATAGATGCCGTGCAAAAATATCTGGCAAGCTCCAACAGGAGAGTGTATTAGTTTACTAGGGCTGCTGAAACAAAGTACCATCAAGTGGGTGACTTAAACCATGGAAGTTTACCAGCTCACAGTTCTGGAGACCAGAAATCAGAAATTAAGGTGTAGCTCCTTGTGAGAGCTATTGAGAAAGAATCTGTTCATTTCTCTCCCCCAGCTTCTGGTGGTTTGCTGGCTATCTTTGGCATTCCTTGGCTTTGTATTAGCATCACTCCAACCTTTTTATTTTTTTTTCCCCAAGAGATTTTTGCTATAGGGCACGTGCACTTGCCAGAGAGACAGAAAGCAAGAAATCACCCCCCAGAGAGGAAGATCATGCCGCAACCCCTTCTCTTCCATTCTCCTCTGGAGATTTTGGGCATGTACACACATACACACACTGCATGAGTTTCAAGCCACTGGGTCCAGTACTAAAACCATGGTCAGCCATGTGGGAATCCAGTGACATAATCGTTATCTCATTTGCTGGTCCCACATCATCCCAATCTTTATCTTCATCTTTACTCGGTGTTCTCCATCATCATTATTCAGATTTCTTTTTATAAGGAAACCAGTTATATTGGATTAGCAGCCCATCTACTCCAACATGACTTCATCTTAAATGATTACTTCTACATCCATCCTATTCCCAACTAAGATCACAATTTGAGGTACCAGCAGTTAGCGTAATGGCTATGTCGCTGGACTCCCATGTAGTCAACCACGGTTCGAGTTCCAGACCCAGTGACTTAAAAACTCACGCTGGGCACGTGTGCGTGTGTGCCCAAGATCCTGAGAGGAGAATAGAGGAGAAGGGATTGGGGCGTGGCCACCCCCCTGGGGGGTGATTTCTTGCTTTCTGTCTCTCTGTCTTTCTCTGCCTTTCTGGAGAGCACACATGCCCTATAGCAAAAACCTCTCCGGAAAAAAAAAAAATCACAATTTGAGATATTGGGGGCTAGCTCTCAACATTTAGATGCAGGGCACAGCTTAACAGAATCACAACACTAATACCTAAGGTTCAAGAGCAAAGACCTACCTTCCAAGGCAAAAAAAAAAGAAAGAAAGAAAGAAACAGCTTCATCTGAAGAAGAGGCTTTAGGAGCCAGCATTTGATGTGGTTGAGGCACTGAACTCCCACATAGCTGAATGTGGTTCAGGGCATGGATCTGGTGATTTGCTTTCTCACTTTCCCTTTGTCTCTCTGGTCAAATTAAAAATGAATAAAATTAAATAATTTTTTTTTTTTAAAAAAAGAGGCTCTAGGACTGGCAGATGGCATGGTGGTTGAAGCACTGGACTCCCACACCGCTAACCGTGGTTCAAGCCCCAGACTTGGCAGTTTGCTTTGTCACTTTCCCTCTCTTTCTCTGAGTCTCTCTCTGGTCAAATTAAATAAAATAATTATTTTTTTAAAAGAGGTTCTAGTTTGCTAATGCGTTCCATAAAGGCTAAGAATTTGACCTTGGGGGACCAGCAGGTGGAGAGGTGGTTAAGGGTACTGGACTCCCACATGGCCAACTGTAGTTTGAGTCCTGGACCTGGCTGCTTGCTTTCTCACTTTCCCTCTCCCTCTCTCCCTCTGTCCCTCTCTGGTCAAATTAAAATAAATAAATAAAGTGATGAATAAAGTAATAAAGTTAAATAAAATAATTATTAAAAAAAAAAAGATTTTGACCCTGGACTGTTCATAACAATTCCACCTCAGCTGTTTATCATGATGGTTCCAGAAGTATGTCTGGTGGATGAGCTGTGAGTTTTGTTTTGTTTTAATTTGCCAGAAGGCACATGTACTTGCCAGAGAGACAGAGAGGAAGAAAGTACCCCTCACACACCACAGTGGGGCATGGTCACACCACAAGCTCTTCATTTCTCCAAGCTGTTTGAATTTTGTCATACATATATGCACACACAAGTGTTTGGTGTATTTTTCAAGCTGCTAGGTGATAAAGGAGCAAAGACACACTCAGCTGAATTATCGAAAAGAGTCATGGGGAGGTAGAAAACAATTAATCAAAGCTTAGAATGTAATTCAGGATACCAGCAAGTCATTAGTAGGCTCTATAACAGGTGTCTGTTCCTTTTATGGACTTTTCCCATTACTGGGCTCCACTACACACTTATCTTAGAATTTTTTTTAAGAAAGATGTTTGCTAAAAGGCTCATGCACTCACTGGAGAGCTAAGAGGGAGATAGAGAGACAGAAAGTAAGAAGTCACCCCCTGAAGGAATGACCACTCCTCAATTCCTTCTCCTCCATTCTCCTCTCAGGATCTTGGGCATGCACATACGTGCACCTGGCATATGTTAAGCTGCTGGCCCAGACTCAAACCACGGTGGACTATGTGGGAGTCCAACAATATAAACATTACACCATCTGCAGATCCCAATAAATAATTCTTTTTTTGGGGGAGAGATTTTCGCTATAGGGCGCGTGCGCTCACCAGACAGACAGAGAGAGACATAGAGACAGAAAGCGAGAAATTACCCCCCAGGGGGGATGGTCACTCCGCAATCCCTTCTCCTCCATTCTCCTCTCGGGATCTTGGGCACGTATGCACACGCACCCGGTGTGAGTTTGAAGCCACCGGGTCCGGGAC
>NW_006159762.1:542749-554316 GCF_000334495.1 Tupaia belangeri chinensis
TCCATTAGTGGCCTCCAAGGTAGCCGACTGTGGTTCAAGTTCCAGACGTGGCAGCATAAAACAGGCCAGGTGCATATGTGTGCGTGCTCAAGATCCTGAGAGAATGGAGAAGAAGGGATTGAGGCGTGGCCATCCCCCTAGGAGATGATTTCTCGCTTTCTGTCTCTATGTCTCGAGTGAGTGCACACACCCTAGAGCAAAAATCTCCCTCTCAAAAAAGAATTATTTATTGAATTTAACTTATTATTATTATTATTATTATTACTTTTTAAAATCCGACCACAGAGAGACGAGAGAAAATGAGAAAGCAAGCCACCAGGTCCATGACTCAAACCGCCATTGGCCATGTGGGAGTCCAGCGCCTTTAACTACAACACCACCTGCTCGTCCCATTATTGAAATTTAAGAATCATCACAGCCTATCAAAGTATCAGTTACTGTTTTATTCAAGGCAAAGTTGTGCTTGACCTACTCAGGAAGTAATACTTGAATTCATAGTTACTGTGATAACACTGACAACAAAAATGCCTCAAATTCAATTTACCATAATAATCTCATTATTATAACTCTGAAAACTCTGGAAATATTAACCAAACTCAGAATCTTACAACTTACCAGAGTTGCTAAGGACATCTTTTGCCCATACATCACATATTTGAAAATAATGTCCATTCAAAACTGTTAACACACAACCAGGGTCCTGAGAGATGCTACCACTTCAATTTGTGAGACCATTCATCATTGATCTTCCTCTACAGCCATGTTTCAGTTCCTCTGCCACAGGCACATAATCACTAGGTATTACTATTGTTTGAATAGTTACAGTTATTACTGCCATCAGTAGGAAAAATAGGGACCGGCCCCTGGCAAAATTCTATAATGCTGGAGCCACATGGGAAGGTGTTGGGTTCATGTCCGGAACCTCCCTGAACATGCGATTGGTGCAATCCAGCCTGGCTGAGGTGGGGAGTGGATCCCAGTGTAATAACACTGTTGGGGGTCTCAGTGCTCAGCTTTCCCTCTCATGAAAGAAATAAATAAGTTTTCAAAAAAGATGAGAGGCCAGCAGCCTGGTGATGAAGGTGCTGGATTCCCACATGGTCCTCACAGTTCCAGTCCAGGATCTAGCGCTTGAAAATCACACTAGGCGCAGTGCGTACCTGCCCAAAATCCAGAGAGGAGAATGGAGAAGGGACTGTGGTGTGGTCATCACCCCAAGGGGACTTTTCTCACTTTCCCTCTCACAGTGCACCACTCCCTGTAGCCACACACAAAAAAAGAGAGAGACACTTGTAAGTACCTAAACAGAACAGTATCAAGAGACCCTAACCCGTCCCCGCTTCTCACCCCTCCGACCCTGGACAGTGTGAGGGGCAGATTCCCAAAGCCAGAGGTTAGAGCCCAGCTAAGCGGGAACAGAAACTCAAAGTCCTCCCGTGGTCCTAGAGAGGACCCCAAAGCGCAACGCAGTCGCAGACGGCGGGTGTTGCCGCACTTCCGGCTTTTGTGTCGCTGTCTCTGGGCTCTGGCGACCGGAGGGCCTGGGATAGAGTCCAGCGCCCTTGGAGCTTCCAGTCACATCCCTTTTCTATCCCAGCACCCCAGACTTTTCCGGTGAGACCTGGGTCCGGCCGGGTAAGATGGGCGGGGACAGATGGATGTCTACGGCTGTTTTCCGCATCGCCCACTCCACTGTCCCCGAAGGGGGTGGAGGGTCCCAGCCTAGGCTAGGCGGCGGGAAGCGCTGTATCCCTGCAGAGACATTCGGGATCTAGACGGGAAGGAAACCAAGTTATGGTTTCCCGAATAGGATGAGCTGCTTCTAGGACCGCAGAGAGGCAGCTTGCATGCCCTTCGCGGCTCCCAGGGCCTCGGTTTTCACCTCCGAAAAGTCGTGGACGCAGAGAACCTAGTCTAATTTCTGTGCTCTGCGATCGTCCCCTATTGTTTTCCCTCTGGTGAAAGCTTTTTTTCTGGGTTTCTAGGGACCCGGAGAAAAATTCCAAAGGCTTTAGAGGATACCAAGTTCCATCACCTCCTTTCTCTCTAATTTTTCTTTCTCTCCCTCACTCCTCTCCCTCACCCTTTTTTAGTGGAAAGGCATATAAACCTTATAGATGTCTGCAAACCATCTGTTTACTCCCAAATCCACCACCGTAAGTGATGATGACTGAAGAGTGAATGTTACAGAATAAAGAAGTGATTGTAATGCAGTAGGAGAACATATAAATGCTTCACCCTTTTCCTTTCAGTTTCAGAACTTTCTGAGGGCTTTTTATTGTTTTAATTTTTTATGTATTTATTTTCTAGGTTGCCACAGGAAGCGTGTGCCTGACAGAGAGAGACAGAGAGGGAAAGTAAGAAATCCCCCAGGCTTTTGGGCGCACACATAGGCACACAGGCGTGATTTTCAGGCTACCACACCCAGTACTCCCAACTGTGGTCGGCATATGGGAATCCAGTGCCTTAACCACCAGGGCAACTGCTACCTCCCCCTCCCCCAGGGCTTTTTAAATGAGTGATTTGGGGGCATTAGATGGATTTTTCAGTTATAGAAAATAACTGCTTGACTTGGAGGAGTAAGTGATGAAGGGAGTGTGTGGGTGGTACAATGGAAAGTGCTTTGGAACATTAAGTTGGTTACCAGGGTGGTTCAGATGTAGTCTCTACCACTGATTAGCTGGATGATCTGGGACAAAACACATAGACTCAGCAAGTCCTAAATTTGCCCTAAGTAAAATAAAATAGATGATCTCAAGTGCTCCTCCAATTTTGAAATTCAGTGATAGGCCGAATTTGGCTGTGAAAAACTCAGGCCAATGCCTAACTACCTAATGCCCCACCTACATTTTCTGCTGTACCACCAGTATGTTGAAAGACTACCTGTTGAGAGAAGCTGAGTGACAGAGGACCAAAGAACATTGTATAGGCCATTGCTAAGTAGACCATAAGCAATCAGTAAATGAATGTGGAATAAGCAGACTGATGAAACCTTACTATTTGACAGAAAAATGGGTTTACACAAGTAAGTAAAAAAGGAGACATTTATTTAACTTGCCTTTATATACGTAATTTATTTGTTTTTGGTTTTGTTTTGTTTTGTTTTAATTTTGCCAGAGCACTCTTGGACTCACTGGAGAAAGAGAAAGTGAGAAATCACACCTTGTTAGGAATAGTCACTCTGCAAACCTCTCCTCCATCTCTCCCTCATTTCAGGATTTGGGGCACTCATGCACACACACACACACACCTGGTGTGTTTCTCAAAGCTCTGGGTTTGGGACTCAAACTACTCAGTTGGTCACATGAGATCCAACCACCTTAAATACCACAGCAGAGGCTGGATCCCTCCTGTTCTTATTCATATGTTTTGTAAGTAATCCGACTGTTTTGATGTAGTAAAATCTCTTAATTTATAAATGATATGCCTTTCCCAGTGTTTAAATACTAGGCCTAAAATGAATTTGCTAAACTTTCTACAAATGAGTAGAAAAAGTCGAAATGTTGTATCCATCTGAAAAAGATTAATTTTTTTATTATTGCCACTGAGTAGATAGGCTTGCCAGAGAAAGAAAGAGCACTGCTGAGTGGGGTGTAGTCAGGCCGCAGTCCTTTTTCCTCCATTTCTCCAACCCATCAAGGTTTTGGGCATGCATGAACACATGCCTGGTGTGTTTTTCAAACAAATGGGATCAGGATTCTAACCGTGATTACCATGCAAGGTCCAGTTTCCAATGCACAGTGCTTAACCATTGTGATATAGAGCTGGCCATTGAACAAAATATTTTTTGAGAGTTTTGCTAAAGGGCGCGTGCACTCACCAGAGAGATAAAGACAGAGTGAGAATTCACCCCTTGCGGGGATGGCCATGCCACAATCCCTTCTCCTCTATTCTCCTCCTGGGATCTTGGGCACCACACACACTGTGCCCAGTGTGAGTTTTAAGTTGCCAGATCCAGGACTTGAACCACATTCCATTATGTGGGAGTCCATTGACATAACCATTATGCCATCTGCTGGTCCCTGAACATGTTTTTTTTAAATATCTCCTAGTTGTGGGGCCAGCAGGTGTTATTGTGGTTAAGCCCCTCAACTTCCACGTGGTGGATCACAGTTCAAGGCAGCTTGAGAGAGTCTTTTCTCTTTTTTTAGAATTATTTTATTCTACTTCATTTATTTATTCTTTTAAACTTGACCAGAGAAAGACAGAGTGAGAAGGAAAATAAGAAAGCAGACTGCCAGGTCCAGGACTCAAACCGTGGTTGACTATGTGTGATCTCAGCGCCCTTAATCACCACGACTCCTGCTGGCCGTGGATGGCCACTGAGAGACAGTTTTTATTATTAATGTATAGTCTATTTCAATAAGGCAATTAAATTTTAGACCAGCAGGTGGCGTGGTGGTTAAGGCATTGAACTCCATTCCCTCTCTGGCTTTGTGTGTGTGTCTGTTGAGCACGCACGCCCTGCAAATTAACAATAATAATAAAATTAAATAATTATTTAAAAAAAATTAAATGTCAGGGTAAGAGCTATCAAAATATCACATACTACACCAGTAAAAGACAGACTCTAAAATTAAGAGAGGACTAGGTGGTGAAATCATTAGAAATGTAAGGTAAAACCAAGTCTTTCAATTGTCGTTTCCCCTGAGTTGGGGCTAGAATATACTCCGTAAGAGCCTGCCCAGGTCAGGGAGGGATGACTGTCCTTCTGACTATAGCTATTTCTCTTTGTTTCACTTCTTCCTTGGAGAGCCTTCATTTTGATTCATACTTCTACAAGAAAAGAGGAGTTCTGGGACTTTTTTTTGTTTGATTGATTAGATTTTTGCCATAGGGAGTATGTACTTGCTGAAAAGAGACAGAGTAAAAGTAAGAAATACTCCCAGGAGGGATGGACCCTCTGCAGTCTCTTCTTTTCCATTCTCCTCTCTGGATTTTGGGCATGCACCCACACGCACCTGGTGTGTTTTTCAAACTGCCAGATATGGAACACAAACCGTGGTCGGCCATGTGGGAGTCCAACACCTTAACCTTATCACACTACCTGCAAGTCCCTCTGGGAGTATGTTATTTCCCCTTCCCTGCCTTTATTTTATTTTATGAGAGATTTTTGCTATAACGTGCGTGCACTCAATGGAGAGACAAAGAAAGACAGAAAGACTGAAAGCAAGAAATTACCGCCCTGGGGGGATGGCCACGCCACAGTCCCTTCTCCTCCATTCACCTCTTGGGATCTTGGACACACACACATATGTGCCTGGCGTGAGTTTTAAGCTGCTGGGCCCGGGACTCAGGCTGGGGTTAACTACGTGGGAGTCCAGCAGTATAGCCATTATGCCACCTACTGGTACCCTCCTTCCCTGCATTTAAAACCTTAACCCACATGACCAAAAAGAACCCAAGATTCTTTTCCTCAGTTTTCTTCAGCTACCTGAGACAGAATGGAATTTTCAGGAACAGTATCAGTGAAAAAGAAGGGAATTTAGTAAAGAAAATATAATAATTGGAAAATAAGGATTAAGAGCGATACAAATGGAGCCAGCTACATAGCATAATGTTTAAGGTGAGTGGACCCCGTGTGACCTACTGTGTGGGTGTGGGTGTGCATACCTGAAATCCCAAGAGAATAGAGGATGGAGAAGGGATTGCAACATGGTCATCCCCCTTGGGCAGGATGCTTTCTTACTTTCTTTTTCTTTCGTCTCTCTGGTGAATGCACATGCCCCTTTAGCCAAAAAAAAAAAAATTATAAAATAGTGACACAAATGACAAAGAGAACGTAAATGTGATATGATGAGACAAAAAGGAAAATTAGCTATCAGGAAAAGTTTAATGGATTTCAAGAAAGGGTAGAATTTTGAGATGGATGGAGCTGGAGAGAGAGGTTGTTTCAGGCAAAGAGATGAAGGTGGGAAGTCCCAGCACATGCTGAACAGTGAGGAGGCCAATTTGGCTCAAGCATGATGGAGTCTATGATGAAACAGGAGGAAAGATTTGAAGAGTGTCATGTTATAGCTACTTTTGAATTTTTTTTTTTAATGTTTAAATTTTGAGGGGAGAGAGTCCTATGATCAGAGCTGTTTTGGCAGTACTGTCCAGTCCTTGATCTGGAAAAGGTAGAAGTTGGAGCTAAGAAAAATAATAGATCACTGTAGTAATTTATGCTGGAGGTAATGAGAGCCTGAATTCTGAGTGTAGAGATGGAAATAGAAAGGGGATTTGAGAGACAATCTCTCTGGTGATTCTCAGAAAAATTAATAAGAGAATAAAATAAGATTTATAACAATTACATTTGCTTCCAGTAGTGAAAAAAGTTAGTCAATGCAATGAATCCTTGGAGGATCCTTCTTCCTAGCTATTCTTGGTACAGTTTATTTATCTAATATTATTTATCTTTTTTTTTTTTTTTTAACCTGCAACAGGGTACATACATGCACCAGAGAGAGAGAAGGAAAGTGAGAAAGCAAGCTGCCAGATCTGGGACCCAAACCACAGCTGGCCATGTAAGAGTCCAGCATCCCAACCACCAACTGCCTGCTGGCCACAGCCCATTCCTTCTTGTCACACTAGCTGTTGTTCTATTTTTATTTTACAGGAATCAATTAAGCCATGTGACTAACATGTGACAATTCGTTTAGTAAAACTGATAATATCTGTAAATCCACTGGGTTCACATAAATGGCAAAATAGTACAGTGTACTAAAAGCAAACAAGTGAGTGAGAGTACCTTCATCCACCCCATGTATATAGAAATTTCATTCTCAAAAAAAAAAAAAGATATTTCAGGACCAGCTGGCAGAGTGGTGATTCGGATGGCTGGATCCCACCTGACTGTGGCCTCTGTGTGTGTGTGTGTGTGTGTGTGCGTGTGCGTGTGCGTGTGTGTGTGCCCAAAATCTTGAGTGGAGAATGGAGGAGAAGGAATTGCAGTACTGCAAATTGCTCTGGGGAGTGCTTTCTCACTTTCTTTGTCTCTCTTCAGTGAACACACATGTCTTGTAGGAAATTTTTTTAAAAAAATAACAAGAAAGAGGAACAGCAGGTGGCATTGCCTTCTCTCTTTGTCTCTCTCTAGTCAAGTTAAAATAAAATGAATGAATAAATAAAATTTTTAAAAAATGACAAGAAGAAAAGAAATTTCATTCTCCTTCCAGAGAATATATATCTATGTAATGTGACTGTTCTACTATTCTTTTTTTTAAAGAAGTATTTTATTTAACTTTATTTTATTTATTTATTCATTTATTTATTTATTTAATTTGACCAGAGAGGGACAGAGTGAACAGAGTGAGAAAGAGAGAGAGGAAAAGTGAGAAAGGAAGCCACCAGGTCTGGGACTTGAACTGCAGTCGGCCATGTGGGAGTCCAGCACTCTTATCCACCACACCACCTGCCAGCCCACTGTTCTACTATTCTTATAATAATTATACAGCTTAATTTCTTATCTTTAAAATATAAATACAAGTTCTCTTTTGGAGGGACGTTATATAAGGCACGTGTGCTTGCCAGAGAGAGATGGAGGGAGGATGATGATGAGAAAGCACCCTTTGGGAGGGTGGCCATGGCACAATCACAATCTCTTCTTTAGTTTCCTCTCAGGACTTTGGGCATGCCTGCATATGTGCCCAGAGTGTTTCTCAAGCCATTAGATCTAGGACTCAGGCTGCAAAAGTGGCCATGTGGGATCTAGCCACCTTAACAACCATGCCACTGGCTTGCCCCACAAATTTTATTTTTTTTCCTGTGCCCCAATGAATCATTTTGTACACTTGCTTTGGTGATTTTTTTTTTTTTTTTTTGAGAGGTTTTTGCTATAGGGTGTGTGTGCTCGCTAGAAAGACAGAGAGACAGAAATCGAGAAATCACCCCCCAGGTGGGGATGGCCACACCACAATCTCTTCTTCATTCTTTTCTCACAATCTTGGGCATGTACACACACATACCCAGTATGAGTTTAAGCCACCGTGTCGGGGACTTGAACCACGGTTGACTACATGGCAGTCCAGCGACATAGCCATTACGACAACTGCTGGTCTCGATCACTTTTTTTTTTTTTAAGAGAGATTTTTGCTATAGGGCATGTGCACTTGGAGAGACAGAGAGAAAGAAAGTGAAAAATCACCCGAAAGAAAGTGAAAAATTACCCCCTGGGGGGTGGACCACACCATAATTCCTTCTCTTCCATTCTTCTGAAATTTTGGGCATGTACATCCATCTGTGTCTTTCAAGCCACCAGGTCTGGGACTAGAATCATGGTTAGCTATGCAGGAGTCCAATGTTTCAACCACCACGCCACCTACTGTGGGCTCCTTGGTGATCATTTTTAAGTGACCAGCTTGGAGTTGGCAGGTGGCATGGTAGATAAGGGCATTGGACTCCCACATGGCTAACTGTTGTCCAGGTCCAGCCCTGGACCTGGCAGCTTGCTTTCTCATTTTCCCTCTCCCTCTCTCACTTTGTTCCTTTCTGGTTAAGTAAATAAATAAAGCTAAATAAAATAATTATTTAACAGAGAAAAAAAAAAAAAGAGTGACCAGATCACTTCAGAGTTGGTAGTGTAGCAACATACTTAGGACCCTGGCTTCAGACTTGAGTTTGAGTACTGGCTTTACTACATTATATGCTGTTAGACATATGTTCTAATCTTTCTCAGTTCTGTGGTGGTTTTCTTTTTTTTTTTTTTTAAGAATTATTTTAGGGACCAGCAGTTAACGTAATGGCTATGTCACTGGACTCCCATGTAGTCGACCACAGTTTGGGTCCCAGACCGGGTAGCTTAAACTCATGCTGGGCGTGTGTGCATGCGTGCCCAATATCCCAAGAGGAGAATGGGGGAGAAGGGACTGCAGTGTGGCCATCCCCCCTGGGAGGCGATTTCTCGCTTTCTGTTTCTCTCTCATCCCCCCTTGGGGGTGATTTCTCGCTTTCTGTCTGTCCCTCTCTGTCTTTCTGGCGAGCACATGTGCCTAAAACTCTCCAGCAAAAGAAGAAAAAAAAAAAGAATTATTTTACTTTGGGGACCAGCATGTGATGTGGTGGTTAAGGCACTGGACACTCCCACATGGCCAACCACGGTTCAAGTCCTGGACCGCTTTCTCACTTTCCCTCTCTCTCTCACTCTGTTCCTCTGGTCAAATTAAAATAAAATAAATACATAAATAAAGATAAAATAAAAATAACATAATTCTTTTTTTAAAAGAATTCTTTCATTTAAAAAAATTTATTCATTTATTTCAATTTGACCAGAGAGAGATAGAGAGAGAGGGAAAGTGAGAAAGCAAGCCACCAGCTACAGGACCTGAACCATGGTCTGCCATGTGGGAGCCCAGCGCCCTTAACCACCTCAGTTCTGTTTTCTGTTTGTAAAATGGGAATATTAATCGTGGTTACCACGTGCACTTCCTGTTGGTATTAAGTGAGCTGTATATGTAATGCATCAAATCTGCCTGGCACACAATCTAACATGAATGACTTAGCCAGCATTTATCATGTCACACCACTTGATTTACTGAATTGTCTTTATGAGTGTTTGTACAGATCATTAGAATAACAAATACAATGTTGCTTTTTAATACTGCTGTTAAATTTTTCTGTCCTGCAGGATAGCAAAAACCTATCTTATAAAGCCTCCTGGTCACAAAAAACAGCCTGGCCAAGCAGACCCTATTTGATCCAGTGTGCCGGTTCGTTGGACCTGAATAATGATTGCTGAGTCAAGTGATACTATGGATTTAGCTCCCCAGGAGATGGAAGGTATAGTGATAGTGAAGGTGGAAGAGGAAGATGAATATGAGTATGAGGCAGACCATTTTCAAAGAGAACAAAATAACATAAAACCATCACCACAATATCCTCGTCGTTCTACATCTATGAATGAAAGAGCCTTGTTATCATCATATTTAGTCGCATATCGAGTGGCAAAAGAGAAAATGGCCCACACAGCTGCTGAAAAAATTATCCTCCCAGCTTGTATGGATATGGTACGTACAATTTTTGATGATAAATCAGCTGACAAACTACGAACTATACCTCTTAGTGATAATACAATATCTCGTCGAATCTGTACAATTGCAAAACATTTAGAAGCAATGCTTATTTCACGGCTACGCTCTGGTGTAGAATTTGCAATCCAGCTCGATGAGAGCAGTGATATTGTAAGTTGTCCAGCACTCTTGGTTTACATCAAATATGTGTGGAAAGATGATTTTGTAGAGGATCTCTTATGTTGTTTAAATGTGAGTTCACGTATAACTGGATTAGATTTATTTATTGAATTGGAAAAGTGCATTGTTGGTCAATATAAATTAAGCTGGAGAAATTGTAAAGGAATTTCAAGTGATGGAGCAGCAAATATGACTGGAAAGCATAGCAGAGTTATTGAAAAATTGTTAGAAGCAACGTATAACTGTGCTCTCTGGGATCACTGTTTTATTCACCGAGAAGCTTTGGTATCTAAAGAAATGCCACCAAGTCTAATTGATGTATTGAAAACTGCAGTGAAAATTGTTAATTTTATTAAAGGAAGCTCATTGAACAACAGAATTCTTGAAATATTTTGTTCAGAGATTGGAGTTAACCATGCACACTTACTGTTTCATACAGAAGTTCGTTGGTTGTCTCAAGGGAAAATATTGAGCAAAGTATATGAACTCAGGAATGAGATTTACATTTTTCTTATTGAGAAGCAATCTTATCTGGCAAATATTTTTGAAGATAATATTTGGGTAACAAAATTGGCATACTTAAGTGATATTTTTAGCATTCTTGATGAGTTAAATTTGAAAATACAAAGGAAAAATAATGATACATTTCAATACCTTGAACATATTCTAGGATTCCAAAAGATGTTACTATTGTGGCAAACAAGACTTAAAAGTAATTGCCCTAGCTACTATATGTTCCCAACATTGTTGCAACACATTGAAGAGAACATTATTAATGAAGACTGCTTAAAGGAAATAAAATTAGAGATATTGTTGCATCTCACTTCTTTGTCTCAAACCTTTAATTATTACTTTCCAGAAGAAAAATTTGAATCATTAAAAGAAAATATTTGGATAAAAGACCCATTTGCTTTTCAGAACCCAGAATCAGTAATAGAATTAAACTTGATGCCTGAAGAAGAGAATGAATTATTGCATCTCAGTTCATCATTCACACTGAAGAATTATTACAAGACATTGAGTTTGTCAGCATTTTGGATTAAGATTAAAGATGAATTTCCATTACTAAGTAGAAAGAGTATATTGCTGCTAATACCATTCACATCTACCTATTTGTGTGAACTAGGATTTTCAATTTTGACACGATTAAAAACAAAGAAAAGAAATAGGCTTAATAGTGCACCGGACATGCGGGTGGCTTTATCTTCATGTGTTCCTGACTGGAAAGAACTTATGAAAAGGCAAGCACACCCATCACATTAAATAAAGTCTTTACAAAGTTTTGTTTCTGTACTTTTCAATTTTTTATTTTATTATTATTTTTATAGTTTCTTGCTATAGGGCATGTGCACCAGAGAGAGACCGACAGAGAAAGAGGGAAGTGAGAACTTCCATCCTCCC
>NW_006159762.1:554585-569303 GCF_000334495.1 Tupaia belangeri chinensis
CTTTCCCTCCAGTCCTCTCTCTGTATTAGGCAAGCGTGCTCATGCACCTGGTGTGATTTTCAAGTCTCTGGGTCTGGGATTCGAACCACACAGTCAGCCATGTGGGATCCAGCACCTTCTCCTCTATACTCTGTTTTTGTACTTTTTAAGTGATTTGGGGACTTTTTTTTCCCAATTTGTTGTAGGGCATGTGTGCTCACCTGAGAGAGGGAGGTAAAGTGAGAAATCACCCCCCAGTAGGGCAAAGTGGCCACACTGCAATCCTTTTTCTACTCTCCTCTTGGGATTATGGGCATGCTCCTGATATATTTTTCAATCCACCAGGTTTGGGACTTGAACCACAAAGTCAACTATGTGGGATCCAGTTGCCTTAACAACCATACCACCTATCTGGACCCAAGGACATGCTATATTTAAATGTCAGTAAAATTATGTTTGGACTTAGGTTTTTATTTTCCAGTATACTAATAGTATTGTTCATGAAGCTTTCCTCAGGTACATAATTGTATGTGTGCGGATGTATATGTATACAGGGTAATGATGTAAAATGTATTTCTTTCTGTGAATTACTGTCAAGAATGTTGAAAAATAATGTTCATAACACATTTAGTTTTGCAGTTGAATCTGTTTCCCTGTCTACTGCTGCTGCCTTTCTGCCTTTTATCCAGAGCCCGATTTGCACTCAGTTACTTTCTTTGCACCTATGTGCTCTCTTGTTTGTTCTAATTCCAGGAAATGAGTCTTGATGCTATTCTTGGTTTAACACCACCTTGTCACTGGGTTTACTTAGACATGTGTTCTAGTTCTAGCTAAGTGAAATGTGTAGGCCGGCTATTGGGATACATCTCTGGAGGTTTCCCTTGCTCTCAGAAAGGACAAGAGAGAGACGGTAACAATGTTAGTGCCATAGGTTTTTAATTTCCCCACATCCCTGCTTAAAAACACACAGCAACTAGGATAGCAAAACTGAAACCCTTTGCCAGCGACTACAACCAAACCAAGTAACAGAGGGCCACCAGGAGTTACAAAACCAACATGATCTCAAGCCATCGTGTAGGAGGAAGAAAAGAAGCAACAAACATCTGACAAACCTGAAAACTCAAAGTATTCGGCCAGTACTGAAACATTTCAGTGGAATCGAAGTCAACTGAAACCATCTCAGTAGTCAGGAACATATCAGGAGTTTGCACCCTTCAGTACTGGGCATTTGATGGGAAAGTCTGGGAACTGTGGGCTTTGTAAGTAGAATCCAACTTGACCTAGAGAGGGATAAAAGAAACCAAGTAAAAGAAATCTTGACTTTGTGTCTTTTGTTTGGTTTGTTCTACCCACAGTAAGATTGGTCTCTCTCAGGGGACCAGCGGGTGGTGTGGTGACTGGGGCACTGGACACTCCCACATGGACGGCTACGGTTTGAGTTCTGGACCTGGTGGCCTGCTTTCTCGCAATCTTTTTATCTTTCTGTGTGTGTCTCTTTCTGGTCAAATTAAAATAAATGAATGAATAAATAAATTTTAAATCATTATTTAAATAAAAAAGATTTGTCTCTCTCGCTTTTTAATTGGTAGCATTTGCCCTTGGCCAAGTTCCAGCATCAAATTTATACAAGCACCATCTTTAAATACCATGGCACTTTTTGTAAGGTACTCTCAATTGAAAACCCTGCCTCTTCTGGCCCAAATACCTGCTTCCTTAATGTTTTCTCAGTATAACAAATGTGTATCTTGCTTGCATGGTTTCACCAGAGTGAACTTGGAATTGCAGTAGCCATTTGGGGAAAAACTTTGGATATGAACAGTTTGTTCATCTGAGAAGTGCTTTAAACAAAAAGGGAAGAAACCCTTGATTATCCCTGTTGTCTCTGAAAGAGATCATTTTTACTTTTTTAAGAATTATATATCTGGGGCCACAGGTGGCATTATGGTTAAGGGTGCTGGACTACCACAAGGCTGACCATGATTCAAGGCCCGGACCTAGTGGCTTGCTTTCTCAGTTTCCCTCTCTCTCTCTCACTCTGTCTCTCTCTGGTAAAATTAAAAATAATAAAATGAAGTAAAATAATCCTTTTTAAAAAAGAATTATTTAACTTTATTTTAATTTGACCAAAGAGAGAGAGGGAAAGTGAGAAAGTCATCAGATCCAGGACTCAAACCATAGTGAGAATCCAGTGCCTTAACCACCATGCCACCTGCTGGCCCGAGATTCTTCTTAATGTAGAAGACATTCCTTAGCCTCTGTACTTTAGGGTTTAGTAAGTACTGGCATCTTAATTTTTTTTTATCTCCCTCTCATTTTTCCCTTATGGAAAACTTTTAAAGATTAATTAATAGAGGGGGGACCAGTAGTTGGTGTGGTGATTAAGGCGCTGAACACTCCCACATGACTGACCATGGTTCATGTCCTGGACCTGGTGGCTTGCTTTCTCACTTTCTCTCTTTTTCTCTCTCTCTGTGTATCTCTCTGGTCAAATTAAAAGAAAATGAATGAATGATAAAAGTAAATAAATAATAATTTTTTTAAAAAAAAGATTAATTAATAGTGGGACCAGCAGGTGGCATGGTAGTTAAGGCGCTGAACACTCCCACATGGCCAACCACAGTTCAAGTCCTGGACCTAGTGGCTTGCTTTCTCACTTTCCTTCTCTCTATGTGTCTTACTCTGGTTATATTAAAAATAAATGAATGAATAAATTAAATAATGTTTAAAAAGATTAATAGTAGACTGCCTCTATGCATTGTGTGCACTCTAAAAATCTAGGTAGTCAAAAGAGGAAGGTATTGAAATAATAATTTTTCTTTAGAAAAAAATTTAACTCCTACCTAGTGAGATGGAGTATTTTTTTTATAAGTGTGTTACTAATTTTGTTTTTTTGGATAGATTGTTAACATTTTTTGTCTTTTTTTTTAAAATTAATTTGCCAGATGCCAGGTGTATTTAATATCCTCAGAGAGACAGGAAGAGAGCCTGGGAAAATGTGAAAGCATCTTCCATGGCTCATTATCAATGCTGCAATCTATTTCTCCCTCCTCCTTTTATAATAATAAAAAAATTAAAAAAAAAACTTTTTAACTTTTTTTTTTGCTTTATTCCTCTTTCTTATACTTTAAGAGTTAACTAGTGCTTGTAGCTTCTGTAGCTAGTGTAATCTGTAACAATTGTACCAAATAAGATCCTAAATAAGTGTTTGCTTAGAAGAGGAAACTTAAGCTACTTGCTTTTGACAGTGGTCACAAAGATGCAAACAAAAGGGATAGGGTTGGGGGGAGGGTCCCAGAAACAAATGGTAAGAGATGGGAATGTTTATTCAGAAGACACAATGTAACAGATTAAATTGGGAAAATTCTAATACTGATGTTTACCATAATTGTTACAGATGTTTAGATTGTTTTGTTCAACAGTATAGCTTAAAGTTTGGGGGACCAGCAGATGGTGTAATGGTTATGTTGCTAGACTCCCACATAATAGACCATGGTTTGAGTTCCAGATTCATTGACTTAAAACTCACACTGGGTGGTGTAGGTGCCCAAAATCCCAAGAGGAGAATGGAAGAAAAGGGATGGTGGTGTAGCTATCCCTCCTGCCTTTCATGAGAGCATGTGCCCTATAGCAAAAATCTCTCTCAAAAAAAAAAAAAAGAGAAATTATGTTTGGGGTCGGCAGATGACATGGTGAGTAAGGTGCTGGACTTTCACATGGCCAAATATGGTTTGAACCCCGACCTGATGGCTTGTTTTCTCACTTTCTGCCTCCGGTCAAATTAAAACAATAATAATAAAATTAAATGATTTTTTAAAAGAAACTATGTTGTAGCTTCCCTTGATCTATTAATGTATATTACAAATCTGAGTTAATAAGTTCAATTTTGCCTTAAGAACAAAAGCAGAGTCATAAGCAAGCGTCTTGTGAAAGGGAAAAATGCACAGAACAATTTTGGGAAAATTATGACAGTAAGAGTAACACTGAACTAGCTAAATTTGTGTTATAGATAACAGTGAGCAAACGAGAAGCATATTGGTATATAAGGTGCTCGAAATTTCTGTTTGGGGATTTGGTTGTGGGCTTGTTAGCTCTCAACCACTCCCTGTCTTTGAACACAGCTAAATAAACTTTCTCCCTCTTAGCATCATCTCTTGATTATTCACAGAAACAGCTGCCAGATTTTAGCAACACTTTGAGGATTTGGGGCACACACATGCATAAGGCCCTAACAGATTGGTCAGAGGCGGTTTCTAGCCCTAAATGAAAGCTGTACATACCAAGAACTATTAATCCAACTTCACTGGACTGCTTTAGCCGAGAGACTCAATGGAAACAAAGATGAAAAATGACAAAGAGATTAAGGAGCAGAGTATAGGGGGCCCCCAATTAGGGGCTTACCTCCTGGCTGGCTCACCAGAACATACACACTGGTGTGTTCCTCCAGCTGCAGAGTCCGGGACTTGAACCATGAAGTCAGCACATGGTATCCAACCACCTTTATCATCATGCCCTGGGCTGGCCCTCCTTGTTAATTTTTAATCTTTTAGTGTGTGTGAACCCTCTTTAGAATGTGTATTAATCTCTTGCCTGCTGTATGTTAACATTTTCCTTATGTCATTTTAGCTTTGTTTATATTTCATACAGTTTATTTTTAAAACTTTGCTTGAGGGTGTGTATTCATTCTGGAGAAAGAATGAAGAGACACCTCCCCACCTCCAAGGGTGATGGCCATGCCACAGTCTCTTCCTTCCCTATTCCCCTCTGGATTTAGGGCATGTCCACACCTGCACCCAGTGTGTCTTTCAAACCACTGGGTCCAGAACTTAAACTGCATGGTGGTCATGAGAGATTCAGCCGCCTTAACCACCATGCCACTGGCTGGCCCAGCTTAATATATTTTATGTAGCAAAATCTGTCAGTCTTTTCCTTTGTGTCTTCTGGGTTTTGTATCATAATAAGGTCTTCCCGGGCAAGCAAATGGTATGGTGGTTAAATTGCTGAATCTCACATGGCTGACTCCGTGGTTTGAGTTCTGGACCTGGCGGCTTTTAAGAAAAGAGTAAGTGGGACCAGCAGTTGGTGAAATGACTGTGTCACTGGACTACCATGCAGTTGACCGTGGTTCGAGTCCTGGACCCAGTGGCTTAAACTCACACCAGGTGCATGTGCATGCCTGCCCAAGATCCCGAGAGGAGAACGGAGGAGAAGGGTTTGAGGCGTGGCCATCCTCCACCCACCCCACACCCCGGAGGGGGTGATTTCTCACTTTTCTCTCTGTCTTTCTGGCAAGTGCATGCACCCTATAGCAAAAACCTCTCCAAAAAAAGGAAGGAAAGAAAACTGCAAGCATGAATATGTGTGTGTCCAAAATCCCAAGAGGAGAGTGGAGAAGGGAGTGGAGTATGGCCATCCTCCCCTCCAGGGGGGTGATTTCTCACTCTCTCCAGAGAGAATACATGCCCTATACAAAAACAAAAACAAAAACAACTTCTCTAACTAATGATAAATGTATTAGTGGAGACTAAACTGCCAAAATTAATTGGCCCAGAATATAATGGCTCAAACAAAATAGTTTCTCTCATTCTCTTAATCACTTGGGACAGTCGTACTATGCTGGGAGAAGGTGGGTTCTGTTCAATAAATGCAGTTGCTCAGGGACCTTTCAGACTGACTGGCTCTGTCATCAACCCTGTATGGTTTCCAGGGTTACGTTGGCTGAGGAAGGCCATTCCAGCTCATGGAAGGGTTCCTAATGTGGAGCAAATATGCATGGAAAATTTTATGAGACAGAGCTACAAGTTGCACATACATTTTCTGCTTGCATTCCATTGGTGAGAATTTAATCATAGGGCCACGTTTAATTGCAATGGAAGCCGGGAAATTTAATAAACCTAGATACATGAGGACCAGCAGATGGCATGGAGGTTATGACAGCTGGATTCCACATGGTCAACCGTGCAGTTCAAATCCCAGACTTGGCGACTTGGAAAACACACCAGGCATGTGCACATGCGTGCCCCAAATCCTAAAAGGACAATGGAGAAGGGATTGCCAAGTGGTCATCCCCCTAGGGGGTAACTCCTTTCTTTCTCTTTATCTTCCTCAGGGGGATGACCATGCTGCAATCCCTTTTCTTTTATTCTCCTCAGGATTTTGGCCACATGCGCACATGCACCGGGTGTAAGTTTTAAGCCACCAGGTCTAGGACTTGAACCACGGTCGACTACGTGAGAGTCCAGCAACATAACCATTATGCTACCTGCTGGTCCCAAAACTGATAATCCAGAAGTACTCTGAAATAAATTGTTCTTGGCATAAAGGTCAAGAGTTTGGAAATCTAATTATAGGAGGAAAATACCACCATTGTCAAGTTTGTCCTTAAATAATTGGTTAGGGGCCAGCAGGTGGTGTGGTAGTTAAGATGACTGGATACCACATAGCCAACGATGTGGTTCAAGTTCCAGACTTGGTGGCTTGAAAGACATGCATATGCCTGCATGCCCAAAATCCTGAAAGGGGAATGGGGAAGAGATTGTGGCACGGCTTTCCCTTAGTGTCTAGTCATGGTACTGCTGAGCCACTGCCTGGCTTGAGACTCTGGACTTCCTACTTAAGTACTTGGATGGGATTTGAGTTCTTTTTCTTGACTTCCTACTTAAGTACTTGGATGGGATTTGAGTTCTTTTTCTTGGGGAAGAAATAAATCTATTTGTTTTATATATGGGACAGATATTCATAGCCAGAGGAAAGAAGTGTGGCAGAAATGCTAGATTTCTATTATCCCATTTTCTCTTTTGTTGCACTTGCCAGAGACCAAAAGACAGAGGGGGGAAGGACAAAGCACTCCCCAAGGGGGTCTGGTCATGCTGCAATCCTTTCTCCATTTCTCCATCCAATAGGGATTGGAAAACTACGTATCAAGCCACAGGGGCAGGATTTGAACTGTACAGTCAGCCATGTGTGATACAGTTCCTTTTTACCACCATGTTTCCTTAACCACCAGACTATGGGGCCAGCCCCTCTTCTTTCAATTATCCAGCTTTTCATTTTTTTGCTGTTGGGTTTATGCACTCACCAGAGAAAGAGACAGAGCAAGTCAGCAGGTGGCTTGGAGGTTAATGCAGCTGGACCCATATGAATGACTGCATAGTTTGAGTCCCAGACCCAGTGGCTTGAAAATCATGCCAGGTACCTATGTGTGCAAAATCCCAAGAGGAGAGTGAAGGAGAAGGAATTGCAGCATGGCCCTCCCTCCTGGAGAGTTATTTCTCTCCCTCTATCATCATTTCCTTTGCCCCTCATACTATTTATAAGCGGGCTAAGTATCCTTAGGGTCCTCCAACTGTACCATCTAGTGGAAAAATAACATAGTCATAGATATAGTTACATTTTGGAAATTCACACATCTAACAATAATTGCTGGGCTGCAGATGGCATGGGGATTAGCTGCACTGGACCCCACATGGCTGACCACGGTTTGAGTCCTGGACCTGGTGGTGTGCTTTCTCACTTACTCACTCAGTCCCTCTCTGGTCAAACTGAAATGGATAAATGAATAATAAGTTAAATAAAATAATTCTTTAAAAAATTGCTATTCATTTTATATAACTCACTGCAGCCTTTATAGCTAGAAAAGATTTAGCATTTGTCTGTTTATTTTTTTATTTTTATTTTATTATTACTATTTTTTTTTATACATTGGATTGCTATACATTATTTGGCTTATAAAGAGAATTTATCCAACACAAAATACACCTCAGACCAATCCAGTTGAGAATACTATACACATTATCATCAGGTAATAAACCATTACTGTGTCCCCAAAATGTCTTACCTCTCTATTTTTTTTTTTTTTTGGAGAGGTTTTCGCTATAGGGCGCGTGCGCTCGCCAGACAGACAGAGACATAGAGACAGAAAGCGAGAAATCACCCCCCAGGGGGGATGGTCACGCCGCAATCCCTTCTCCTCCATTCTCCTCTCGGGACCTTGGGCACGCACGCACACGCGCCCAGCGTGAGATTTAAGCCACCGGGTCCGAGACGCGAACCGCGGTCAACTACGTGGGAGTCCAGCGACATAGCCATTACGCTAACTGCTGGTTCCCTTACCTCTCTATTTTTTCTCCCTAATTTCCTTTCCTATATTCTTCCCCTCTCCCACCCTCCTTCCACATTGTCTCCAATGAGATTTAGCCTTTCTTATCTTACTCAGAATGATTTTATTCATAGTTTCCTGCTACCATTGTGGTAATTGGATCATGCATTGCATCCCTCAGTCTTGTGTTATATTATTAAATATAAATGTTTAAGTTAGCATAAATGCTCTATCCAAACTCTTAAAATTTCCTGCATGACTTTTTTAGTTTGTTGTTTGTTTTTGCTATAGGGTGCATGCACTCATGAGAGAGGAAAGGTGAGAAATCACCCCCCTGGGAGAAAGACTACACCAGAATTCCCGTCCTCCATTGTTCTTTCAAGATTTGGGGTATGGGGACCAGCAGTTTGCGTAATGGCGATGTTGCTGGACTCCCACGTAGTCGACCGCGGTTCGCGTCCCGGACCCGGTGGCTTAAAACTCACGCCGGGCGCGTGTGCGTGTGTGCCCAAGATCCCGAGAGGAGAATGGAGGAGAAGGGATTGCGGCGTGACCATCCCCCCTGGGGGGTGATTTCTCGCTTTCTGTCTCTATGTCTCTCTCTGTCTGTCTGGCCTCAGGGTGATGGCCTTGCCTCAATTTGTTCTCCTCCATCCTCCTCGATTTTGGGTAAGCACACACACACGCCCAGCATGTTTTTCAAGCCACTAGGTCTGGGACTTTAATCGTGCAGTCAGTTATTTGGGATCCTCAACCTCCACTCCACCTGCTGGCCTACCTGCATAACTTTTGAATTCTAAGCTTTGCCTTGATAAGAACTAAGTATACCATTTTTTTCTCATTTCACAACTCTAATATCAATTTTTCTTTAAATCAAATGTACATTTTAATATTTCACACTATTGGGGACCAATAGATGGCATGGTGGTTAAGACGCTGGATACTCCCACATGGCTGACTATAGTTCGAGTCCTGGACCTGGTGGCTTACTTTCTCACTTTCCCTCTCCCTCTCCCTCTGTGTGTGTGTGTCTGGTCAAATGAAAATAAATTAATGAATAAATTAAATTAAAAAATAAAATTTCACACCATTGTATAATTTCACTTTCCCTGTATTTTAAAAATTATCTTATTTAATTTTATTCATTGCCGTTATCTTTATAATATTTTTATTTAACTTTTTTTTTTTTTTTTTTTGAGAGATTTTCCCCTTAGGGCGCGGGCGCTCCCTGCTGGTTCCCTTAACTTTATTATTTTTGAGAGGTTTTTGCTATAGCGTGCGTGCACTCGCCAGAAAGAGAGAGAGAGAAAGACAGAGAGACAGAAAGCAAGAAATCACCCCCCCCCAGGGGGGATGGCCATGCCTCAATCCCTTCTCCTCCATTCTCCTCTCAAGATCTAGGGCATGCACGCACATGCACCCAGTGTGAGTTTAAGCCACTGGGTCCGGGACTTGAACTGCAGTCAACTACATGGGAGTCCAGTGACAAAGCCATTACACCAGCTGCTGGTATAACCTATTTATTATTATTTTAATTTGACCAGAGAGAGAGAGAGAAAGTGAGAAAGCAAGCCACCAAGTCCAGGACTCAAACTGTGGTAGGCCATATAGGAATCCAGCGCCCTTAACTACCATGCCACCTGCCGGACCCTCATTATTTTATTTTTACTTTTATTTTATTTATTTATTTATTTTTAAATTGACCAAAGAGAGGCAGAGAGAGATGGAATGTGAGAAAGCAAGCTGCCAGGTCCAGCATTCAAACTGCAACCAGCCATGTGGGAGTCCAGCCACCTTAACCACCATGCCACCTGCTGGTTCCTTACCCCACATTTTCTTTTTTAAAAAAATTACTCATGGGACCAGCAGTTAATATAATGGCTATGTCGCTGGACTCCCATGTAGTTAACCGCGGTTCGCATCCTGGACCTGGTGGCTTAAACTCATGCCAGGTGCGTGTGTATGCATGCCCAAGATCCTGAGAGGAGAATGGAGGAGAAGGGATTGTGGTATGGCTATCCCCACCTGGGGGGGTGATTCCTCGATTTCTGTCTGTCTCTGTCTGATGAGCACATGCGCCTTATAGCAAAAACCTCTTAAAAATTATTTATTATCATTATTTTTTAGACTAGAAAGTGAGAAAGCAAACCACCAGGTCTGAGACTCGAATTGCAGTTGGCCATGTGGGAGTTCAGCGCCTTTAACCAACATGCCACCTGCCAGCCCCATTTCCCCACATTTTCTAATAATATATCATAAAATTCTGCCAACCTATGATCACTGTTACTCTTCAGTAGATTTTTTTTTTCTATTTCCCACAAACTGAAAAATATAGAGAACTGCAGGATCCTTTCGTATCAGGCATTTTTTTCCTCTCCACTTGAAAGAAGTTACATTTACCAGTTTTCTTTCTTATCTTTTGGAAAATTAAATTTTTTACTTGAGGTGGATGATTTACAAGAATATACTGTTTTTTGTTTGTTTGCTTTTGAGAGGTTTTCGCTATAGGGCGCGTGCGCTCGCCAGACAGAGAGAAACATAGAGATATAGAGACGGAAAGCGAGAAATCACCCCCCAGGGGGGGTGGTCACACTGCAATCCCTTCTCCTCCATTCTCCCCTCGGGATCTTGGGCACGCATGCACACGCGCCCGGCGTGAGTTTTAAGCCACCGGGTCCGGGATGCGAACCACGGTCGACTACGTGGGAGTCCAGCGACATAGCCATTACGCTAACTGCTGGTTCCCAAGAATATACTGTTAAATACTCAAATTACATTGTTTGGAACCTGGATTTACAGAAAGTATATTTAATTTAATGTATCGGTCTTTTCTCCTCATGTTTTCCTTATAAGTCAACACTTAGGGCTGACATAAAGGTAGAAGGTACACACAGATCTTGTCCCATCAGTAATACATCTGCACTATGTTCTCCTGACACAAGTAGCTGAACAGCCTCTTCCTCCTCCCACACCCCACCACTTTTTACTGAGATAAATCTCCCGCCAATTCCCAGAATAATCCCCTGAGAAAGGGGATACAGTATCTTCCTACTAGTTACTGTTACTGAAGCCCTTGGAGTTCCACCTTAATAGTTTTCTAATAATCTCCCACCTTGGACAGGCCTGGACTTTGGCCTCCTTTCGTCCCTTTTACTGCACATAACTGTCAGATCTGTTACCCCAGGTGTCAAGGTCCTTGGATAAAAAGCAGGTTCCATGTTCTACTTATCTCTCTGGGTTGTGCTCATTATTTATTTATTTATTTATTTATTTTTACCATTTTACTTTTCAATGTGTTTCATTTTTTTGGTTATTTTTTTATTTTTTAGGTTTTATGCAGCACTTTTAGCTGTTTTCAGGATAAAGTTGGTCCAGACAATGTACCCTGCCATGCTCCTGGAAATGGAAGAAGTCCTTGACTTCTGATGTTTTCTTCCAAGCAACTTTTCATGCTCCTAGATAAGGTTCCTTTCAGTTCCTCAGAAGCAGAACTAGTGAAACCAGCCAGGGATTTTGGGATAAGTGATTTATTAAGGAAGTGCTTTCCGGGACAAAGCTAAAGGGAGGAAATGATGAGGACAGGAAAAGGGAAAAAGCAGAGCATGGGTATGGCCACAATAAAGTTCGTAAGAAGAGATTCTGGAGCATAAACCACACCACAGACTGTCATCCCATGAAGCCATTGGGTCATTTTCTCTAGCTCAGTTACAGAAAGTCCTTGGCTGTGGGCATCCTGAGGAGGCAGCTCTTGGCAGCTTAGGGGAGGAGACAGCTGTAAAGCCCAATACTCTGCAGCTAACAAGACCGTGCAGCCAGGGAAGAGAAACGCCTTATCTACTACAGGGCTAATCACATCCACATACTTAAGTTTATGCCATCCTTGCAAAACTTCTCCAGGATTCTGTGGTAATAACCTTGGGAAGGCTTATAAGAGAGGGGTTAGTGGGAGGGACTTTAGTCCTCACTGCTGCTGTTGGTCCCAAGGTTATAACTGGTAGTCTCCCTCTTCTACTCCCCATTTCCTCACCCTCAACTAGCACTCGTGCTGGTCTTGGTGGTGTACCTGGCAGGGTGATCCCTGAGAGTTCTGAGGGCCCCCCACCCCATTGCCAAGTTCTTACCAGGTCACTGGACTCACGTAGAATAAGTTAAAACTTACTCTTACTGGGCAATGGATCGAGATGAATGCCAACATATTCTACTCTGTCCCTGTTACACAGCAGTGACAGTGAAATGGTATAGCTTATCTGTGCATGGTGGCTGGTCTAATGACACAAGGAGTTCAAGTGACCACACAACAGAGACAGCTTTAAGTTTATTGGGATTCTTCCTGTGTTCCTCTGAATGCCAGAACCTCTAGACCTATAAAGCCTAAAGCTGCAGGGATTAAAAATACAAAAGTTGAGTCATAGGGAACGATAATGAGCTGGGTGTCTTACTCTGCTATAACAGAGTACCTGGGACTGGGTTATTTATAAAGAAAAGAGAATTATTTGGCTTATGGTTCTGGTGGCTGGAATATCAAGAGCATGGGGCTGACATCTAGTGCTATGTCACAATATGGCAAAGAGATATGGAATCATCGGTGGGAATGAGCATGTGCAGACATTCAGGAGACACTCAGGCATAGCCTCCCAGGCCTGCTAGCACATGCAAACAGGCCTGCTCTCCTGTGAAGATAGGAGCTGGAGGATAAAGGAGCTGCTGGAGGTCAGAAGGTGGTATAGTGGTTGGGACCAGCAGTTAGCGTAATGGCTATGTCGCTGGACTCCCATGTAGTTGACTGCGGTTTGCGTCCCGGACCTGGTGGCTTAAAACTCACGCTGGGCGTGTGTGCGTGCGTGCCCAAGATCCCGAGAGGAGAACGGAGAAGGGATTGTGGCGTGGCCATACCCCCTGGGGGGTGATTTCTCGCTTTCTGTCGGTCTCTCTGTCTGGTGAGTGCATGTGCCCTATACCAAAAAAAAACCTATCCCCCCCCCAAAAAAAAAGGAAAAAAAAGAAGGTGGCATAGTGGTTAAAGTGCTAGACTCCCACGTGGCCGACCATGGTTTGAGTCTCAGACCTGGTGGCTTGAAAATCACACCTAGCATGTGTGTGTGTCCAAAATCCTGAGAGGTGAATGGAAGAGAGGGGAGTGATTTCTCACATTCTCTTTCTTTCTCTCTAGCAAGCACACATGTCCTATTGCAAAAAAACTAAAAGCGGGGCCAGTAGGTAGTTTGGTGATTAAGGCGCCAGGCACTCCCACATGGTCAACCACAGTTCAAGACCCAGACCTGGTGGCTGGCTTGCTTTCTCATTTTCCCTCTCTCTCTCTCTGGTCAAATTAAAATAACTGAATGAATAAATAAAATAATTCTTTTTTTTAAAAAAAGAGTTGCCAACCTGCCTAGTTACTGATTCCTTTCTGCTGACTGCCATCTTTCTCCAGATAACCGTAACTTTTTCTTTTAATTATCTTACTTGACTTTATTTATTTGTATTTGACCAAAGAGGGACAGAGTGAGAAAGAGAGAGAAAGGGAGAGTGAGAAAGCAAGCCGCCAGGTCCCAGATTCAAGCCATGGTCAGCCATGTGGGAGTCCAGTGCCCTTAACCACCAAGCCACCTGCCGGCCCCCCAGATAACTGTAACTTCAGTCAGAACCTGCACCTCTCTACCAATGGAAAAAATGGATTTTTACCCATCTTGTCTCTTTTCCTATATCGCCCTCCCCCCCGACTCTCTGCTCCCTGTTATCTTTGCCAATGTGAATGTTAAAACGAACAAAAAACCTGGGACAAGCAGATGGTGTAATGATTATGTTGCTGGACTACCACAGAGTCGACTGCGGTTCAAGTTCTGGACCCAGTGGTTTAAAATTCATGCCAAGCACGTGTTTGTGTGTGCCCAAAGTCCCAAGAGGAGAATGGAGAAGGGATTACAGTGTGGTCATCTCCACTGGGGGTAGTGAGTTCTCACTTTGTCTCTGGCGAGTGCATGTACCCTATAGCAAAAATCTCTTTAAAAAATCCTTATACATATTACACTTATTTCACTAGTTTAGCCCCCAACCCCTTGTCTTTATTTCATTGCTCTTTCTTGCTCAACATTTCCTCAGCAGGCCCAGCATTTGCATGGTCTGGTCATGAGATGGGATCTGCCTAATGTGCCTGGGTGCCTGGTAGGCAAGCAGGAAGATGGGAGTCTCAGGATTAGCATTGCCTCATTGTACATCACTCACCTCATCTGAGGAATCTGTTTTCAAGCAAACGCCAAGGTTCTTTGTTTTTTTTTTGTTTTTTGTTTTTTGTTTTGAGAGAGAGACATATGTACTCGCCAGGGAGACAAAGACAGAGGGACAGAAAGACAGAAGTCACCCCCCCCGCCATGGGAGATGGCCACACAGTTCCTTCTCCATTCTCCTACCAGGATTTTGGTCACGCACCCAATGTGAGTTTCATGTCACCCAGTCCGGGACTCAAACCATGGTCGGTTATGTGGGAGTCCACCATTTTAACCACCACGCTATATACTGGTCCTACCAAGGTTCTATTTTCTTCTTTTTTTTTTGAGAGATTTTCACTGTAGGGCGCGTGCGCTCGCCAGACAGACAGAGAGAGACATAGAGACAGAAAGCGAGAAATCACCCCCCAGGGGGGA
>NW_006159762.1:569457-602341 GCF_000334495.1 Tupaia belangeri chinensis
GCTGGAGGTCAGAAGGGGGTATAGTGGTTGGGACCAGCAGTTAGTGTAATGGCTATGTCGCTGGACTCCCATGTAGTCGACTGCGGTTTGCGTCCCGGACCTGGTGGCTTAAAACTCACGCTGGGCGTGTGTGCGTGCGTGCCCAAGATCCCGAGAGGAGAACGGAGAAGGGATTGTGGCGTGGCCATACCCCCTGGGGGGTGATTTCTCGCTTTCTGTCGGTCTCTCTGTCTGGTGAGTGCATGTGCCCTATACCAAAAAAAAACCTATCCCCCCCCCAAAAAAAAAGGAAAAAAAAGAAGGTGGCATAGTGGTTAAAGTGCTAGACTCCCACGTGGCCGACCATGGTTTGAGTCTCAGACCTGGTGGCTTGAAAATCACACCTAGCATGTGTGTGTGTCCAAAATCCTGAGAGGTGAATGGAAGAGAGGGGAGTGATTTCTCACATTCTCTTTCTTTCTCTCTAGCAAGCACACATGTCCTATTGCAAAAAAACTAAAAGCGGGGCCAGTAGGTAGTTTGGTGATTAAGGCGCCAGGCACTCCCACATGGTCAACCACAGTTCAAGACCCAGACCTGGTGGCTGGCTTGCTTTCTCATTTTCCCTCTCTCTCTCTCTGGTCAAATTAAAATAACTGAATGAATAAATAAAATAATTCTTTTTTTTAAAAAAAGAGTTGCCAACCTGCCTAGTTACTGATTCCTTTCTGCTGACTGCCATCTTTCTCCAGATAACCGTAACTTTTTCTTTTAATTATCTTACTTGACTTTATTTATTTGTATTTGACCAAAGAGGGACAGAGTGAGAAAGAGAGAGAAAGGGAGAGTGAGAAAGCAAGCCGCCAGGTCCCAGATTCAAGCCATGGTCAGCCATGTGGGAGTCCAGTGCCCTTAACCACCAAGCCACCTGCCGGCCCCCCAGATAACTGTAACTTCAGTCAGAACCTGCACCTCTCTACCAATGGAAAAAATGGATTTTTACCCATCTTGTCTCTTTTCCTATATCGCCCTCCCCCCCGACTCTCTGCTCCCTGTTATCTTTGCCAATGTGAATGTTAAAACGAACAAAAAACCTGGGACAAGCAGATGGTGTAATGATTATGTTGCTGGACTACCACAGAGTCGACTGCGGTTCAAGTTCTGGACCCAGTGGTTTAAAATTCATGCCAAGCACGTGTTTGTGTGTGCCCAAAGTCCCAAGAGGAGAATGGAGAAGGGATTACAGTGTGGTCATCTCCACTGGGGGTAGTGAGTTCTCACTTTGTCTCTGGCGAGTGCATGTACCCTATAGCAAAAATCTCTTTAAAAAATCCTTATACATATTACACTTATTTCACTAGTTTAGCCCCCAACCCCTTGTCTTTATTTCATTGCTCTTTCTTGCTCAACATTTCCTCAGCAGGCCCAGCATTTGCATGGTCTGGTCATGAGATGGGATCTGCCTAATGTGCCTGGGTGCCTGGTAGGCAAGCAGGAAGATGGGAGTCTCAGGATTAGCATTGCCTCATTGTACATCACTCACCTCATCTGAGGAATCTGTTTTCAAGCAAACGCCAAGGTTCTTTGTTTTTTTTTTGTTTTTTGTTTTTTGTTTTGAGAGAGAGACATATGTACTCGCCAGGGAGACAAAGACAGAGGGACCGAAAGACAGAAGTCACCCCCCCGCCATGGGAGATGGCCACACAGTTCCTTCTCCATTCTCCTACCAGGATTTTGGTCACGCACCCAATGTGAGTTTCATGTCACCCAGTCCGGGACTCAAACCATGGTCGGTTATGTGGGAGTCCACCATTTTAACCACCACGCTATATACTGGTCCTACCAAGGTTCTATTTTCTTCTTTTTTTTTTGAGAGATTTTCACTGTAGGGCGCGTGCGCTCGCCAGACAGACAGAGAGAGACATAGAGACAGAAAGCGAGAAATCACCCCCCAGGGGGGATGGTCACGCCGCAATCCCTTCTCCTCCATTCTCCTCTCGGGATCTTGGGCACGCACGCACACGCGCCCGGCGTGAGTTTTAAGCCACCGGGTCCGGGACACGAACCGCAGTCGACTACGTGAGAGTCCAGCGACATAGCCATTACGCTAACTGCTGGTTCCCCCAAGGTTCTATTTTCCAACAAGATGGACCACTTTTGCAGGGCCAGATTCAAAGGGATCTAGGGATTTTAAGTGTTCAAGTACAGTTACCAATCTCCTCCCATCTCTTCCCTATAAGAGCCCTGACTTTGGCTAGACTTGCATTGGTTAGGAATTCAGGTTTGGGTGAAGTTCTATCATTTTCAGTTTAATCTTTTTTTAAAAAAAGAATTTTATTTTTTTATTTTGTTAATTTGATCAGAGGGATAGAGTGAGAAAGGGAGAGAGAAAGAGAGAGAGAGAGGGAAAGTGAGAGAGCAAGCCATCAGGTCGGCCATGTGGGAGACCAGTGCTACCTGCCAGCCCCAGCTAAGTCTTATACCTCAACTTTAGTTCTAATTTGTTGCAGGAGATAGGAGTTTCTTTCAAAATTATCCAGGAAGCCCTCTGACACTCACACTTAGTATTAAGTTGATAGTTATTTGCTCTGTTATTTTCTCTCTTCAAAGAACTAGTAGTTTTGGGGGTAGGCAGGTGGTATGGTGGTTGAGGACACTGGACTCCCACATGGCCAACCATGGTTCGAGTCCTAGACCTGGAGACTTGCTTTCTCACTTTCTCTCTCTCTCTCTCTTGCTTTCTCTGTCCCTCTTTGGTCGAATTAAAATAAATAAAGTTAAATAAAATAATTCTAAAAAAATAATTAGTGGCTTTCAGCAAGAGCAACCCAATCCCATAACCTTATATTACTCTTATTTATCTCAAACCCTTCGTAAGTCAGTGCATCCCTTTCCACTTGTATCACAACCCAGTTCACCTCAAGTGAATGTCTCTATGATGAACAGGTACCTCAGACCAGGGACTATCAATACTCAATCCACCAATGATGGGGTCCTCATTACCTCATGATAAATGATCAGCTTCACAATCTACTCTTAGCTTCCCAGGACCACTCCTGGCACCAAATGTCTTACAGATCAGGTTCTCTAAAGCAAAGTCTGAGACAGGGATTAAAACCCACTTATTGGCAATCAATCATTTTCCTGAATAAAATCTGTTCTTGCTGCTTTAAAACAAACAAACAAACAAACAAGACCCACTTATTTATTTTTAAAATTTTATTTAACTTTATTTATTTTTAATTTGACCAGAGAGGCACAGATTGTGTGAGAGAGAGAGGGAAAGTGAGAAAGCAAGCTGTGGGGCTGGCAGGTGGCATGGTGATTTAGGACACTGGAGTCCCACATGGCCAACCTTGGTTCAAGTCCCAGACCTGGGAGAGCTTGCTTTCTTTCTCTCCCTCTCTCTCTGTCCCTCTCTGGTCAAACTAGAATGAGTAAATAAATAAAGTTAAATAAAATAATTCTAAAAAAAAAAGCAAGCCACCAGGTCCAGGACCCGAACCACAGTTGGCCACATGGGTGTCCAACACCCTTAACCACCACACCATATGCCAGCCCCTATTTTTTTTTAAAGAATTATCTTATTTATTTATTTATTAATTATTATTATTTTAATTTGATCAGCAAGAGACAGAGAGGGGGGGAAGGGAGTGAGAAAGCAAGCTGCCAGGTCTGAGAATTAAACTGTGGTCGGCCATGTGGGAGTCCAGCACCCCTAACCAACACCCCCCAAACAGCCCCCAGACCTACTTATTGAGAGCATGGTCTTCAGGAAAAGCCTTTGAGGGACAGAATTAAACAGAATAAAGAGAAAGAGCCGAACACGGATGTAGCGTAGGAGAAAGTCTAACCTTGATCTGATCCATGGAGGACTGTGGAGCATAAATGTACTAGAGTCTTCCCTCCTCAAGACAAGCAAATAGCCTTATGTACCGTCTCTATCCATCAGTCACTTGGTGGGGTGCACAAAGGGGAGTTAGCTCCTGGGTGAGGCAGCGCCCATGTTTGAGGGAAATTCTCCAGTTTCTCTGGAGAAGAGAGAGAGCTGTAAGAACTTAGTAGCCAAAACTCAGAGCAAGTGGGGATGGCAGCAAAGGGGTCTGGACAGGGCACCACAGTGTATTAACACATAAAATCAGCAAATATTTACTGGTCATTTATTGTAAGCCAGGCAGAGTCAGCAGAAGCAGGGCTTCAGCAAACAGGCTCAAGTAAACTCTTATCCACGTCTTCCTTCCCTCTCAAAATTCCTACCCAGACCTTCTCATGAGGCAGAGCTAACTAGACCACATACCTACCTTCTCATTACTGCTCTCTTTCCGTTCCAGCTGCAATACAAACTGAAACTCACCCTTTATGGGAGGCTCCTGGGAATCAGTACACATATGTTTGAACCAAATTTCTTGGTTCAGCTTGATCCAATATATGTATCTAGCTGCTCTCATTCTTCTGGATAATATAATATAAACCAATCTACAGTTTTCTCTATTCTAAGGTCACCCTCTTTCATCTTAAAATCTGATTCACCATCACGGTTTCTCCTGAATTTAAAAATTTAACTCCTCTTTCTTCCAGCTAATATTGATACTAGAAGAATCAAAACAAAAAATGGTTTGTGGAAAAGCTGTATCAACAGATGTAAAAAGCAGCAGGAACACATATTATCTAGCCTCTGAATGCCCCACAATATTTGCCAAAATAGAGATAACTTAAGCCAATTTCTTTTCAAAGGGTTTAATACTCAGGATGAGAACAATGACTGGAGTACTCTATTGGTTGGGATAATCACATCTAGACAGGTTCATTACTGAGGTACCAAAACAGGTATCATGCTGAAGAATTCTCTCTCACTGCTCTCTTCCCTGAATAGAAATACTGTCGAACAAGGCAGGAGCTACAAATAAAGCTTATTTCTACTGCATTCATGAGGTTTTCTCAGTGTCAATTTTCTGAGTTTCAAATGAAAAATAAATGTCTGAATGCTTTCCTCCATCAACCAAATCAACAGCTTCTCTTTTTGTCTAGACTACCAAGCATGAATTTGCTAACCAATGTATTTCTCAATGGAGAAAGCAGACAGGTTACCTACTTATTGTGGATCTGCCAGTATTCCTAAAGACTGAGTTCTAACTGAAAGATTTCAACATATCTGTAGATTTCCTGGTCAAATTAAAAGAATGTTTGAAGTTGTTATTACATTCATTATAGAATTAAGGTTTCTCTTCAGGAAGGCTTTTCTAAAATTGAGTAATAGAAAACCTATACACTTGAAGGATTTATGGGATCTGTCCTCTCATGGCTTCTCAGATGTTTAAAGAGACTACAACTCCAACTGAAACTCACTCCACACTCTTTACATTGAAAAGGCTTCTCGCCAGTATGGATTCGCTGATGTTGATTAAGATGTGACTTCAAAGTGAAGCCTCTTCCACACTCACTACATTGATGGGGTTTTGTGCTAGAACAGATTCTTTGATGTTTTATGTGTGAACACTGGCCACCATGTTCCCGACATACGTCACATTTATAGGTTCCCTCTGCGGTATGAGTTCTGTAATGCTGAATAAGGTCTGAACTGTAACTAAACGTCTTTCTACATATATCACACTTATAAGGCTGCTCTTGTAACTCAGTCTTCTTATCTTCAATCACTGTCAGGTTCCAACTATAGGCTTCCTCACAAATACCATTTTTCTCACTTTTCTGACCCATGTGGAGCACCTGATGTTCAATTAGACTAACATATTGAAAAAAGATTTCTCCACATTCACGACACTGATGGGACTTCTCTCTAGAGTGGAGTCGCAGGTGTCCAGCAAGGTGTGAACGCCTCCCAAAGCCTTTCCCACATTCATTACACTTAAAGGGCCTCTCCCCACTGTGCACACTCTGGTGCTGAACAAGGTGGGACCTCACTCTAAAGGCCTTCCCACATAAATGGCAGGTGTACGGTTTTTCACCAGTGTGAACACGTTGATGTTGAGTTAGGTGCACACGTTGATTGTAGCTTTTCCCACATTCATCACACCGAAATGGTTTCTCCCCAGTGTGTATTCGTTGATGTTGAATAAGATGAGCACTCTGAATGAAGCTCTTTCCACATTCATTACATTTATGTGGTCTCTCTCCTGTGGAGGATTTTTTGTGGACATATGTAATTTCACTGCAATTCATCCTCTTTGAGGAAGGTTGTCCTAAGATTTCTTTCATGGGAAGTCCCTGCTTTCTATCCACCTTTCCTTGATGTTCACAGCCATCTTCAAAATCTTGAACTTGGGAAGCATTTCTTTGGGTTTTTCCTGATAATTCCGTATCTGCTTCTGAGAATTCTGAATTCTTCTTCTGAACATTAGATTTTGTGTTACTTCTTTTGTCGCTGCCTAAAAAAATACAGAGCAAATGCAGATGTCATTTCTTTTACAGAAGAAAAACAAATGGTCAGGAAAAAGAGGATAATCAGATGAAACTATGAGGTAATAAGAGTAACAGAAGAGGATGCATGTATACACTTGATTTTAATGGGAATGCAAATAACAAATCTTTTGGTATCTGTCCAATGAGAAGAGGACAATAAAGCCACTGGAGCCAGGATCTGAACTGCAGTCAGTTATGTAAGATCTGGCTCCCAATATACAGGACTTAATTGCTGTGCTATAGGGCCAATCTTGTCATTGCTTTCATTTTAAAATAAAATAAGAGACCTAACTAAATCAGAAAAAGGGGGGGACCAGCAGTTAGCGTAATGGCTATGTCGCTGGACTCCCAGGTAGCCGACCATGGTTCAAGTCCCAGACCCAGTGGCTTAAACTCACGCTGGGCGCGTGTGCATGCGTGCCCGAGATCCTGAGAGGAGAATGGAGGAGAAGGGATTGTGGTGTAGCCATCCCCCCTGGGGGTGATTTCTCGCTTTCTGTCTCTCTGTCTCTGTCTGTCTGGCAAGAGCATGCTCCCTATAGCAAAAACCTCTTAAAAAAAAGAAAGAAAAAAGAAAAAGGGGAAAAAGAGAAAGAGGCCATGTAAGAAGGCTCAAATCCACATTTACTACAACAGAAAGTCAACAGATGTATAAAATGGGTAAATCAAGCAATACAGTATTACTTTAAAATATAGAATTACTGGTGGGGGAGGGGACAGATCAGAGCTGATGGAAAGTACCTCTAGGGAAAGGGAGGTTGTGGGTGGGTGGGGGGGTAAGGGTGGAATAGGTTTTGCCTATTAATTTGACAATTAATTAAAGTATAAATAGAAGAAAATAACTAAAATCTCTGTTCTCTCCTAGTACTCCTAGTATCATAACCAACTGTCCTACTGTACTAAACTAACAGAACAATTTTTGCCTCTATTTATTTCCTGAATACAAACTCTTCACACGTACATCTTTGAGATTTCTCTCTGAAGTGGCGTTTCAGGTGTTCGATCAGATGCGAATGCCGACCGAAGTTCTTCCCACATTCACTACATCCATAGGGCCTCTCTCCACTGTGGACACTGTGGTGCTGAACAAGATGGGAGCTCACTCGGAAGGCCTTTCCACACACCTGACATTTATAGGGCTTCTCACCAGTGTGAACCCTCTGGTGCTGAGTGAGGTGCACCCGCTGATTATAGCTCTTCCCACATTCGCCACACTGAAATGGCTTTTCTCCAGTGTGGATTCGCCGATGTTGAATAAAGTTTGAAGCTTGAAGGAAAAATTTACCACAATCATTACATCTGTGACCTCTCTCACCATTTGTGTTCTGCTTATGGCTAATGTCTGTGATAGCACCAAGATCTCTTTTCTGGGAAACATTCTGTTTTGATTGCCCCACAATAGGATTGACCTGCCACCTTTGTACCATACTCTTAAGGTCACTAACTTCTGCAAACTCTGAATTCTGGGTAACATTCCTGTCAGTGCTTCCTGATGCCATCCACTGTGATTCAGCTTCATCAGAAATTTGCTTTACTATGAGCTCCATATTGTTCTCTCTGGACTCATAACCTGAAATAATAAAATGAAAATGGAAAAATCAGCTATTCCCTTCATAAGAAAAAAAGAAAATGATGAAGGGAATACAGGATAATTAAGTAAAACCAACAAGTGCTGAAAACATATGGCTTTGTAAAATGACTTCACAGGTCAGAAATGGGATAAAAAATACTCAAGCAGAAAACTGAGGCAGGTTAGGGAAGGAAGAGCTCGCAAGAATGGTTCAAAGGAATGAGACTGGAAATCATTCATTCTATTTAGTAAAGAAGATATATTCTCTTGACATATATACAGTACCTGTTTGTGAATACATGTACAGGAATAAAAATTATTTTTTAAAAAAATTTGCCAGAGGATACATGTGCTCACCAGAGAAAGACAGAAAGAGAGGGAAAAAACATCCACCCCTATGGGGCATGGTCATGCTGCAATCCCTTCTCCTGCATTTCTCCATCCTGTTGAAATTTTGGAAACACACATGTACTTAGCATGTTTTTCAAGCCACTGGAGCTGGGATCCAAACCATACAATTGGTCATGTGGGAACTGGCTCCCTTAACCACCAGGCCACAGACCCAACCCCTTAAAAATTCTTTAACCCAGTCTTCACTTTACTCTTCGTATGAATTCATAGCTTAGAAAAGAATGTTGGTATTTCTAGCTTTTTTAGATCCCCAGGGAATATCAGTTTGGTATTAATTAGTCTAAAGGAAAAAGATACTTTTTGGGAACCAGCAGCGTAATGGCTATGTCGCTGGACTCCCACGTAGTCGACCACGGTTCGCGTTCCGGACCCAGTGGCTTAGAACTCACGCCAGGTGCGTGTGCGTGCATGCCCAAGATCCCGAGAGGAGAATGGAGGAGAAGGGATTGTGGTGTGACCATCGCCCCTGGGGGTGATTTCTCGCTTTCTGTCTCTATGTCTCTCTCTGTCTGTCTGGCGAGCGCACACGCCCTATAGCGAAAACCTCTCCCCCCCAAAAAAAGGAAAAAGATATTTTTTCTATACCCTGAGAAGATACTGCTTTCAAGAGTTATTGGGTTGTTGGGACCAGCAGTTAGTGTAATGGCTATGTCGCTGGACTCCCACGTAATCGACTGCGGTTCGAGTCCCAGACCCGGTGGCTTAAACTCATGCCGGGCCCATGTGCATGCATGCCCAAGATCCCAAGAGGAGAATGGAGGAGAAGGGACTGTGGCATGACCATCTCCCCTGGGGGGTGATTTCTCGCTTTCTGTCTCTCTGTTTCTCTCTCTGTCTGGCAAGCGCAGGCGCCCTATAGCAAAAACCTCTCAAAAAAAAGAAAAAAAAGAGTCATTGGGTTGTGGGACCAGCAGTTAGTGTAATGGCTATGTCACTGAACTCCTATGTAGGCGACCACAGTTTGCGTCCCGGACCCGGTGGTTTAAACTCACGCCGGGCGTGTGTGCATGCGTGCCCAAGATCCCGAGAGGAGAATGGAGGATAAAGGATTGTGGTATGGCCATCCCCCCCTGGGGGATGATTTCTCGCTTTCTATCTCTCTGTCTCTGTCTGTCTGGCGGGTACATGCACCTTATTGCAAAAAAAAAAGAGTTATTGGATTGTCAGGAAAGTCATGACACATTTTTGCACAGAAAACAGAAAAGTATCTAATATTTTTTTAAAGATATTTTATTTATTTATTTATTCATTCATTTATTTTAATTTGACCAGAGAGACACAGAGAGAGAGAAAGTGAGAAAGAAAAGCCACTAAGTCTGGGATTCAAACTGTGGTTGGCCATGTGGGAGTGTCCAGTCATGCCACTTGCTGGCTCCGATGACCTAATATGTTAACTTTCAAGTCTCTAATGAATGTGGATGTTGAAGTGACTATAATCAGTTTTCTTGTGCAAATGAATCAGCAGCAGTTACTTTACTCAAAACACTAACATTTAATATGGTTTGCAGAGATAAATCTTCAGTAGTTAACAAAAAGTGGAGAATATTATTATTTTTTAAAGGATTATTTTATTTAACTTTATTTTTAATGCCAAAGAGAGGTATGTATTCACCAGAGAAATAGAGAAATTGGTCACACCCTCATTCCTTTCCTACATTCCTTCATCCTGTTAGGATTTTAGACATGTGCGCACACACATGCTGTGTTTTCCAAGCTATCAGGGCTAGAACTTGAACCACAGTCAGAGCCACATGTCATCTGGCTCCCTGTGCACAATGCATAATTGCTGCACTATTAGCCAGCTCTACTGTTCTTTTTTGACATAGTCAGAAGTTATAATTCCTTGGGAACCAGCAGTTAGCGTAATGGCTATGTCGCTGGACTCCCACGTAGTCGACCGTGGTTCGTATCCTGGACCCGGTGGCTTAAAACTCACGCCGGGCGCGTGTGCGTGTGTGCCCAAGATCCCGAGAGGAGAATGGAGGAGAAGGGATTGCGGCATGACCATCCCCCCTGGGGGGTGATTTCTCACTTTCTGTCTCTATGTCTCTCTCTGTCTGTCTGGCGAATGCACGCGCCCTACAGTGAAAATCTCTCCAAAAAAAAAAAAAAAAGAAGTTATAATTCCTGTACCATGAAGACAGTTTTTTTAATAATTATTTATTCAATTCCATTTATTATTACTATTTTTTTAATTTGACCAGACAGAGACAGAGAGAGAAAGGGAAAGTGAGAAAGCAAACCACCAGGCCTGGGACTCAAACCATGGTCGGCCATGTGGGAATCCAGTGCCTTTATCCACCGCTCCACCTGCCGGCCCCAGGACAGTTTTAATTTAGCTATTATTGCTTAACTATCTTCCTAAAAGGACATTTCCAGTGGAAACAAACAAACATAAACAAACAAAAACCCTACAACAAAACCAAATTTTTTATAATACATGTTTTCATCCTCATAAGCCAGGCCAGTAATCCCAGTTGTCATAGTGTTTTTTGTTTTGTTTTGTTTTTCTCTTTTACTCACATCTACTTATGCTCATACCTTTTATTAATTTTTTTTTTGAGAGATTTTTGCTACAGGGCGGATGTGCTTACCAGAAAGAGGGAGACAGACAGAGAGATAGAAAGGGAGAAATCGCCCCCACCCCCAGGGAGATGGCCACGCCACCAATCCTTTCTTTTCCATTCTCCTCGTGGGATTTTGGGCACACAAACACGGGCCCAGCATGAGTATTTGTTGTTGTTGTTGTTGTTGTTTTTAAAGAATTATTTTTATTTAACTTATTTATTTATTTATTTTAATTTGACCAGAGAGGGACAGAGTGAGAGAGAGAAAGACATAGAGAGAGAGTGAGAAGGCCAGGTCCAGGACTCTAACCGTGGTTGGCCATGTGGGAGTTCAACTCCCTCAACCACACTACCTGCCGGCCCCCCAGCATGAGTTTTAAGCAGCTGGGTCTGGGACTCGAACTATGTGGGAGTCCAGCGATGTAACCATTATGCCATCTATTGGTCTCACACCTTTTATTTGTATTAAAATAAGAAGGATTCACTAATCAAACAAGCATATGGCTTTCTTTTTCCCGGGGAAAATTTTTTTTCCTTTTCTTTTTCTGGAGAGGTTTTTTTTGCTATAGGGCGCGTGCGCTTGCCAGAAAGACAGAGAGAGACAGAAAGCGAGAAATCACCCCCAGGGGGGTTGGCCATGCCGCAATATCTTCTCCTCCATTCTCCTCTCAGGATCTTGAGCACACACACACATGCGCCCGGCGTGAGTTTAAGCCGCCAGGTCCGGTACTTGAACCGCAGTCGACTACATGGGAGTCCAGCGATATAGCCATTACAGTAACTGCTGGTAAAGTCCTGAACCTGGTGGCTTGCTTGTCACCTTCTCTCTCTGTGTGTGTCTCTCTGGTCAAATTAAAAATAAATGAATGAATAAATAAAGTTAAATAAATCACTTTTAAAAAAAAAGAACTGAGAGTCCTGGGAATTTAACCATATCAATAGGACTTAAAAAAAATAAATCACAAAAAAAAAAATCACATTAGTCCAATTCCCTCCTCTGGGGCTACTAACAACTATCCTTTTCCAGAGAAGGTGCTTGTTAAAGGTTCCTAGACCAGTCGGCTTACAGATTGGTATCCTTCCTTTTTCTGCCACCTCTCCTAAGTATACATGATAAGCTTTCTGAAGATTCCCTGGTTTATCTGCATATCTGACAGAGAACTGTTCTTGCACAATGCTAAGCCCAACTGCTAAGTAATGTAATAGAGGAGTACAGAAACACCAAATCAGGCAGATTTTTACAAAATCATGATCTTCAATCTCACTGGTGTCCTCTGGCAAATCTATGTTCCTCTGGCAATCCTATGTATCCATTTGGCTCCACCAAAATGTCTCCATCATAATTTTCTCTTTTTAAAGTTCTTTTTTATAAATATATATATATATATATATTTATGTATTTATTTATTTATTTATTTATTTAAATTTGACCAGAGAGGGACAAAGTGAGAGAGTGAGAAAGCAAGCTGCCAGGTCTCAAACTTGAACCACAGTCGGCCTTGTGGGAATCCAGCACCTTTAGCCACCACACCACCTGCCCGCCCCTAGAGACAAAACTCTTAAAAGTTTATCTAGAATATCTTTCTCAATTCCTCTCCTTTGTAATCTTTTCTTGGTGTTTTTGTTTTAGAGAGATTTTTGCTACAGGGAATGTGCGCTCACCAGAGATACAGAGAGACAGAAAGCAAGAAATCGCCCCCCAGGGGGCTGACCACGCCACAATCCCTTCTCCTCCATTCTCCTCTCAGAATTTTAGGCATGCACGCACACGTGCCTGGTGTGAATTTAAGCCACCAGGTCCAGGACTTGAACCGTGGTAAACTACATGGGAGTCCAGCGACATAACCATTACACTGTCTGCTAGTTCTTGAAAAAACTGTCTCTTGTTCACCTCAGCCACGCCACAGAAATTGTTCTCCAAGATGCACTTACTTATTTTATTTGTTATCATTACTTATTTTCTAATTTGATCAGAGAGAGACAGAAAGAAAGAGGACAGGAAAGTAAGAAAGCAAAATTGCCAGGTCCGGAACTCAAACTGCAGTTGGCCATGTGGGAGTCCAGTACCTCAACCACCGTTCCACCTACCAGCCCCAGATTTATTTTTTTAAATCTTGCTTCCAAATCCGATAATTTTTTTTTTGGAGGGGTTTTTGCTACAGGGCGTGTGGGCTCGCCAGACAGAGAGAGAGAGACAGAAAGCGAGAAATCACCCTTCAGAGGGGATGGCCACACTGCAATCCCTTCTCCTCCATTCTCCTCTTGGGATCTTGGGCACGCACACCCACGCACCCGGCGTGAGTTGACGCCACTGGGTCCGGGACTCGAACCGTGGTCGACTACGTGGGAGTCCAGCGACATAGCCATTACGCTAACTGCTGGTCCCCCGATAAATAATTTTTTTAAATTTTATTTATTCATTAATTTATTTTAATTTGACCAGAGAGAGAGAGAGAGAGAGAGAGAGAGAAAGCAAGCCACCAGGTCCAGGACTTGAACCGTGGTCGGCCATGTGGGAATGTCCAGCACCTTAACCACCACACCACCTGCTGGTCTCCCAATAAATAATTTTGAAAGTTATGACTTTTTGTGATACTGTTAGAAATCCACAAGCATGAAGGGACCAGTAGGTGGTCTAATGGTAACATTGTTAGACTACCACATAATTGACCTCAGTTTGAGTCCCAAACCTGATGGCTTCAAACTCACGCCATGTGCATGTGCGTGCACGCTCAAGATCCTGAGAGGAGAATGTAGAAGAGACCCGCTGTGGCCATCCCCACAGCGGGTGATTTCTTTCCGTCTGTCTCTCTGGTGAGCACATGTGCCCTATAGCAAAAATCTCTCCAAAAAAAAAAAGAAATCCACAAGTATAAAAATAATCTATGTAGCCTTACAATAAAAGTTAAAGAGGCAGAAACCATTGAACATTTTCTTAATGTAGAAGAAATACGGAGTTGTAAAAGTATGACAATGAAGAGCTAGATAATGAGGGAGAAAAATCACAAAGAATTTAAAACTACTTAAACAATGGTATGAAAATAACAGTGCTAAGAACCTAAAACTCTGAAAACAATTAAATATCTATGAATAGAAAAAGATTAAGCAATACTAATAGACTTAAATTAAACAAATTAGCTTTCAGAAATTAATTTTAAAAGATAACTTAAGAAGCAGCAGGTGGTTGGAACCAGCAGTTGGCGTAATGGCTATGTTGCTGGACTCCCATGTGGTTACCCGTGGTTAGCGTCCCAGACCCAGCGGCTTAAACTCACACCGGGCACGTGTGCGTGCATGCCCAAAACCCTGAGAGGAGAATGGAGGAGAAGAGACTGTGGCGTGGCCATCCGCCGGGGAGGTGATTTATCACTTTCTATCTCTTTGTCTCTCTGTCCGTTTGGCGAGCGCACGCACCCTATACCAAAAACCTCTCAAAAAAATTTAAAAAAAAAGTAAAAAAAAGAACCAGCAGGTGGCATGGTGGTTAAAGGTGCTAGATTCCCACATGGCCAACCGTGGTTGGAGTACCAGACCTGGGGGCTTGCTTTCTTGCTTTCCCTCTCTTTCTCTCTGTCTCTCTCTAGTCAAATTTTAAAAATAAGAACAAATGGAATTAAATATAAATAATTTTTAAAAAATAACTTAAAAATTTGCATGAAGTATAACATTATTTGTATTCATAATACAAATAATTATGAAATGGGAAAGTTATAAGCACAACTGAACCCATATAGGAAAGCTCCTGGGTTCATGTCCCAGGACCTCCCTGAACATGTGGGACACACACATATGCCCATGATCTGGGCTGGCTGAGCCTGGGGGTAGATTGAAGCATGAGTACCCTACTGAGGGTACCTCTCCCTCTCTTTCTTTCTCTCTCTGTCTCATAGAAGAAATAATTTAAAAAAAAAATGTAAAATGTGGGCCAGTTCTATAGCCTGGTAGTTTAGGCAGCTAGATCCCACACGGCAGTTTGAGTCCTGGGTCCAGCAGTTTGAAAAACATACTGGTGAGACCAGCAGATGACAAAATGGTTACATCACTAGACTCCCACATAGTTGACTGTGGTTTGAGTCTCAGACCTGACAGTGTAAACTCATGCCGGGCACATATGCATGCATGTCCAAAAATCCCAAGAGGAGAATGGAGGAGAAGGGATTGTGGTGTAGCCATCCTTCTCTCCGGGGTGATTTCTTGTGTTCTATCTTGCTGTCTTTGTCTCTCTGGCAAACACACACACCCTATACCAAAAATCTCTTTAAAAAAAAAAAGAAAAGAAAGAGAAAAACATACTGGCACACATGCATGCATGCCCACAATCCAAAAGGAGAAATGAAGGAGAGAGGGATTTCAGCATGCCTATATCCTACAGGATAGAGAGGCTTTCTCCTTTCTTTCTCTCTGTCTCTCTCTGACAAACACACATGCCCTCTAGCAGAAAAAAAGAAAGATTAAAAAGAGCAGGAATAAGCCAGTATCTTTTAAATAAATGCCTGTGAATGAATTTAGACAATGTAAACTGACATTATATTTTTTAAAAGAAATCTGGGGGACTAGCAGGTGGTGTGGTGGTTAAGGTTCTAGACATTCCTACATGGTCGACCACGAGTTCGAGTACAGGACCTGGTGGCTTGCTTTCTCACTTTCCTTCTGTGTGTGTCTGTCTGTCTGGTCATATTAAAATAAATGAATGAAAAAATTAAATTTAATTAAAAAAACAATTCTTTAATTAAAAAAAAAAAGAACTTTGGCGGGGTTGGCAGGTGGCACAGTGGTTAAGGTGCTGGACTCCCACATGGTTGACCACAGTTCAAGTACCAGACCTGGCAGCTTGCTTTCTCACTTTTTCTTCTGTCTCTCTCTAGTTGAATTAAAAATAATAACAAATAAAATAAAATAAATAATTCTTTTAAAAAAAATAAATCTGGCATTGAAGTTCACCAATATGCCTGATATGAAGTGGTTTCTCTAAAATAATTAAATTTTAAAAAGTTAAAGCCAAGGACCAGCAGATGACACAATAGTTACATCGCTGGACTCCCACATGGCTAATAGCAGTTCAAGCCTGGAGGCTTGAAATTCATGTTGGGCACATGTGTGTGCATGCCCAGGGTCCCAAGAGGAGAAAGGAGAGAAGAAGTTGCAGAGCAGCCATCTCTCCTTGGGGATGATTTCTTGTCTTCTGTCTCACTCTGTCTCTCCGGCAAGCACATGTACCTTATAGCAAAAATCTCTCTCCTAAAAAAAATAATAAAACCACAATCTCCAAAGTGTTTCTAATAGTGCTGACATTTTTGTAATTACTCCACATAGCAGAACTGAACATTAGCTTTCAGGATCATAACTTGGTTGGAAATAGGGACACAAAATTCGAGAAGGTATATGACATGTAAAATGTAGATACCAAGGTGAAGATCATAAAAGAGGTACTGGTGATGTAAGAATGGTAATGAAAAACCATCCATACATTAGAAGAAAAGGAAAAAAGAAATAATGAGACACTGTAAGAGCTATGATAATAAACAGTTATTCAGCAAAATCTGACAAAGTTTCATAATTCAGAATTAAGTATTATCCAATTAATTAAGAGTAAAATAACCACTAAAAATGTTAAAATCCAAACCTATTTTAAGCTCTTTTTTTAAAAGCAGTAAAAAGCTAGCATTTGCAAGATGCTATGCTATAAATTCAGGAAAAACTATCAAATCCCAAGTATGATCAGTCTTCAGTCATAGTCATATTAAACAGAAATAATCAGAATACGCTGAATAAGAAAAAAGAGAAGGTCAGTTTACTTAAAAAAAAAAAAGCAAAGTCACAGCAATTAAAACATATTTTTTGTAGAATATGCTAAAAATATTCTTTATAAGATAACAAAATGTTCTAATTCATGCAGATGAAGTCATTCTTACCCATGGAAGTAATACTCCCATAATTCTCCTTCCTGTTATCCCTAAAAAGGGACTTCTGGGATTGGTCCAAATGTCCCCATTCCTCCAGGATGAAGGATACAGCCACATCAGCCACATCTTCAATTTTCACCAACTTCTGTAACAGGAGATCTCCACTAAATTCTCATCCCCTATGCTCAAATTTGGAGTGAAAGGAAGAACTGGGAACATTCAGGAAATAAACAGGGGAAGGGACTATGCTTCAGAGAAGACAGGGAAGTAGTGGGCAGAATGGAAACAGACAAAAGGGAATATAGGTACCAACCCAAGGGTGCCTGAGTGCTGACTAAAGAAGCAGAACTCCTGATAAAGATTCAGGATGAAGGCAGCTGTCAGAGAAAAGGTATGGGTCCTCACTGAGGGCAAAGGGGCACTAGCTCACCTGGGACCCAGCTGAGAGAAGTGAAGCTGTCAGCTCCTGGCTGTCCTTCAGGGGAAGGGAAGGAACCTGGAGAACAGGAAGTGCTGAGGGAGGAGAAAAAGAGATTTAGGTGAGAATATCTTTGTCCGGTTCTCATTGCCATCATGTTCCTCTTTGCTCACAACCTACAATGGCCCCCGCTGCACCCAGGCCAAATCCTTCTGTTGGGCTCTAAAGCCTCTCTACTTTCTGACCCTTCCCAAATTGACTCTCTGCTTTGGCCAGTCTAATCTTTGCTGGGTCAGTCCCCTCTAAAGGATGCATTCTGCTTTGCCAAGATCAAATTTATTGATCTCAAAGAACAATGTCCCTTGTCTTCCAAATGCAGCATGAAGCTGAAGCATTTCCTATATCCCCAGGCTTCTCAAGCTTTAATGTGCAAACAAATCACCTTGAGATCTTGGTACAAGGTAGATTCTGATTTGGGGTGAGGGAAGAACTAGGTGGGTCTTGATATTTTTCATTCCTAACAAGTTCCTCATGATGCTGGTGCTCTTGCTCTTGGTCACACTTGAGATTAGTAAGGTCTCAGCCCACAGTCTCTCCCTTCAGAGAATTTCCATGGTTAGTTTATATTCAGTCAAATAAGTCTACTCTCTGTTATATGAACCAGCAGATAAAACAACTCTCATCTTCAAAAACTTTACTGTCTACTGGGGAGGGCATACATAGGAACCTGCCTTTCTTTTTTGTTTTTAAAGAATTATTTTATTTAGCTTTATTTATTTATTTATTTAAATTTGACCAGAGAGGGAGAAAGTGAGAAACAAGCCACCAGGTCTGGGACTCGAACTGCAGTCAGCCATGTGGGAGTCCGGCGCCCTTAACCACCACGCCACTTGCCAGCCCCAAGCCTGCCTTTCTTACAACAGAATGAAGAGCAATATAATTGAGGTTCATTCCAGTTTCCAGAAGAACTCAAAGGCTGGGGCATCTACTGAGTGGAGAGGGGGGCAGTGAGAGCAACAGAAAAGTGTTTCCACAAACGACGACTCTGGGCAGTAGGGGTGAAGAAGGGAGAGGGAGACTTTCCATGTGAAGAACACGTGCAATACCTGGAGGATCTCATATGACCCTCTGCTGTCATCTCTGCTTGCTCTCTGAGATCATGGCACAACTGGATCTCACTGTCTATGTGTGCCCTGGCTTGGACAGACCTGCTTGGTATGACCCTCTATTCCAATGGTTTAGACCTCTTGCTATGATCTCTTTAATTCTGGAAATTTACATGTATAGGTGCCTTCCTCATTTACAGTGACTAGAAAATAACAAATTAGGACATAAAAAGGAGGAAATAATGGTTTAAGATGAAATCTGAAAACAGAGAAGGGTTCTGAAACCAGGAGTAGTTACAGAGTGAAAAGAGGACTTGAAGAGGGACCAGCAGATGGCCTAATGGTTATGTTGTTGGAGTCCCATGTAGTCAACTGTAGTTGGAGTCCCAAACCCAGTGGCTTAAACTCACACTGGGAGCATGTGTGTGTGTACCTAAATCCTGAGAGGAGAATGGAGGAGAAGGGATTGCAGTGTGGCCATGCCCCCGGGGGGTGATTTCTCACTTTCTGTTTCTCTTTCTGGCAAGCGCACACACCCTATAGCAAAATATCTTTCAGAAAAAAAAAAAAAAGACTTGAAGAAAGTGATGAATATGGTCCCTAAGTGAACAGTAAGTCTGATGAAATAAAGAAACTGTGTAGGGGGGCCACTAGGTGGCATGGTGGATAAAGGTGTTGGATTCCCACATGGCTGACCATGATTCGAATCCCGGACCTAGCGGCTTGCATTCTCACTTTCCCTTTCTCCCTCTCTGTCTCTCTCTGGTCAAATTAAAAAATAATAATAATAACAAGTGTAATTAAATACATAAATGAAAAGAAACTGCTTATTAGGGTCTGGTTAAAAGGGAGAGAAGATAAGAAGCACCAAGAAACAGAAGAACCTAATCTGGTAAGACTCTGAAAGTAGATGATCTAAGGAGGATGGCAGTCTGTGCTCAGGGGAATATGGTGATGAAACAAAGACACAACAGTTCGGAATAGGGTAAAGGCACAGGTTTAGTCAGACCATTTGGAGTAAAGCCCAGCTGTGTTACTTAACAGCTGTAGCTCTGGACAAATTAGCCAACCTCTCTAGGCCTCAGTTTCTCAATTTTCTTTCTTTTTTTTTCTTTTTTTTTTTTTTTAAGAGAGATTTTTGCTATAGGGTATGTGCATTCACCAAAGAGACAGAGAGACAGAAAGTGAGAAATCACCCACCCACCCACCCCCAGGGGAATAGCCATGCTACAATTCCTTCTCTTCCATGCTCTCCTCCTGGGATTTTGGGCATGCATGCACACACACCCAGCATGAGTTTTTGTTTTGTTTTCTAAATATTTATTAATTTATTTCTATTTAATATTACTTTTTAATTCAACCAGAGAGAGATAGAGAGAGAAAGGAAGCTGCCAGGTCTGAGACTCGATCTGCAGTTAGCCATGTGGGAATCCAGCAACTTTAACCACCACACCACCTGCTGGCCCCAACCCAGTGTGAGTTTTAAGTCACTGAGTCCAGGACTCAAACCATAGTCAACTACATGGGAGTCCAGCGACATAACCATTATGCCATCTGCTGGTCTCCAGCTTCTCAGTTTCTAACATGAGGATAACAGTAATATCTACTCTACTGCATTATTGTAAAAATTAGCTCTTGGTATACCGGTAAGATCTACTGGACACAATTCTAGTTTTTCAGTTTCTTTTTTGAGTAATTTTAATTTTTAAAAAATTTTTGCTATATGGCATATCTACTTACCAGAGGCAGAGAAAGAAAGAGTGAGAGAGAAAATGAAACAGAGAAATCATCCCCCAGGAGGGATGGCCATGCCACAATCCTTACTCTTCCAGTCTCCTTTTAGACCTTGGGCATACATACACATGAGCCCAGCATGATTTTCAAGCCACTGGGTCTCGGACTCAAACTCCATAGTTGGTCATATGGATCCAATACCTTAACCTCCATGCCACCTGCTGGCCCCAAAGCAGTTTTAAATATTTTTGAAATTAGCATTATATAACTTTTATTATTTTTGAAGTCTCCTGAAAAAAAAAGGAAATGTATTTTATTTTGAAAAAAAAAAAAGGAAATGTATTTTATTTTACAAATAAAATAAAACTCACTTTATCTTGTAAATTTAAAAATATTTATTTATTTAATTCCATTTGTTATTATTATTTTTTAATTTGACCAGAGAAAGAGAGAGAAAGGGAAAGCAAGAAAACAAGCCCCAAGGTCTGGGACTCAAACCATGGTTAGCCATGTGGGAATCCAGCGCCTTTAACCACCATGCCACCTGCCAGATCCAATATCTTGTAAATTCTATACAAGGGGACTTCAAAAAGGTCACAGAAAAATGAAATTAAAGTACAGTTTATTTTAAATGGATTAAAGTATAGTTTATTTTGTTCAAAATATGTAGTTTTTCCATAATGCACATTTTCCAGGAACTATCTGAAGACTCCTCATATGGATCATTAGGACACTTCTATAAACCTAAGACACAATTTGAAGGCTACCCTTATAGTAAAAGGGTTAGATGCTACACAGAGGAAGCTGAATCTCACCTGGCTGACCAGAGTTTGAGTCCTGAACTTGTCGGCTTGAAAAATACACAGGGGTATGCATGTATGTACCCAAGACCCTGACAGGATGGAGAAGTAGAGAAATAGTATTACAGTGTGATCAGGCCCCACTGAAGGGTGCTTTTTTACTCTCTTCCCTCTCTTATGTGTGCACATGCACCTTCTGACATTTAGGAAAAAAAAAAAAAGGGACCAACAGATGGAATAATGGTTTTGTTACTAGACACTCACGTAGTTGACCATAGTTGGAGTCCTGGACCTGTCAGCTTAAAACTCATGCTGGAGGCCAGCAGATGGCATGGTGGTTAAAGGACTGAACTCCCACATGGCCAACCATTGCTTGAGTCCCAGACCTGGAGTATTGCTTTCTCACTTTTCACACTTTCCTTCTCTCTCTCTCTGGCTTTCCCTCTCTGGTCAAATTTAAAAAAAATAATAATAGGGACCAGTTGGCTTAATGGCTATGTCACTGGACTCCCATGTAGTCAACTACAGCTCAAGTCATGGACCCGGTGGCTTAAACTCACGCCAAGTGCACGTGCATGCATGCCGAATATCCTGGGAGGAGAATGGAGAAGGGATTGTGGTGTGGCCATCCCCCCTGTGGGGGGTGATTTCTCGCTTTCTGTCTTTGTCTCTCTCTTTCTGGCAAGTCACGCTCCCTATAGCAGAAACCTCTCAAAAAATAAAAATAAAATAATAAATAAAATAAAATAAATAATTAAACTCTCTGTCCCTACCTGATCCAATTAAAATAAATAAATAAAATGCATAAAGTTAAATACAATAATTCAAACAAACAAAACTCATGTTGGGCACATGTGCATGCCCAAAATCTTGAGAAGAGAATGGAGGAGAAAGGATTGTGGTGTGACCATTACTCCTGGAGGGTGACTTCTTGCTTTCCGTCTCTCTGTCTCTATCTCTTCAGTGAGCGCATGTGCCCTATAGCAAAAATCTCTCTTAAAAAAAAAAAATGGGACCAGCTGATGGCCTAATGGTTACATTGCTGGATTCCCACATAGTCAACTGCGGTTCAAGTTATGGACCCAGCGGCTTAAATATTACGCCGGGCATGTGTGCGTGTGTGCCCAAGATCCCAAGAGAAGAATGGAGGAAAAGGGATTGCAGCGTGGCCATCCCCAGAGGGGGTGACTTCTCATCTTCTGTCTGTCTGTCTCTGTCTTTCTGATGAGCACATGCGCCCTATAGCATAAACCACTCCAGAAAAAAAAAAATAGTAGAAAAGAAAACTCATTTGCTGCAAAGAGAAGAAAATATGCAGAGGAACACGTTCACTCTTATTAAGCAATTCAGAAGAAGATACAGAAAGAGAGCAACACTCTGTAGTGATAATGATGATCTATAATATAAGAGAAATCTGGGGCCAGCGGGTGACGTGGTGGTTAGGGGCACTGGACTCCAGCATGGCCGACCGCAGTTTGTGTACTGGACCTGGAGACTTGCTTTCTCACTTTCTCTCTCTCTCTCTCACTCTGTCCCTCTCTGGTCATATTAAAATAAAATAAATAAAGTTAGATAAAATATTTTTTTTTAGAAAAGAATTTAGAAATTATTTTAGAAAATAATTCTTTTTTTTAGAATTATTTTATTTAGCTTTATTTATTTATTTTATTTTAATTTGACCAGAGAGGGACAGAGTGAGAAAGAGAGAGAGGAAAAGTGAGAAAGCAAGTTCCCAGATCCGGGACTTGGATAGTGATCGGCCATACAGGAATCCAGCACCCTTAACCACCACACAACCTGCTGGCCCCAAATAAAATAATTCTTAAAAAAAGAAAAAAGAAAGAAATCTTACAATGAGTCTTCACACTAGATAAATTTTCTCAAGTCCAAGAATCAATAATGAACAATATATTTTTAATTTTAAAGAGGAAATAAGGCCTTCTCATTCAGAAAGTCACTCAACAAAAAAAGACTTCATCACAATATTTCATAACAAAATCCTGGACCATTCCATTTTGCTAAAAGGACTGTATGTGTGACAGTATTCTCCCGTCTTTTGGGATGTTTGTATATCAAAATGTACTTGATACAAAATGGACATGAATTATTATTAAGATTCTTAAAAAGTTGGTTTTTGGGGGCTCGCAGGTGGTACAGTAGTTAAGGCACTGAACTCCCACATGGTTGACTGTGGTTTGAGTCCCAGACCTGGTGGCTTGCTTTCTCACTTTCCCTTGCTCTCTCTGTCTGTCTCTATCTCTCTCTAGTCAAAATAATAATAAAAATAAATAAATAAATAAATAAATAAAATTAAAATGAAATAATTATGTAAAAAGTTGTTTTGCACTGTTTGATTTTTCTGTAAATCATTCATAAAATGACTTAACAATATAAAGAAATAAAAAAAGATTCACAGGCCCATGGGACCAGCAGTTAGCGTAATGGCTATGTCGCTGGACTCCCACGTAGTCGACCGCGGTTCGAGTCCTGGACCCGGTGGCTTAAACTCACGCCGGGCGTGTGTGCGTGAGTGCCCAAGATCCCGAGAGGAGAATGGAGGAGAAGGGATTGCAGCGTGGCCAACCCCCTGGGGGTGATTTCCTGCTTTCTGTCTCTCTCTCTCTCTCTGTTTGTCTGGCGAGCGCACGCGCTCTATAGCAAAAATCTCTCAAAAAAAAAAAAAAAAGATTCATAGGCCCTAGACAATAGATGTTGAGGACTATTTTCTTGGTATGTGGAGGGTTAAATGAATTCACACAGATAAAATGCTTAGAACAGGGGTTGGCAAGTACCTTGGTGGTTAAGGGTGCGGGACCCACAGGGCTGACTGCGATTCAAGTCCCAGACCTTGCTTTCTCACTTTCCCTCTTTCTCTATCTCACTTTGTCCCTCTCTGATCAAATTAAAATAAATGTGACATAAAATAACTCTTTAAAATTTTTTTTAAATGCTTACAACAGGTCCTGAAGATAATACATTATTTAAGTAATAGTTGCTGCTGTTGCTGCTGCTGTCATTTTACCACAGAAACAGGAAAAACGGATAAAGGGCAGTAGGGAATGTCAGGGCAGACCTGATCACCAAATGGTACCTAGATGAAAGCCTAGAACCTAATGGAGGAAATACAGACCCTTATCCACAATTCTGAAATCTCAAAACTCTCACGACTAAAGGGTTTTTTCTTTATTATGTTAGGTAATGAACTAAATTGATAGAAAAACCTGACCTGATGTGAGGCTATGCATTTGATTTACTATAAATATGCATACAACTCATGATAGGAATATTAGTATGTATAATTATGAGTTTCACCTCAAATCCTGATGCCAAGGTAATGGACAGTATTTAAATATTATTTACTAAATCTGCAAAATTCTGAATTCTAAAATATCCTGATACCAAGGGTTTCTGATTAGGGATTATGGACTTGTGGGCATATATCATAATGAATATGACACTTAGCTGTTTACTTTTCTTCCTTGATGTATCTAATGCAGGTTAATAAAACTGAAAAGGGGGTTAAGAAAAGAAAGGAAAAGAACAATGCTCTAGAGGTCATTCAAATAAGATTTTTTAAAAAATTATTTTATTTAGCTTTATTTATCCATTTATTTATTTATTTTTAAAATTTATCCAGAGAGGGACAGAGTGAGAGAGAGAGTGAGAGAAGGAAAGTAAGAAAGCAAGCCGCCAGATCCGGGACACAGCCATGTGGGAGTCCAGCGTCCTTAACCACTACACCAGCTGGGGCCCCCCCCCCATAAGATTTTAAGGTTAAAGAACGAATACCTAATGCTTAGAACAGGGGTTGGCAAGTACCTTGGTGGTTAAGGGTGCGGGACCCACAGGGCTGACTGCGATTCAAGTCCCAGACCTTGCTTTCTCACTTTCCCTCTTTCTCTATCTCACTTTGTCCCTCTCTGATCAAATTAAAATAAATGTGACATAAAATAACTCTTTAAAATTTTTTTTAAATGCTTACAACAGGTCCTGAAGATAATACATTATTTAAGTAATAGTTGCTGCTGTTGCTGCTGCTGTCATTTTACCACAGAAACAGGAAAAACGGATAAAGGGCAGTAGGGAATGTCAGGGCAGACCTGATCACCAAATGGTACCTAGATGAAAGCCTAGAACCTAATGGAGGAAATACAGACCCTTATCCACAATTCTGAAATCTCAAAACTCTCACGACTAAAGGGTTTTTTCTTTATTATGTTAGGTAATGAACTAAATTGATAGAAAAACCTGACCTGATGTGAGGCTATGCATTTGATTTACTATAAATATGCATACAACTCATGATAGGAATATTAGTATGTATAATTATGAGTTTCACCTCAAATCCTGATGCCAAGGTAATGGACAGTATTTAAATATTATTTACTAAATCTGCAAAATTCTGAATTCTAAAATATCCTGATACCAAGGGTTTCTGATTAGGGATTATGGACTTGTGGGCATATATCATAATGAATATGACACTTAGCTGTTTACTTTTCTTCCTTGATGTATCTAATGCAGGTTAATAAAACTGAAAAGGGGGTTAAGAAAAGAAAGGAAAAGAACAATGCTCTAGAGGTCATTCAAATAAGATTTTTTAAAAAATTATTTTATTTAGCTTTATTTATCCATTTATTTATTTATTTTTAAAATTTATCCAGAGAGGGACAGAGTGAGAGAGAGAGTGAGAGAAGGAAAGTAAGAAAGCAAGCCGCCAGATCCGGGACACAGCCATGTGGGAGTCCAGCGTCCTTAACCACTACACCAGCTGGTGCCCCCCCCCAATAAGATTTTAAGGTTAAAGACTGAATAACTATACATGAATGCAATTAGGAACTAGACAGCTTTTTTAATACAAGTAGTAAGACAACAAAATCTATGAGGTAGAGATAAAAAACTATTGAAGATTGTGTTATTTTTGTACTCAGAGTTGTCTTCATTTGCGATTATTAATAGCTTTGGAATAAAATTGTGGTAGAGTTCATAGCAATCCTGTAAGATGACCTTTCTCTTAACACCAGAGACTCAACTCCAGGTCCTAATCTCCAGACCCTGCTGGATATGCAGAGAGGCTGCCCAGCCTCAAGTTCTCTCTTATGGATACCACTTCCCCTCGTAGCTGCTCTCTACATGTCGCTTCTGTCAAATGGCTGAACCTCACCATTTTCCTCCAGCAGATGAGGCTTCTGTGGGTCTTCTTCAGGCTGGGTGTCTGCAGATAGGAGCTGGTGACTGAAGGACTCCTGTACTGCTCCAGGTGGTCCCATCTGAGGAAGCACTTCAGGACATGCAACAATCTAACAACCACAACCACCAGCAATCAGAACAGTTACAAAGAAGACTATAAAAGAATCCTGCATTCATTCCCTTGCCAAATATTTAATGTATGTCTACAGTGAGCCAGGCACTTAAACAGAGTGGCTCAATAAACTCAGTTTACTTCTAGTTAGAGAAAAGTTTCATTAAACACATCAGCACAAAAATAAATACATAATTACAAACTGCTATACCTTACAAAGGAGAACTTGGCACCTGAGACCTACTTTAGACTGGAGGCCAGGAAAGATTTTCCTGACGTATCACGTAAGTAAACACCAAAAGGAAAAGAAGAAGTTGGCCAGGAGAAAATAAAGAGAAGTGATTCAGAGAACATCAGCAAATACTCCCAGGCATAAAGAAGGTGTTTGGTACTATCAAGGAACAATAAAGTGGCCAGGTGTGCTAAGCTTAGTGAAACGGGGAGAGGTGAGAAAGGAAATTCAGAAGGTCAGGGGAGAACTCTTGAAGCCACACTAGGAGAGACCAACACTAAGACTTAAAACTAGTTCATGTTGATTTCTACACATATCCACCTTCCTGTTCTTGGCTCTTGCTCAACTCCAGAGTATACACAATTATTTTGCCACAACCACTCTCTAGAATCTGCCTATTCTAGAAGGTACTTGCTTGGTACCAGCACATTGGAAAGTATTAGGATCCTGCACTAAGACAGAGTTGTTACCCCTTCCTTCCCCCTTGGGTTTTAAAACTTTTGAAATTTTGGGACCAGCAAATGGCATAATGGTTACATCATGGGACTCCCATGTAGTCAACTGCAGTTTAAGTCTTGGACACAGTGGCTTAAAACTGATGCCGGGTGAGTGTGTGTGTGCCCGAAATCCCAAGAGGAGAATGGAAAAGGGATTGTGGCATGGCCATCCCCCCCCCCCCGGGGGGAGGGATTTCTTGCTTTCTGTGTCTCTATCTCTGTCTCTCTGGAGAGCACACATGCCCTGTAGCAAAAAGTTCTCTTTAAAAACAAAAACAGGGACCAGCAGATGGCATGGTGGATAAGGCGCTGGACACTCCCACATGGCCGACTATGGTTCAAGTACTAGACCTGGTGGCTCGCTTTCTCACTTTCTCTCTCTCTCTCTCGTTCTCTGTGTGTGTGTGTGTGTGTGTGCATGTGTGTGTGTGAGAGAGAGTCTGGCCAAATTAAAATAAATGAATGAATAAATTAAATTAAATAAATAATTAAAACAAACAAACAAACAAACAAACACTGGACACATGTGCATGTGTGCCCAAGATCTTGAGAGGAGAATGGAGGAGAAGGGATTGCAGCATGGCCATCCCCCCCGGAGGGGGTGATTTCTTGCTTTCTGTCTTTCTACCTCTCTGTGTCTTTCTGGAAAGCGCACACACCCTATAGCAAAAACCTCTCAAAAAAAATTTTTTTTAATTAATAAAAGTTAAAAAAAAAAAAAGAGGCATATGCAAAACAGTTGTGGCAAAAAGCACTCAGGCTGGAAGTCTGAGTGTCCTTCTGGACTTGCTCAGAACAGGAGTTAGGATGATTCAAAGCATGCTAAAGGGCATTCAGCACCAAAGGAGCAAAGTAGCCCTTGAAGCCCACTGAGATGAGGACAGAGGAACCCAGGAGGAGCAGAGATAGAGCCCAGAAAAACGCTTGCCAGAGACAGAACTGCTTGGAGATAAAGCTGAGGAACAATCTAGAAGATACCAGAAGGCAGCAAACAAAGAGGGCTGTGGAAGCCGTTGGAAAAATCCTTTCTATGGGCCTAAAATCCCTAACTGCCAACAAGAACTGATTTTTCTCTGTGTCCCTTCCAAAGAAGGGCTACGCATTACAATAAGAGATGTAATGTCTGCTGTAAATTTTATTTTTAAAATCCTTTTGGGGGACCAGCAGATGGTGTAATGGTTACATCACTGGATTCCCAGGTAGTTGACCATGGTTTAAGTCCAGGACTCAGCAGCCTAAAACTCACACTGGGCACATGTGCATGAGTGCCCAAAATCCCAAGAGGAAGATGGAGAAGGGACTGTGGCATGGCCATCCCCCCCCCCAGGGGGTGTGTGTGATTTCTCCCTTTCCGTCTCACTGTCTGTCTCTTTCTCTCCCCCACCTCCCTGGCAAGCACACACACCATAAGGCAAAAACCTCTTTTAAAAGAAAATTGTTTTGGATTTAAACTATGCTTTTTGGGTTTTTTTTTAAGAGGTTTTTCTGTTTTTGCTATAGGATGCATATACTCACCAGAGAGACAGAAAGCAAGAAATCACCCCCCAGAGGAGATGTCCACACTGCAATTCCTTCTCCTTCATTCTCCTCTTGGGATCTTGGGTATACACACACACACACACGCCTGGCATGAATTTTACGCCACTGGGTCTGGGACTCAAACTGCAGTCAACTACATGGGAGTCCAGCAACATAACCATTATGCCATCTGCTGATCCTGCTTTTGAATATTTACTTCTATAAGACAGTAGTGTGTCCATTAGTGTCACAAATCAGGTTAGGATAAGGGATAATGGATGTTACTTTGTGCCCTGACGGTAGCCATCTGTAGGACGATCTCTCAGGGTCTGACCATGGGTCAGCATCCACCCACTCCACTGCAACGTGTATCATGGAGTGAGCTACCTCAGCTCAAGAGCCTGAGGGTGCTCTGGAACACTTAAGGATCCTTTACCCAGAGGGTAGGAATCATGAGACTAGAACCTCAGACTTAAATGCAATGTGAGAAATTCTTGAAATAGCTTCAAATTCTTGTAAGCCTATGATGTCATGATCTTTGTTTCTCTGGTATAAGAAAATAAAGTTTAGGAGAGTGTGTATCTAGTAGCAAGGGGAAGATGGTGGTCAGGTTATACATGAGTATAGGAAAGGATAAGAAGATATAGTAACATAAAGATATCAACAGTCTTGGTAATAATACCAACAGAATTTTAGGAGTGGTGGAAAGTAATTCTAAAGTTCATAAAGGGAAAACACACACACACACACACACACACACACACACAGAAAATATTAGGAGAGGGTAAGGGCAGCAAACCTACCAGATACCAAATGATTTTAGAGTTCAAATAATTAAAACACTGATACATGGACAGTAAGATAAATACATGAAGAAATTTCACATGATAAAGGTGAGCTATTTTTTTCCCAGTTTTGTTTGTTTTTGTTTCTGTTTCGCCTTAGGGTGCCTGCTCTGCCAGAGAGACAGAGAGAGAGATAGAGACACAGTAAAGGGGAAAATGAGAAATCACCCCCCAGGAGGGACGACCATACTGCAATCCCTTCTCCTCTATTCTCCTCCTGGGATCTTGGGCACACTCGCACACGTGCCCAGAATGATTTTCAAGCCACCAGGCCCAGGACTTGAGACGCAGTTGGCCATGTGGGAGTCCAGCACCATAACTGCTGTATCACCTGCTGGCCCCAATAAAGATGAGATTTTTTTTTAAAATAATTATTTATTTAACTTTATTCATTAATTTGTTCATTTTAATTTAACCAGAGAGAGAGAGAGAGAGCGAGGGAGAGAGAAAGTGAGAAAGCAAGCCACCAGGTCCAGGACTTGAACCATGGTTGGCCATGTGGGAATGTCCAGCGCCTTAACCACTACGCCACCTGCTGGTCCCCTAAAGATGAGATTTTAATTAAGAAGCAAAAAAAATAAGATTACTATAAAAGTTGTTGGAGCAACTAGATAAAGATTTGGGGGAAAAAATTAAGTTGTAACCACACCCTATGCTAAAATAAATTCCAGATGTAGCAGTCATTTAAAGCGTAAAAAAAAAAATCAGTGGATAGGGTATAATGGCTATGTCACTGGACTCCCATGTAGTCGACCACGGTTGGAGACCCAGACCCGGCGGCCTAAACTCACACCAGGTGCATGTGCATGTGTGCCCAAGATCCTGAGAGGAGAATGGAGGAGAAGGGATTGCAGCGTAACCATCCCCCCGGGGGGGTGATTTCTCACTTTCTGTCTCTGTCTCTCTCTGTCTTTCTGGCCTGCACATGCACCCTATAGCAAAAACCAGTTCAGGGAAAAAAAAAAAAAAAAACCTGTGTGCGTGTTTTAAAACATGTTATATACATAAGCTGCCTTCAGAGCTGGCAGGTGACATGGTGGTTAAGGGCACTGGACTCCCACATGGTCAACCACAGTTTGAGTCCTGGACCTGGCAGCTCACTTTCTCACTTTCCCTCTCGCTCTCATTTTGTCCCTCTCTGGTCAAATTTAAATAAATAAATGAATAAATAAGTTCAGTAAAATAATTCTTTTTAAAAAACATGTCATATACATATATACTTACATATAGAATACAGTATATCTCTGCAAGTATATACAAGTATCATGGAGCAATGGTTGCCTCTAATGAGGTGAACTAGGCAGTAAGAAAATTAGGGGGGGAGGAAAACTTACTTTTCATTACAACCTTATGTACCTTTTTGAATTTTATATTATAGCTTTCAAAAAATAAATACAATAATTTTTAAAATAGGTAACATTTAAGGTTGTCTTCTTCAGGTTAACATATTGGACATTGCTTCTCTTTGCTGGTGTGACAGGAAATCTCCAAATGTACCTAATCCCAGGAGAATAAAAGAATATGAATGAAGCAATAGAGGGCTAAGATTCTCACCTCTGCTCAGCAACTCCTTAACTCTTTCCTCTCCTTCCTAATTTTTTGTGTCTCCTCTTTGACTTACCTGTTGTCTGCGTTCCTCAAGTTCTCTCTGTATATTTTCTACCACAGCCACAGCCTCTTCTCCACTTTCCGGGTGATGTTCTCTCACCCAGGCCTGGAACTCTTCTGGCAAAATGGTCAGGAATTGCTCCAGTACCAGCAGCTCCAAGATCTGTTCCTTGGTGTGCAGCTCTGGCCTCAGCCACTCACAGCAGAGCACCCGGAGTTGGCTGAGAGCCTCCCGAGGTCCTGATGCCTCATGGTACTGGAAGTGCCTAAAGCGTTGGTAAAACGTCTCAAGCGTTGGTGGACTATACTCCTGCATCCAGGTGCAGTCTTCTTCTTCCACCTTCACTATTAGAAGGTCTTCCTGCTCCTGTGAAGTCTCAGCTGGAGGGTCTAAGTCTATAACTTCCCGGGATTCTGTCATTATCATTCCAACTCAGAGGGAAGTATCTGGAGGCTGGGTGGGTTACACTGACCCAGTTTGTTTTCTGCTCTTTAAGATCTTCTGAAGGACACTTTCAGTAGTGCACAACCTACTGATATATTGGGAATCATTATTAGGAAAGAGAGGTGGCAAAGAGGACATCTACAATAAAGGTATCTACTCAACGATCTACCTAAAAATATGGACCATAATGCAGTCTTCATTCCACTCAAAAAGCAATTACTACTAGAGAAGATGGCCAATAGTTTTTTTAAAAAAATTAAAATTTAAAGAAGAGTCCTAAAAATCTGACATCAGGCCCAATCTAAAATGTAAAAGGAAGCCATAAAAGTCTGACATCAGTTTAGAGGCGAAGAACTTTACATTTCATATAAATAATGCAATAAGACTCACTAACTAGACCAGATGCAGCCGCTCCTTCTGTCTGCCATAAACCAAACTTAAGTCAGAAGAGGTGAGAAAAACATGATGGCCAAAACTGGTTCTAACCTTCAAGCAACAAGAGCTTGGCGGACCAACGGGACACATTGTTGGTTCCGATAAGAAGCAGGGTTATTACTACTGACTTGGACCTAGATTCCTCAGAATCGCCTCTGACCCCAAGACATCGAGACCCGCCCGGTCAAGGGTAGGAACAGGACCCCGGTCCGGACACAAAGCCCTAATCCCGTCCCTCAAAGCCCCGTTCCCAGGAGCAGTCCTGGAAGCTCAAGTTCCTCGCGGCCAAGGATGGAAAGATGAGGCTCTTCTCAGAAACCGAGAGAAAACCAAACCCGACACTTCCCAACACTTCTCCGCCGGAAGTAAGCAAGTCCAAGCTTTCCCTGTCCAACAGGGGTAAACCATAAATCCCACCCCCGAGAGCACTTCCGAGTCCTCTCTAGGAATCCCGGAGGCCCTCGCCTCGCAGCGGGCGGGAAGTGTCCCCCCCCCCAAGCCCCGCCCTCGCGGGGATACGGACCAATCCGGAAGAGATGGGGCGCGGGCCCGGAATCCCAGCCCACCTCCCGTCACTCCGTCATGCCCAGGCCACCCAAAACTGCAGGTACAGAGTCACCACAGCGGGTGAGAAAACGAAACCCACGCTCTTCCCCCCTCCGCCCAAGAGCCACATTTAAACAGTCTGAGTTTCTCTCCTTTCCTTGAAGTGGGGACAGGGGGCGGGATCCTAAGTGTCGGGAGTGGTTGCTAAGGCAACAGTTGCTAGTGTCTGATTGGCCGTGGAGCCTACGCCTCCCTCCCCCCAAGCGCTCTGCGCCCCAATTTGTAATAGGTCCATACCTTTCCACAAGTCTGCAACCCTCACTTACCTTTGATTTTGGACTCTTCAGTTTTTCGCTCGAATCTTTCCCACTCCTCCCACCCCCTCTCCAAACACACCCACCTCTTTACAACCGCAGACAGCTCACAAGGGGCAAAATCGCCAACGTCAGACCCAAGAGTCGCAGTGCCCTGCGGCTGCTGGTACTACACCTCCCATGAAGCCCCGCGCGCGCCGCCGTGCAGTCTAGCCAATACGGCCGCCGCTCTCGTGG
>NW_006159762.1:602399-635081 GCF_000334495.1 Tupaia belangeri chinensis
TGTTTAGCCAATACGGCCGCGGCTCTCGTGGCCGCCTCGGTCTCGCGGGCCTATCAGAATGCAGCGGGTCAGGGAAGCGTATCCTTGGGCGCTTAGCGTAAAGGCCGCGTATAGGAGAACCGGCCGGCTTCCTGGCTGGGCAGAGAAGGACCGGAGCCGTCAGTCCCGACTAATAGAGCGGCGTTGCAGACGCTGACCTTCCATAATCGAGGGCGTCCCAGCCTTAAAGATTCCTCACTTGCTTATGGTGTATAGTTTTCCAAAAACTTTGCTGGTTACAAGCTATTGGACAGCGAGCATAAAAGTTAATATCCTCAGGCCAGCCCAGTGGCGTAGTGGCTCGGGTAGGTGGATCCCATAAGGCGGTTCGAGTCCCAAACCGGCGGCTTGAAAAACAATAGGCGGGCTCGTATGCATCTGCTAAATCCCAAGAGCAGAGTGGAGAAGAAAGAATTGCAGTGTGAGCATCCCCCTGGGGGGTGGGCGTTTTTGTTTTGTTTGGTTTGGTTTTTGAGTGAGAGTGGTTTTTGCTATAGGGTGCGTGCACTCGCCAGAGAGACAAGAGACATAGAAATAGAAAGTGAAAAATAACACACGGGGGGGAGGGGGCAGGAGTGTGTGGACAGAGACGGCCATGCCACAAACGCTTCTCCATGCTCTTCTTGGGATTTTGTTGGGCATGCACACACACCTGCCAGTGAGTTTTAAGCCTCGGGGTCCAGGACTCAAACCACTGTCAATTCCATGGGAGTCCAGCGATATAACCATTATGCCATCTGCTGGTCCCAGGGGATGGTTTTTTTCACTCCCACCCAACCCCTGCTCTTGTGAGTGTACATGCCCTATACCAAAAACTAAAAAAAAAAAAAGGGTCTCATGTTATTTAAATGACTTCTCTAAAACCGTATCTTAACCTTTTGGCAAAACAAGGTTTAAGAATTCCAACATTTTTCATTTTCTAAGACTTTGGCCATAGAGCAAATTCACTTGTCAGGGAGAAACAGAGACAGTGAGGGGGAAGGGAGAAATCACCCCCTCCCCCAGGTGGGATGGCCACACCACAATACCTTCTCCATTATTCTCTTCCTGGGATTTGGGGCATGAGTGCACACATGCCTGGCACGATTTTCAAGCCACCATCTCCAGGACTCGAACCACAGTAGCCATGTGGGAGTCTAGTGCCACAACTACTATGCAACCTGCTGGCCCCAAGTTTTCCAACTTCTAATCCATAGTTTTTTGTAGTAAGTCACTCAAAGTTGAGCTAAATAACTCTCCAAGTTGTCCCTAAAGTAAAGATTTGGAATAAAAACTAAGCCAATACAAGAATAGAGAGTTAGGTATTGCTATTCTGTTCCAGTACCAGCTCTGCCATATACTAGCAGTGTAAACTTTGGGTAAATTCATTATTTTCTTTGGTTTTCAGTTACTGGCACTAGGCTTGTTGTGAAGACTGGGTTATAGTCCTTCAGAGTATTTTTTTGTTTTTGAGAGGTTTTTTTTTGTTTTGTTTTGTTTTTGCTATATAGTGCATGCGTTCCCCAGACAGAGACAGAAAGTGAGAAATCACCCCCCCCAGGGGGGATGGCCATGCCGCAATCCCTTCTCCTCCATTCTCTCAGGATCTTGGGCACACACGCACACACACCTGTCATGAGTTTTAAGCCACCCAGTCTGGGATGCAAACCGTGGTCTATAGGGCATGTGCATTCACCAGAAAGACAGAGACAGACAGAGACAGAAAGTGAGAAATCACCCCCAAGAAGGGTGGCCCCCTTCTCCTCCATCCTCCTCTCAGGACTTTGGGCATGCACAAACATGCACCCAGCATGAGTTTTAAGCCACTGGGTCTGGGACTCGAACCATAGTCAACTATATGGAACTCCAGCAACTTAACCATTATGCTATCTGCTAGTCCCCCATCAGAGTTCTTAGGGCATAACAAGTGCTCAATAATGGTCATGTTCATTATGAATTGTACTGTGCAGAATGGGATGGGCAAAGTGTCTGTGAGGTAGAAAGTGGAGAAGGCTGGGTAATTTTCCTTGATTATTCTGTGAGATAGGAGAATTGGTGGTAGCTCTCAGTTCTTTTTCCTTCTTTTACACTAGAATATCACCTTCCACTGCCTACATTAAAAAAAAATTTTTAGGGACCAGCAGTTAGCGTAATGGCTGTGTCGCTGGACTCCCACATAGTCGACCGTGGTTTGTGTCCCAGACCCGGTGGCTTAAACTCACTGGGCGCGTGTGTGTGCGTGCCCAGGATCCCAAGAGGAGAATGGAGGAGAAGGGATTGTGGTGCGGCCATCCCCCCTGGGGGGTGATTTCTCACTTTCTATCTCTCTGTCTCTCTCTGTCTGTCTGGCGAGTGCACACGCCCTATAGCAAAAACAAAACAAAACAAAACAAAACTCTCAAAAAAAATTTTAGTGGACTCTGCTTACAATGATCTTTTTTTTTTTTCATTTAAAGCTACAGAAAAGTCTGCACATAAACAAGGCATTTAATTCTGATAATAAAAAATACCCCCTCACAAACAACAAAGGTGTCCAGTCAGATTCTACAGTGTGCTTATGTTGTATCACATTCTATACATGGGAGTATTTTCTTGCAAGTATGTAGGTTTAATGTCAATTCTTTCTGGAAATAGTAACTTCTCACAAATTGCTTCTTTGATTCGTAAATGCTGTGATATTTCATTAGGTTCCGTGAAGAGGGAAGGTGGAACAGGCATTAAATTAGCAATTTTGCTCTCTCGTGATGTATATTTTTCTAACATGCAGGTCTTGTCAGCCTCATAGTAGAGTCTTGTATCATTCATCCTGATAAACACCCCATCAATTCTCAAGAAAAACCGCAACAGCAGGAAAAAGCTAGAAGGCATTACTCTAATTTTCACACTCAGGCGTGAAACTCCATGATCATGAAGTTTATCCTCAGACAAGAGAACTTCTTAACCTTTACTTCAGAGATTCTCAAGAGACCAGCAGATGGCATAATGGCTAAGTTGCTGGACTCCCATGGAGTCGACTGTGGTCCGAGTCCCGGATCTGCTGGCTTAAACTCATGCCAGGCACATGTGCTGCATGCCCAAGATCCCAAGAGGAGAATGGAGAAGAGATTATAGTGTGACCACCTGCCTTGGGGGACGGGGTTGATTTCTCGCTTTCTGTCTCTCTGTCTCTCTCTGGTGAGCACACATGCCCTATAGCAAAAACCTCTTCAAAAAAAAAAAGATTCCCCAAGTAATGTCCCCTGTGGGAGGCTGTGCACCAGCGAGTCTGCTGAGATTTCTCAGAGAGCAAACAATTACCATGATTGGTTCCCTTCCAAAAACCTGACCTTCAAAACCTTGCTCTGATTGGCCACTAGAATCCCTCAAATTTGCATATCCGGCACCTCATGATTGTTCCAAAAGCAACCAATCACAGCCCACTGCTTACAACCAATCACGGCCCACCATTTACAACCAATCACAGCCCACCATTTACAACCCACCAGAGTGTATATAACCACGATGCCTGGCCCACAGTAGCCAGACGACAATGACCAGGACGACGACGACTGGGAAGATGACAACTGAAGAGCCTGAAGAGCTGAAACACCGCGCAGTCTCCAGACGATCCTGAAGAGCTGACACTGCATCGTCTCCAGACGACCTGGGAGACCCTGAAGAGCTGTAACACTACATCGTCTCGGACGACCCTTAAGAGATGTGACACTGCATCATCTCCGTGCTGCTCACAGTAGACGACGCGACCCTTAAGAGCTGTGACACTGCGTTGTTTCTGTGCTGTACCGTGCTGCCCACAATAAATGGACGACACTGTCGTCTCCGTGTTGTAACACTACGCCGCTTGTCCCGGCTCTCACTCCTTCACTCAGGAAACCTGTTCGGCTGTCCCCCTGGGTCGGGACAGTCCCCTTATAATCTGTAGTATAGGTCCAATCATATGGTTTAATAACCTCTTTGGAATATTTGCCTTCCATCCTTCTTTCCTGCCACTCTTAGCACAGGCTACTTTAAGCATCCTTTGGTAGTTATTCACACATATGTGACATTGAACTCATACCAAAGCCAGTGCCATGTTGGATTCTTAAAATATTGTTTCTAAACATCATTTCAGGGAGCTACAGCATATTGAATTCACAGCTAACTTCTCCACATCCGCTAACTTCTCCACATCCACCGACTTCATGATGTGCATCTTGGCTGCCATCTGTTTTCAGGACCCAAAGGAGAAGTCTTGGTGGTTTCTCTGGAAACCATGGATCATCAAGGCCGCAGATGCTCAGCAGGCATGGTGATGGCAGTGGTGGCAGCCTGGCTTCTTGCTCTTCTCCCTCTGCCTTGTGGCTACCTTCCACTGTCTCTGTATAACCTAAGGGCTTCTCAGAAACGTATATAATGTATCTGTACAATGCATAATGTTAAGGCTTGACTTGTGTCCCCATGAAATTGATATGTTGAAGTCCTAACCCCCAGTAACTATGAAGGTAACTTCATTTAGAGATAGGGTCCTTACCAAATTAAAATGATGTTAACAGTGGGGCCAGCAGGTGACATGGTGGTTAAGACATGACTCCCACCATGGTACAAGTCAAGGACCTGGTGACTTGAAGATCATGCTGGACACACACACATGGCATACCCAAAATCCTGAGAGGTGAATGGAAGAGAAGGGAATAGTGTAGCCATCTGCTGTGGGGGTGGGGTTGATTTCTCACTTTCCCCCTCTCTCTCTCCAGTGAGTGTATGCAGCCTATGGCAAAAAATTTTTAAAAATGAGGTTATTAATATGAGCCCTAATCTACTGGTGTCTGTATAAAAAGGGAAAATTTGGAGACAGACCAGGCATACAATGAGATTGTCATATGAAGATGAAGGCAGAGATTAGCATGATGCCTCTACTAGCCAAAAAATGCCAGAAATTTGCTAGCAAACCAACATGAGCCAGAAGAGATGCAATAAGACATGAGCAGATTCTTCCCGTGAGCCTTGGAAGCAACCAGTCCTGTAGGCCACATAATTTCACACGTCTAGCCTCCAGAACTGAGACAAAAATGTCTGCTGTTTAAGCCACCCAATTTGTGATGCCCTTGTTACTACAGCCTAGCTGTTCCACATTACACCCTTCAACTACCTGCATACACCTCCCTGTAAAGAAGGGCAGGGGCCCACTTATTTATTTTTTTAATAATTATTTAATTTAATTTATTATTATTATTATTAGTAGTAGTAGTAGTAGTATTAATTTGACCAGAGAGAGAGAAAGTAAGAAAGCAAGCTACCAGGTCAGGGCTTGAACCCTGGTTGTCCACATGGGAGTCCAGCTCCCTTAACCACCACATCACCTGCTGGCCCCAAGGGACCCACCTATTTCTGTGGGTGATGGGTACTCAGTAGATATTGGACAGTTGAAAGCCCACTGGGTGCTCTGCAATGCGCCAGGGAGGTGCTATGGCATAGACCAACAATATATAAATTTGGAGACTAGCAGTTGGTGTAATGGCTATGTTGCTGGATTCCCATGTAGTCAACCGCAGTTTGAGTCCCAGACCCGGTGGCTTAAACCCACGCCAGGCGCGTGTGTGTGCGTGCCCAAGATCCTGAGAGGAGAATATCTTTCTGGCAAGTGCACGCACCCGATAGTAAAAATCTCTAAAAAAGTTCAAATAAAAATAAAAAAAGTTAAAATACATAAATTTGACTTTATGCATTTTTGGGAATAGACGCACAGTAGGAAGAGGTCAGGTGGGTTTCTTGAATGAGTGAACAAACAAGGTAGCTTTAGGCAAAACTATATATACAATAAATCAATATTGAAGCGGTAGAAGACAGGCCTGAGTGCTGGAGTTTGAAATGGGCACGCTGGTCTCATTCATCAAGACACCAGCGACTTAACATCCGGTAAGACACAATTCTTTTGAGCCTCAGTTTCCTCATCTTTGTGAAGATCAGAAGCGGTAACATTTGACGTACATGGCTGCACTTAAAAATATTTATTTTTCCCAATCCTAAAAGTTCCCTGCGCCCGCGCTTGGCCACCTGCTCGGAAGCGCGCAATTTTCTTTGACTGACTGCGGGAAGCGGTCCAGGACTGGCATCCGCCCGGGGAGCGAGAACAGTAAGCCACCGAGACGCAACTCATCCTCCGGAGCGGCTAGAGAGACCCAGGAAGAGCCGGAAGTGGGCACCACAGGTAGCCGGCGACGCACTTCCTTCCTGGATTTTTCACTTAGTTCTTTTGGGTCTCAGGATTAAGCAGGTTCTAGAAGCAAGAACTGTGCTAGGAGGGAGAGCGGATTTGGAGACAGTACAGTGGTGCGCCCCTGCTCTAGGGAGGGCTGCTGAGCACTTTGGGTTTACGCTCGTCTCATCTGAAAGCAAGACTTCGGGAATGTCAGCTCATGCCAGAGAAAGATGAATTGGAGCTTGATCGCCCCGAGGCGCGGCAGTAACGGCAAGGTGGAAGCCTGGATGATGGCTGCGAGGTCCAGGGTCGCCACGCCGCCCCCACCGGAGAGACTTTTGGTAGTGAAGGTGGAGGACGACTCACCCAGAGGTGGGGAGTCAGACCAACCTGGGGCTTGGCAGGACCCCGAAACTTCTCGACAGCATTTTAGGCAGTTCCGTTACCAAGAGGTGGCTGGACCTGAAGAAGCTCTGAGCCGGCTCAGGGAGCTTTGCCGTCGGTGGCTAAGGCCCGAGATGCACTCCAAAGAGCAAATCCTGGAGCTGCTGGTGCTGGAGCAGTTCCTGACCATCCTGCCCGAGGAGATGCAGGCCTGGGTGCGAGAGCACTGCGGGGAGAGCGGGGAGGAGGCTGTGGCCGTGGTGCGGGCCGTTCAGAGAGCGCTGGATGGGACCTCACCCGAGGTGAGCACTGGTGGGAGCGCGGGCGATACTCAGTCTCAGACATTCTTTCCTTCCTTATTTCTTTTCGTGTAATGTGTGTGAACTTTCTTTCCTTCCCTTGGAAATCTATTTAAGAAATGACGCTAATTACAGACCTCCACATAGAACCGACACCGATTTCTGTTTATGCACGTAAGACACCTCGTTTTACCAGACTGAGAAAGATGTCAATATAAAAATAAAGTGACCTCATGTCCGTAAGCTACTTATTTTAGAACAGTGGTTCCTCACTACTTGGAACGTGAGGATTTTTATTTTTTTTTATTTTTTTTTATGGCTTGGAGACATAACAATAGTGATTTTCCCTTTTTATTTTTCGATCTACAAAGATTTCCTTTTAATCCATGAAGAGTTTGCAATGCAGCACTGGTGGGCTTTCAGCAAAAGCAGGTTCAGTATAATTCGTTTTAATTCATAAAATACCGTGGTACGTTAAATAATTAGTCTTGTTTCACTGAGGGACAGCCAGTTTACCTAATTCTGCACTTTTTGTTTCTTGTTATTTCATCCCTTTTAGTTGCTGCTGGACCAATGTCACAATTAACTGTAATAGATTTTTTTGGTAATTATTTTATTTAACTTTATTTACTTACTTACTTAACTAATTTGACCAAAGAGGGACCGAGAGAATGTGAGAAAACAAGCCGCTAGCTCCAAGACTTGAACTGTTGTCGACCATGTGGGAGTCCAGCATCCTTAACCACCGCGCCACCTGCTGACTCCAGTAGTTTTTATTTTTTAATTATTTTATCCAACTTTATTTATTTATTTGAATTTGATGGGGGAGGGGCACAACTGAGAATTAGAGATTTAATGTGTCAGTGTTAAGATATTGGCAGAAACGTGATCTTGGTAAATTGCTGTTATTCAGAATTTTTAACTGATGACTTACTGTTGGTTTTGTTTTTTGTTTTTTAAAGACTTACTTAATTAAAAAAAAAAAGACTTATTTAATTCCATCTTTTTAAAGAATTCTTTGAACTTTATTTATTTATTTATAATTTTTTACCAGAGTGGGACAGAGTGAGAGTGTGAGAGAAAGCTGCCAGGTCCAGGACTGGATCCGTGGCTAGCCATACGGGAGTCCAGCGCTTTTAACCACCATGCCACCTGCCAGCCCCCTGATGACCTTTTATATTGATGAACCTAACTCCATATTACTTCTCTGTTAAAACCTTAAAAGGTCATTTTATCAGCACCTTTAAACAGCTGATCAGAGTTCTCCGACGTTGGTTTTAAAGGTGGGAAGAAAGGAATGTCATTGGGATAAGCAGCATATTGACTTTCTCACACCACTTTGGGCAGGTGTTATTTATTTATTTGGTAAGAATTATTTTTACTTGGTGCTGGCAGGTGGTGTGGTTAAAGGTGCTGGACTCACACATGGCCGACTTGTGGTTCGAGTCCCGGACCTGGCGGTTTGCTTTCTCACTTTCCTTCTCTCTCTGTCTTTCTCACTCTGTCACTCTCTGGTCAAATTTAAATAAATAAATAAAGTTAAACAAAATTTTAAAAAGAATTATTTTTATTTAAATCTATTTTTTAAAATTTGACCAGAGATGGAGAGAGGATTCCCAGTACTTTGTTTCCAAAGAATATCTTGGAAGATTCCCTCTGTATCTTTTTTTTTTTTTTTTTTTTTGAGAGATTTTTAGTATAGGGCACGCGCGCTCCCTGGAGAGACAGAGAGACAGAAATCATCCCCCGGGGGGATGTCCACACTGCAATCCCTTCTCCTCCATTCACCTTTCGGGGATCTTGGGCATGTGTGCACACACACCGAGTGTGAGTTTTAAACCATTGGATCCAGGACTTGAACGGTGGTCAACTATGTGGGAGTCCAGTGACGTAACCATTAAGCCATTTGCTGGACCCCTCCCTCCCCCGTGTCTTTTAATGTAGTTTTTAAACAGTGCCACTGCAACATGCTGTTATATTTCATTTTGTTTTTCCTTAACCAGAAGAATGAAAGCGAGCTGTGGTGTATATAAGCCAAAAGTCATTAATATTTGGCATTAGAATGTGGTTATTTGCAGCAATTTAAAACAAAAACCTGTAGCTGAAACATGCCTTAGTGATGCCATTTTCTCTCATTGTAAACATAAATTATGGTCAGAAAAAAGATTTAAAGTCACACAACTACTTAAGATAGGAAAAGCGCTGGCCTGGGAGTTAGGAGATTCAGGTTCTAGTAACCATATCTACCTTTTCTAGCCTTGACTAGTTTCTTAGTCATGTAGCTTCTGTTTCCTCATTTGTAAAAGGACGTTATTTAGTCGAATAATAACAGAAGGCAGCTTCTGCCTTTGACTCCTGGTCCACTGCTATGTACTTGTGTAGATCTTATTTATAGTCCTAGTTATTTTTGGTTTTGCAGATACTAAAATGCAGAGGCCTTCAGAAGAGTACTTAGAAAAATAAAGTAGTATTGAGAAAGTCTTTGCATTACTGTTATTTTTTTTAATAGCGTACATTTTTTATTATTTAACTTTCTTTATTATTTTAATTTGACCACAGGAAGACAGAAAGAGAAAGAAAGTGAGAAAGCAAGCTGTCTAACCACGTGAGAGACTCAGCCATGTTGGAGTCCAGCATCTTTAACCATCACACCACCTGCAGGCCCTCCATTATTATTTTTTAAAAAGAATTATTTATTTAATTTATTTACTATTATTATTATTATTTTAAATTTCCGTAGGGCACATGCAGTTACGAGAGAGAGCGAGAGAGAGAAAGTGAGAAAGCAAGCCACCAAGTCTGGGACACAAACCGTAGTCGACCATATGGGAGTCCCGCACCTTAACCCCATGCTATCTACTGGCCCCCATTACTGGTTTTTAAATACAAGTTGTGTGTTTCTTTTCATTTTGCCTGAGGGGCACATGTGCTCACCACCCAAAGGAACAGGAAGGGAAAGTGAGAAAGCATCCCCTCATGGTAAATGGCCATGCTACAACTCCTTCTCCTGCATGTCTTCCTCTTTTCAGGATTTTGGGCACACACAAGCACACACAACCCAGTGTGTTTCAAGCTGCCAGGTCTGGGACTTAACCCACATGTTTGAGTCGCCTTAACCACTATACCACAGGATGGCCCCAGTTTTTGTTTTTAATTTATTTTTATTCATGATAGAAAGCATATACATACATGCAGTGGGGCAGGAAGCATCTTCTTCTAGTGGGGTCTGGTCATGCTGGGATCATTTTCCTCCAGTTCTCCACTCTGTCAGGATCCTGGCCATAGAGCTGGCCCTTGAAACATTCTTTGAGTATGCTGTTTCTAAGAAACAATTCACCATCATTGTCAATATGAAAAGTTAATCTTTCGGGACCAGCAGTTAGCGTAATGGCTATGTCGCTGGACTCCCATGTAGTCGACTGCGGTTCAAGTCCTGGACCCGGTGGCTTAAACTCATGTGCGTGCCCAAGATCCCAAGAGGAGGATGGAGGAGAAGGGATTGCGGTGTGGATCCCCCTTGGGTGCGATTTCTTACTTTCTTTCTCTCTGTCTCTCTCTGTCTTTCTGGTGAGCACATGCGCCCTATAGCTAAAAACCTCTCCAAAAAAAGAAAAAAAAAGTTAATCTTAAAACATTTCTAGACTGGGAACCAGCAGTTAGCGTAATGGCTATGTCGCTGGACTCCCACGTAGTCGACCACAGTTCGCGTCCTGGATCCAGTGGCTTAAAACTCATGCCGGGTGCGTGTGCATGCGTGCCCAAGATCCCGAGAGGAGAATGGAGGAGAAGGGATTGCGGCGTGACCATCCCCTCTGGGGGGTGATTTCTCGCTTTGTCTCTCTGTCTCTCTCTGTCTGTCTGGCGAGCGCACGCGCCCTATAGCAAAAAAAAATCTCTCCAAAAAAAAACCAAAAACATTTCTAGACAAGAGGGTTGGCAGGTGACATGGTGGGTAAGGGTGTTAGACTCCCACATGCTGACCATGTGGTTTGCTTTCTCACTTTCCCTCTCTCTCTCTCTTCATCTGTCCCTCTCTGGTGAAATTAAAATACATTTCTTGTTTTGGTTATGTTCAAAGACGAAGTTCTCAAACTTGGCACTAGTGACATTTGGGCCAGATACTTCTCTGTTATGGGAGCTGTCCTGTGCATTATATAACGTTTAGCAGCATCCCTGGCCTCTGCCCACTAGATGGCAGTCACCCCCACCACAACCACTTGTGACAACTAAAAATGTCCTCAGCATTGCCAGGTGTCTTCTGGGGTACAAAATCACCTCCAGTTTAGACTCACTGATCTAAGGCATAGAGTTTTAGAGGTTTGGGTTCTGCATTTCTGTCAGTTAGAGTGGACACACACTTATCCCTGCCTGAAGACTCTGCATCAGTCATTGTCCTTCCATCTGGAGATAGGAGACCTCTGGTTAAACTCCCCAGATGAGATGTCAGCCTACTCAGGTCTACACTTGATTTGCAACTCTATATCTCTGTTCCCAGAATGTCTTTTAGCTGTAATTACAAATTAATGGCTGGCTAGCCTTACAAAAGCTTTGTTGGGAGAAGGAATATTTGTAGAGGCTTTCCTGAAGGATATGCAGTCCATCCTTCATTTCTTCTGAAAGTCTTGATGTTAAATAAAAGGTGGGGCGGGGGGAGGATGGTGGGCCCAGGAGGAGAAAGGTAAAGTATAAGTATAACCAAGAAGATTTTCTCAAGTTGCCTAAGGTCCCATAATGAGTAAGTAGAGAACTAGAATTCAGAGTCAGTCCCATGGCTTCCTAGTTAGGGGAACCTGATCCCAAGGAGTTGACTGCTTGATTTGAATCCCAGCTCCAGCCACTTTGTGTGCCAAAATCATGACATGATGGGAAAATGGAGAAGGTATTGCAGTATGACCATGCCCCGTTGGGGGTGCATTTTTCCTCTTTCCAGCAAGTGCGTGTGCCCTCTGACAAAAATTTTAAAGAGAGAAGTAGAATTCAGACTCGTGTAACAGGTCCCACAATCCATGCCCCTAACCCCAGTGCCACAGTTCCTGGCTGGGAAGAGTGTGAGAGAAGCAGCAATGAGATTCAGGCAGGGTTACCTTTTGATTTCCAATCTCATTCTTACTGTCATAGTCGTCATTGAATTAGCAGCAAGGACAGGAAGAAACCAAATTATAAGGGAAGGTACAAGTTGCTCAGGCCAGTGGGAACCCAAGGAGACGGCCAGCCATCTCGGATGTGGGAGGAGTCCCAGGAAGGTTTTTTTGCACTTATTGTCACTCTCTACAATCCCTGCTATCATGTCTCACACTCTGTAGTGAGGGTTGTTCTATGGGTTTCAACGTGATATAAACAAGGGATGGTGAGTGATGGGCTCTGCTATTTGAGGGAGAGAGGGAACCATTGCAAGGTAGTATTTCTATTTTCTTACAAGATGGTCAGTCAGGTACAGCCATGGGAGAGGCTCAGGAAAAAACTTACTATATTCACAAGTCCTAGAGAGGAGGCACAGCATGGCATGCAGGGCCACATTGGAAAACACTAATGACCACTAGGAGGCAGAAGGTCAAAAGTGAGGGGAGAGCCTAAGCCACGACCTTTATTGGAATTTCCCCAAGAAAGGCAAGGCAGGGCAGTGCAGGTGAGCAATTTAAAACTGGCAAGTCTGAATCATTTTAGTGGGCACCTAGGGGTGGACTGTAGTTGCCTGGTAGCTGGTCCTGGGGTGATTAATGCCGAGGAATATTGCCTCCTGGGGTATCTGCGGCAAATGGAGCAGGTCACTTGGTCTTTCAGAGGCATGCCTGAAAGGCTGAGCCCTGTGCATTATTTCTTAAGTGAGAATTTTCTTTTTAAGATGTTGAAATGTCATACAGAAAGTAAAACACACACACACAGAGTAAAGTGAGTCAAGGTCTGGCTCCATAGCACAGCATAGCTTTGCATAGAAAGCCAGATCCCATATGGCCCACCGCAGTTCTAATCCCAGCCCTGGTAGCTTGAGAAACATGTTGGGCCTGTATACATGTGTTCCCAAAGTCCTGACAGGTCGGAGATGTGAAGGGAAAGGGACTGTAGTGTGGCCATATCCCATTTCTGCTCTCTCATTCTCTGTGATTGCATACACCCTTTGTCAATAAAACAACAGCATAAATAAGAGTAAACATTGAAACATTCAAAAAAATAAAATACAGTGAGCCAGAAAGCCTCGGAGTCCATTTATGAGCCATCACTGAACCTCAACACCTATCTCTCTCACCTCAGAAACTTTCCCTTCTGAGGATTGGGGGTTTAACCTTTGTGAATGGTTAGCCTTCATCTAAATAAGCCATCTTAGAAGATAAGCTTGTTGGATACTTATTTTATTGTGAAGCAGTCAAGGGAAGGAAAAGGAAATATTGCTGAGCACCTGCTGTGGTTAGGAACCTTCATTCTTCAGATATTTGTATCCATTTTCCTAATGTCTCAGAGAGCCAGCATTAGACTGTCTGCTTATGTGTTTCTTTTTCATTTATATTGGGTTTCCATTTTTATATATCTAAGTGATACAATTTAAGTAAATACATTGCTTCTACCTACCCAAAGTTGGTGGACAATCCACAGAAAGGCCTTTCAGAATTACAAGACAATGTCAGCCTCTGTCATTGTTCCCTTTGATACTTCTGGTCAGCATAGAACTCATTGGCAAAGATCCACAGCTGGTTGTCACTTGATTCTCAGAACTTCCTCTTTTACCTTCTGTAGTCTGGCCTCATCTTGACACAAGTGGGAGCAGTGTCCGGAGACAGCAGATACTGAACGGGGATCTTGTGTTGTTGCAGGGGTTGGTGCCATTCGAAGATGTGGCTGTGTCTCTAACCTGGGAGGAGTGGGAGCGGCTGGACACAGCTCAAAAGGACTTCAGGGAGAGCACACATAAGGATGGCGGGAGCACAGTCATGCCTAGTGAGTGCTGTCCCTCTGCTGGTTTGTAGCAGTGTGTGGTTTGTACAGGGCTGGGTTCACTGTGATCCCTGACCAGGCTGCCATTCACAGACATTGTCTGAGAGCTATGGAGTTTGTTTTGTGACCCAGGCAGAACCTCTCTATTGTGCATTATTAAGTAATAGATTCATGTCTTCATTTTGGTTTACTTCTAGTGTTTCATACATACAGAAAAGTTTTTTTTGTTTTGTTTTGTTTTGTTTTGTTTTTTTATGAGCAAAATTAGCATCTATATATCTATCAGCCAGGTTTATCAGATCTTAATATTTGATCATATTGGCTTTTCCTCCCAGAATGTTACAGCTATAGGTGGAGCCGTTTGTATCCACCTTGAAGCTGTTCTCTCTTTCTTCAGAAGTAACCAGTATCCTAATTGTGGCATTGATCATTTCCATGTATGTTTCCTGTTCTTGCAGCCATGGACTATATATATCATTACTGTATGTTTCTTTTTACTCAACATTACATTTTTGAGATTTATTCATGCTGATACATGTAGCTCCTTTTTAAAAAAATAATTATTTATCATTATTATTATTTTTTTTGGGGGGGGGGAGAGGTTTTTGCTATAGGGCGCATGCGCTCGCCAGAAAGACAGAGACAGAGAGACAGAAAGCGAGAAATCACCCCCCCAGGGGGGATGGCCACGCCACAATCCCTTCTCCTCCATTCTCCTCTCGGGATCTTGGGCACACACGCACACGTGTCCTTAAACGTGAGTTTAAGCCACCAGGTCCAGGACTCAAACCTCGATTGGCTATATGGGAGTCCAGCAACATAGCCATTATGCCAATTGCTGGTCCCTATTTATCATTAATTTTTAATTTGACCAGAGAGAAGGAGAGAAGGAAAGTGAATTTGACCATAAAGAAACAGAGAGAGAAAGGGAGATAGAGAGAGACAAAGAAAGTGAGAAAACAACCTACCAGGTCCAAGACTCAAACCATGGTCTGCCATGTGGGAATCCAGCATTCTAACCACCATGCTGGCCCCATATGGCTCTTTTTTTTAACACCTATATATTTCACTATATGAATATTCCAAAATGCTTCTGTCCATTGTATCCATGGGTGTTATAAGATTACATTGAACACTTTCATACATTTCTCCCCGTGTTTATGTATAGGAGTTGGTTTTTCTTTTTTTTTTTTTTGAATTATTTTATTTAACTTTATTTATTTATTTAAATTTGACCAGAGAGGGGCAAAGTGTGAGAGAAAGAGAGAAGGGAGGGAGGGAGGGGGAAAGGGAGGGGAAAGGAAGAGAAGGGAAGGGAAGGAAAGGAAGAGGGAAAGGAGGAAGGGAAGTGAGAAAGCAAGCCACCAGGTCTAGTACTCAAACCATCGTCTGCCATGTGGGAGTCTAGTGCCTTAATCACCATGCTACCTACCAGCCCCATGTACAGTAATTTCTGAAGAGAATATACTGTGATAAGTGCCAGTTTTGCTGTCCAAGGACCTACTAGCCTATTTATATGCCTATCAGAAGGATATGAAAGCATTTTTTCCTTCCACATTCTCATTAGTACTTGGTATTTATCAGCTGATGGCATGAGGTCTTTACAGCCCAAATGTTTTAGATGTTGGGTCACGTCACTGCTCAGGACCTGTGGTGGCTCCCATTTCACACAGGGTAAAAGCTGTTGGCCTGTGATGTCAGGTGGATTGAGGCTTAACCACCCATCCCTTGCTCTGCACCTTCTCCACTCTGCTCTGGCCACACTGCCTTGCAGTTGCTAAAAATCCCAGGCAAGCTGCTTCCTGTTCTTTGTGCTTGTTGACCTGTCTGCCTAGAGTAGCCTTCTTCTGGATCTCCACTAACCAAATTCCTGACTTGCTTCAAGTATTTACTCAAATTGCTCCTTTTCGTGAGGCTACCCTGACTACCTTGTTTAATGCTGCAGTTTGCCTTCCACTGCCTCACTACCTCCTGCACTTCTTTTTTTTTCTTTTTTTGGAGAGGTTTTTACTATAGGGTGCATGCCACCAGACGGACAGAGAAATCACCCCCAGGGGGGATGGCCACGCCGTAATCCCTTCTCCTCTATTCTCCTCTCGGGATCTTGGGCATGCACCTTAATCACCATGCCACTTGCAGGCCCCCTATTTCCATATTTCTAAGTAGGATGCTTATTTTGCTATTTCCCCACCACCACCACTATTTTTTGTTATCTCTTTCACTTTTCTTTAATTACCAGAAAGTGTGTGCACTTGCCAGATAGAGACACAGAGAGACAGAGAGAAAGCATCCCCCATGGGACATGGTCACACTAAAATCCCTTCTTCGATCTCGTCAGGATCTGGGGCATGCACACACATCCACCCAACATGTTTTTCAAATCTCCAGGGCTGGGACCCAAACTGTGGTCAAACATTTGGTATCTGATCCCTTAACCATTAGGCTATAAGGCCAGCCCTATAAAGAATTCATTCCTACAAAATGTACATACTTAGCAGTATATAATTTCCTCATAGTTAAACCAGTGTTTTTAGTTAATTAACTTACTCTCTTTCATTATTATCTATTCTCAGCCACATAATGTTAGTTCGTTAGTTTAGGTTTTTCCATAGGGCACATGCATTCAATGGAGAGATACAGTGAGAGGGAAGATGAGAAATCATACCTCTGGGGGAGGGGGGGATGGCTATGTTGCAGTCTCTTCTCAGTTTCCTCCTGGGATTTGGGGCACACACATAAGTGCTTTCCAAGCTGCCAGGACTTGAACCACAGTCATTCATGTGGGAATTCTTTACCTTAACCACTATACCACCTGCTGGCCCCTTCTACTTTTTAATTTAATTTACTTAGTTTTAGTTTGTAATAGGGAGTAGCACTCTCTAGAAAAAGACAAACAGAGAGGGAGGGAAAGTGAGAAATCACCACCCTAGGGGATGATCACTTTGCAATCCCTTCTCTTCTTTTGCTATTTTGAGTGCATATACATAAGTGTATTTGTTTATTCTTTTAAAGAATTATTTATTTATTACTACTTTTGAATGTGACCAGAGAGAGACAGAGAGAAAAGTAAAGCGAGAAAGCAAGCTACCAGGTCCAGGACTTGGACTGTAGTTAGCCATGTGGGAGTCCAGCTGCCCTAAACACCACACCACCTGCTGGCCTTGCTTTTTTAGAGATTCTTTTGCTATATGGCATATGCACTTGCTGGAGAGACAGAAAGCGAGAAATCACCCCCCCAAAGGAGATGGTCATGCTGCAATCCTTTCTCCTCTTGTGATTTTTTTGAGCATGCACACACACACACCCAGTGTAAGTTTCAAGATTCTAGGTCCAGGACTCAAACCAGCAATGTAATAATTATGCCATTTGCTGATCCCATCCAGTATATTTTTCAAGGTGCTGGGTCTGGGACTCAAACCACAAAGTCAGCCATGTGGGGTCCAGCTTTAAACACCATGTCACTTCCTGGCCCCATTGTCTTTTATAACTTTTTGCCTCTGAAATTCTTAATGTCTCATTTTGCATGTTCCTACTTTTATAACCATTGACCACTGATTTCACCCACAAACTCTCTTAGAAATGTCAAACTCTTCTCTGTATGTTCAAACATCAGGTAATGCTACCAGTTTTATTCCTCCCTTTGGAGAGATCCCTGCTGAAGCTTCCTCTGCTGCAGTGTGAACATGCTATTTTTTCCCTGGGCCTGTTACACAGCTGTTGTTCTAGGACATCCTTTTCACTATCACCCTGGGAATTCCTTTTCTCTTTGCTGGCTCCCATAACATTTTCTTCCTTGATTTACCTTCTTGATTTGGTGGAGAATATCTTCCAAAAAATATATTCTTGGGAACTAAATCTTTTGAAACTTTGCATGTCTGGAAATGTCTTTATTCCTCTCTCACATTTAGACCAGAGATGGCTATGTGTAACATTCTAGGTTAGAAATCATTTTGAAGACAGTGTTTTTTTCCTAGTTAGTTTACCATGTTGCTATTGAGAAATCTGATGCCATTGTGGTATTTTATCCTTGATGTAAGCCTCTTCTGTGTATCTGCTTGTGGCTGGACCTGTCAACAGAAGTAAACATTCTTGCTCTGCCTGGCTTATTCTTTTAGAGCAAACAAGTTTGGACCTGCACAGAGGAAAGTACTTTGAAGTTCTGTCAATTTTATATCAGTTTTCACTTGATTCCCCTAATTTGAGAGTGATTTCCTGTTTCAACTGTGCCTAAAGTCCCTGATCCAGAATTTATGTATCAATAGTTAAGTCTTCCTAAAGAGTAAACTGCAAAAATTCTGGAATGGGGAATGGAATCTCGTGGCCCACTTATTCCTAGATGTTTACCCAGTCCTAGGTTTATCTCTCAGCCTGACCCTGCCTTCGTTGGAAGCACAGCTGTGTCTGTCTTTATAATTCATCATAGGAATGGAATTGCTGTTAAACCATCCTTTAAGTATGGGATAAAGGCAACACTGCTCTTCTAGGTGCTCTGTTCAGATTTACCTCTCGTGATACTGTGATTCATACAACAGTGGAATGGGGCAGAGGGAGGAGATGGGCTGGTGGCTATACGCATAAGCAGCAGGGTTTACACTGGTAAGTGTGTGCATATTTGACAAGTTAAAGTTATTTAACTTATGGGGTGGTTTAATGGATAGTGTTTATAAAGGATTTTTAAGATTGTCTCTATGTTAGCAGATGTTTAGTTCACTCTTGCACAGGAATGTAATGCCAGAAATCTGTATTTTAATGTTTCAGGTTCAGAAACCAGAGCTGAGACCCAAGAGTTGATTGCAAAACAAGAAATTTTAGAAGAAGCAGAGCCACAGGGGCAGCTACCAGAAGCATCTCAAGGAAAGACCTCTGTTTTTCCCGAGTGTGGTGATACCCATGAGAATAGAGTAGAAATGCACTTAGAAAAATCCTCATCACTTAAACTTGAAAATTCTCCTGAAGAGCAAGGTCTCACCACTGTCTCAGAGCTCAACAAGAATGATTCCAAAGATAAGGGAGACTCTAAAAATGATGAATTTGGAAGCAATGCAAGAAATTTCAACTCTGTTTTTTGTCAACGAGTCCAGACAACAGAGAAGCCCGCTGATGGTGCTGAATATAGGAACAAATGCAGACAGAATTTAAATATGGTGAGACATCACTTGGTAGAACCTCACAAGTCTATTGACAGTGGAGAAAATGTCCTTAGTTCTGGTCTTTTGGAGGCACGGAGACAATTCTGTGAAGAAAGACCTTATAAATGTGAAAACTGTGGAAAGAGCTTCAAACGGCGTTCAGATCTCTTTAAACACCAGAGAATCCACACCGGGGAGAGGCCTTATGGATGTTCAGTCTGTGGGAAAAGCTTCAGTCAGAGTGCAACCCTTATTAAACACCAGCGAACACATACAGGCGAGAAGCCCTATGTGTGTCTGAAATGTGGAGAACGTTTCAGACAGAGCTCACATCTAAATCGGCATCAAAGAACCCACAGTGGAGAGAAATACTGTAAATGTGAGGAATGTGGGGAGACCTGTCATGTTGCCAACCTTCTTAGACATCAGAGATTGCATAAAGGGGAGAGACCTTATAAATGTGGAGACTGTGAGAAGAGCTTCAGACAGCGCTCTGACCTCTTTAAACACCAGAGAATCCACACTGGGGAGAGGCCTTATGGATGTTCAGTCTGTGGGAAAAGCTTCAGTCAGAGTGCAACCCTGATCAAACACCAAAGAACACATACAGGCGAGAAGCCCTATGCATGTCTGAAATGTGGGGAACGCTTCAGACAAAGCTCACATCTAAATCGGCATCAAAGAACCCACAATGGAAAGAAATACTGTAAATGTGAGGAATGTGGGAAGACCTGTCATGTTGCCAACCTTCTTAGACATCAGAGATTGCATAAAGGGGAGAGACCTTATAAATGTGGAGACTGTGAGAAGAGCTTCAGACAGCGCTCTCAACTCTTTAAACACCAGAGAATCCACACTGGGGAGAGGCCTTATGGATGTTCAGTCTGTGGGAAAAGCTTCAGTCAGAGTGCAACCCTTGTTAAACACCAGAGAACTCACACTGGAGAAAAACCTTACAAATGTTTCGAGTGTGGGGAAAGCTTTAGACAAAGTACACACCTTATCCGACACCAAAGAACTCATCGAAATAAAGTCTCATTTTGATATGCTTCTTTGTGATCTGCTTTGTTTGTTTTGTCATCCAGAGGCTTCATTAGGAAATATTTCAGTCAATTATGGTTTATATTTCCTTGTGCATTCTCCACAAGATAGGTTCTATCTGATTTGAGTCTCAGTATATACTTTTTAAAAAATTATTTAATTTTATTTATTCATTTATTTTCATTTGACCAGAGAGAGAGAGAGAAAGTGAGAAAGCAAGCCACCAGGTCTGGGACTCAAACTATGGTCAGCCATGTGGGAGTGTCGAGCACCTTAACCATCACGCCACCCACTTTTATTTATTTATTTATTTATTTATTTATTTATTTATTTATTTATTTTAATTTGACCAGAGAGGGACACACAGAGAGAGAGAGGAAGGGACAGTAAGAAAGTAAGCTGCCAGGTCTGGGATTCGAACCATGGTCGGCCATGCAGGAATCTTAACACCTTTAACCATCACACCACCTGCCAGCCCCATTATCAGTATATACTTTGATAGAATATTTCAGTGAAGGAGGAATGAGGAAGTAGGGAGCCCTCCAAAAGGTAATGTGTTGCCATGTAAGAGACTTGTGATAAGAGCAAGGATCTGGCATGTGACAGAATTCTGTCCTTGTCATCTTCACTCTTCCTACCTCTGCTTTTGGGTCAAATGTTACCCAATTTAATTACTTCCCTAAAAATTTATAGACTTGTCTTCCTCTTTAGATGGTGGAGCATACTTGAAAATCTTGAAAACATCTGGTAAAAGTTCAGTACATACAAGAAGCACTCTATGGGGGCTGGCAGATGGTGTGGTGGTTGAGGTGTTAGACTCCCACATGACCAACCATGGTTTGAATCTTGGACCTGGCAGCTTACTTTCTTTCTCTTTCTCTCTTCCTCTCTCTCCTTCTCTCATAAAATTAAGAAATAATAAACATTAAATAAATATTAAAAAAAAACAAGAAGCACTCTACTTTATAAAAAATTAATTTTGCCAAGTCCTTTTTCTCCAGTTGATGAGTCAAGGAGCTTAATTTTATAACTTATTTATTTTAAAGAAGAAAACCCAAAAACAGTAACCAAAAAAGCTGCACAAACCCACACACTTAATTGTTGTTATTGCTTTTCAACAAACTATTGAATTAGGGTCCTTTATTTAATAACTTCCGGTTTTTCAAAAAGATAATTGGGCTAGCCCCTAGCATATTGGTTAAAGAAACTGGATTCTAACTATGGTTAGAATTCTGGCTCCTATCAGTGAAAATAACCAACTCTGTAAAAATAATTATTAATCCAGTTTATTTCTAAACATGAATATGAGTGATTAGCCAGAGAAAGGCAGGTGTGTCTTTCTCAGGGTGTTCAGATATGAGGGTTCTTTTTATTTGGTTCTGAGTGAGAGACACAGTTTGCAATTTAGTGAAGAAATTTTCCTTGGTCTGGCCCCAAAAGGCAGGGGGTGGGGGGAGGAGGGTCCACTTGTAGATTATTGGTGGGTTTTACAGGTTTTAGATTGGTGATTGGAAAAAGGACAGTCTGTCAGTATGAGCAAAAGAATGTACTTTAACAGAGATAAGGAGGCTTAATATACATCACAAAGATACTATGCTAGGGACAGAATGTAGGAAGAGTCCTGTTATCAGTGGACCAAAATGACCAGAATGGTCTGTTAATGTTTGTGGGCCTGATTCCCTCCAGGCCTTCTGGAAAGGATTTTGGAAATGGAAAAAAAACAGACTTCTGTCCTCATCCAGCAGCCTGAAAAACATGTTAGGCAGGGCTGGCAGGTGGCATGGTGCTTAAGGCTCTGTATTCCCACATGGTAGACCATCACTTTGAGTCCTGGACCTGGTGACTTGCTTTCTCACTTTCCCTCTGTCTTTCTCTCTCTCTGGTCAAATTAAAAGCAAAAAATAAAATGAAATAAATCTTAAAAAAAAAAAAAATGCTGGTGTGTATATCCATGCCCCAAATCCCAACAGGATGGAAAAATGAAGAATTGCGTCATGACCAAGTCCCATCACGTGGTGTTTTTTCCCTCTGGTGAACACACATCCTCTGGCAATTTGAAAAGAAAAAAGTAATCACAAGGGCCAGCAGGTGACATGGTGGTTAAAACAACTGATTCCCGCATGGTCAACCATGGTTCAAGTGCCAGAGGTGGCACCTTGAAACTCATGCTAGGCACTTGTGTGCACATATCCTAAATCCCTGGAGTAAATGGAGAAGGGATTGTGACAGGGCCTTCCCCCTCGGTAGCGATTTCTCACTTCCCTTTTCACTGTCTCTCACATGTAACCTATAGCAAAAAAACTTTAAAAAAAAAAAAAAGTGATCACTAAACCTTTCACTAAATTGTATGTGGGGAAAACTCTTATGAAAGAGCCTAAACTGCTCTTCCTTTCTCTGCCATCGTGGTGTGAGCAGTCCACTCGGCTCTTCACCATGTCTTCTCACAAGACTTTCAGAATCAAGCAGTTTCTGGCCAAAAAACAAAAGCAAAAATCATCCTATTCCCCAATGGATTAGAATGAAAACTGGTAATAAAATCAGATACAACTCCAAGAGGAGACACTGGAAAAGAACCAAGCTGGGTCTATGAGGAACTGGACAGGAGATGGCCACATATTTATGCTGTACCAAGGTCATTATGGTCTTGCCACATCAAGCTGAAAATGGTCACCATTGACTAGACACTTGTGTTTATTGTGAAAAAAATGATACTTCACCTTGTCTCTAAGTTCTTCATTGGTAGGTTGGTTTAGTAATAAATATGTGAGACCTTTAAAAAAAAAGAAAAGAAAGAGCCTAAAGCTTTTTTTTTTTCCCCCCATATAGAGGCACATAGGGCTCCAGCAGGATTTCCTTGGGGTTATTCCAAAACAAAAGGACACGGACAACAGCTGCTTTAGATCTTGTTTTAACACCAATATCCACCAACACTATATAACTATCAGTTCATAAAATGTTCCCATATTCATTTATCTATTAGATTTCCAAGCAATGGGGTAAGTAGGAAGCTATGTCATCCCAATTAAGCAAGAAATTAAGACTCACTTTCGACACTTGAAGAGTTCAGGTGATACTGGGCTGGCCTGTGCAGCCACATCCCCAGTTTGAATCCTAGCCCCAGTGACTTGAAAAACATGCTAGGTATGGGTCCCTGCATGTCCAAAGTTCCAACAGGATGTAAAAATGGTGACCATGCCCTGTTGGGGGGTACTTTCCCCCTCTCCTTTATCTCTCTAGTGAGTACATGCACCCTCTAGGAAAAGAAAAAAGTCCTTGTCAGCAATATGAATTCTGCTAAAATTAAAGCAAGAACACACCAAATTTACAGTGAAGTTTGGGCTGAAGAATGGTGAAATCATTACCACCTTACAAAAACTTTATGAGGCTGTTGCCTGAAAGAAATCAGTTTTTTACAAATAAACAACATAGAAGGGACAAGATGGTATTGAAGATGACACCTGTAGTGGCATACCATATCAATTTACAAGGGAAAGAATCTTGTTCATGGCCTAATTGAAGAAAACCAATAATTCACAGCAGACACCTTAACAGATGCTTATACAATTGCCTTTTCTTTAATGCATGATTGGGTATATCTGTGTGAGAATGAGTGCATGAGAGAGAACTGAGCACCTCCAAAGGGTCTGGTGATGCCACAATCCCTTTCATCCAGTCCTCCAGCCTGTCAGACCCTGGGCACACGTGGGTGCCCAGCATGTTTCAGGCTGACCAGGCCATGGATTCAAACCACAGTTGCTCTGTAGGTTGTGGCTTTTAAAAGAGTACATTACCACCACACCATAGAGCTGACCCAGCTTCCTTTTCTGACTGAAGAACTACAGTGGGTCAAACCTCTACCTGAAGTGTTGCACCCAGATCAGTTGCAAACAAGAACAGAATTTACAGTGAAAATTTTAAACAAGTGGGATCAAAACACTGAAGCATTTATTCGTAGAAGTATAATAGATGATATAACATAGCTTTACCAGTACAGTTCTGAAGTCAAAGCACAATCAAAGCAATAGCTACCTAAAGATGGAAATGGTCTAGTCAAAGCAAAGAGGACCAGTTGAACAAAGGTCATTTCAACAGTTTTTTGGAATGCTAAAAGTCTTTTGTTTGTTGACCTTCTGGAGGGCCAAATAACCATCTCCTTATTAGGAGTATTTTTGTTCTTTTTCAGAGAGATTTTTGCTACAGGGCATGTGTGCTTGCTGGAGAGACAGAGACAGAAAGTGAGAAATCACCCCCCAGAGGAGATGCCCATGCCTCAATCCCTTCTCCTCCATTCTCCTCTTGGGATTTTGGGTACATCCACACATGTACCTAGCATGAGTTTTGAGCTACCGGGTCCGTGACTCGAACCATGGTCAACTATGTGTGAGTCCAGTGACATATACATTATGCCATTTGCTGGTCCCTTATGAGAGTTTAAGAAAGTGGAGGCTTTAGGAGAAAAATGCTCAGGAAAACTTCACCAGAGAGCCCATCTCCACAATACTCCAGCTTATTCTTTTCATCAAACTTTCTATCTTTTAAAAATCCCCACAGGATAGAGAAATGGAGGAGATTGCAGAGTGACCACCCACTATGAGGAGTGCTTTCTCACTTTATTTCTCCAATGAGCAAGATCCTGTGTGGTTCCCATTGGCTTTTCTTTCTTTTTAGTTTGCTGTAGGGTGTATGCACCCCAAGGAAGGTGTGGGGAGGAGAGAAAGCACCCCCCAGGCAAGATCACACCACATTCTTTTCTCTTCCATTCTTCTGTTGGGATTTTGGGCACACATGCATGTGCACCCAGTGTGTTTTCTTTCCTTTCTCTCTGTCACACTTTTTTTTGTGGGGGGGGCAGGAATTATTAATTTAGGGACCAGCAGATGGTATAATGGTTACATTGCTGGATTCTCATGTAGTCAACTGCAGTTTGAGTCCTGGACCTGGTTACTTGAAACTTATGCCAGATGTGTGTGCATGTGTGCCCAGGATCCCAAGAGAAGGAATTTGCCTCTGCCTATCTGGTGAACACACATGCCCTATAACAAAAACTGTGAGCCTGTAGTTGGCTTAATGGCTGTCACTGGACTCCCATGGAGTTGATCGCAGTTCAAGTCCCAGACTCAGTGGCTTAAACTCACAGGCGCGTGTACATGTGTGCCCAAGATACCTAGAGAATGGAGAAGGGACTGCAGCGTGGCCATCCCCCCCCGGGGGGGGGGCGCGTTGATTTCTTGCTGTCTGGCTCTTGTCTTTCTGGCAAGTGCATGCGCCCTATAGCAAAAACCTCTCCCCCCAAAATAAATAAATAAATAACATGAATAGCCAATAAGGATGTTTAAAAAAGAGAAAAAATTAAAAAAAAAAAAAACGAGAGAGAACTAATTTAAAATGGTGAGGACTTGGGGAGTGATTAGGGTACAACCTCTTTGACTCCTGGGATTTTTTTTTTAGGAATTATTTAATTTTATCAATTACTATTATTTTCAATTTGTTGCAGGGCACATACGGTCACCGGAGAGACAGAGAGGGAGAATGAGAAAGCAAGGAACCAGATCTGGGACTTGAACCTATTGCCCATGTAGGAGTTTAGCACCCTTATGACCACACCTTGTTTATTTTTATTTTACTTTGTTTTCTCCCCATAGGGCACATGCATTCACCAGAGAGACAGAGAAGAAAGTGAGAAATCACTACACAGATGGACTGACCACTCAGCAAACCCCTCTCCATTCTCTCAGGAATTGGGGCATGCACGCACCTGCACATAGCATGTTTTCCAAGCCACAGGGCCAGGACTCAAATCATGGAGTTGATCATATGGAATCCAATTCCCCAACTACCATACCACCTCCTAACCCAAACTCCTGATAGTTTTGTTTTTGTTTTCTGAATTATTTGGGGGGCTAGCAGGTGGCATGGTTAAGGGTGCTGGGTTCCCACGTTGCTGACCACAGTTTGAGTGCTAGACCTGGCAGCTTGCTTTCTCACTTTCTCACTCTGTCCTTCTCTAGTCAAATTAAAATAAAGTAAAATAATTTTTTTAAGAATTACTTTTTTTAAATTAAATTTTTTTAAAGAAGAATTATTTTTATTTAACTTTATTTATTTATTTTAAATTTGACCAGAGAGGAACAGAGAGAGTAAGAGAGAAAGTGAGAAAGCAAGCTGCCAGGTCCAGGACCCAAACCAGTCAGCCATGTCCAGCGCCCTTAACAACCACATCACCTGTTGGCCCCAATAAAATAACTCTTAAAAAAATAATTATTGGGAACCAGCAGTTAGCATAATGGCTATGTGGCTGGGCTCCCACGTAGTTGGCCACGGTTCGTGTCCCGAACCCAGTGGCTTAAAACTCACACCGGGTGCGTGTGTGGCGTGCCCAAGATCCCGAGAATGGAGGAGAAAGAATTGTGGCGTGACCATCGCTTTCTGTCTCTATGTCTCTGTCTGTCTGGCAAGCACACGCGCCCTAAAGCGAAAAACCTCTCAAAAAAAAAAAATTATTCATGGGACCGGCAGATGGTGTACTGGTTACATCACTGGACTCCTGGCTGACCACAGTTGGAATCCCCTACCTGGCAAATTGAAACACATGCCAGTTGTGTGTGTGTGTGTGTGTGTGTATGTGTGTGTGTGTGTGTGTGTGTGCCCCAAATCCCAAGAGGATAGTGGAAGAAAAGGGACTGCGGAATGCGGCAAGGCCATCCCTCCACAGGGGATGATTTCTCCCTTTCTGTCTCTGGAGAGCACAAGTGCCCTATAGCAAAAATCTCTCTTAAAATTTTTTTTTATTTGGGGCCAGCAAGTGGCATGGTGGTGAAGGTGCCGGGCTTCCACATGGAGTCTCTCTTTGGTGAGTGCATTTCCCTGTATCAAATTTTAAAAATTAATAATAAATCACACACACAATTGAGCAGACTAGAATAGCAGCCATCTGCAAACTAGGAAAAAAGCCCTCACCAGAAACTAGCTAGGACCTTTTGATCTTGGGACCTCTTGTCTCCAGAAGTGTGAGAAATTAAGTTTCTGTTTAAGCTACCAAATGTATAGTATTTTGTTGTGGCAGCCAGAGCTATATAATACAACACACATTTTCTTTGCTATGTAGCATACAATTGTTAAACTACATTTAATAAAATGTTGCCACAGGGTATGTCAGAAAAAGGGAGCAATAGCGTCCCTGATGGGGCATGGTCACACTGCAGTCCTTTTTACATTTTTGCATCTTGTTGGGATTTGGAACATGTATGTACACACATATAGCCAGGATGTTTCTTAAGTCATTGCATCCAAGACTCAAACCACATGGGATCCTGCTGCCTGAATTACAGGACATGGGCTGGCCTAAAATAAACCACAATTTTATTTTTTCCATTAAGATTTATTTATTTAATTTTATTTGTTATTATCTTTTAGTTTAACCAGAGGGAGACAGAGAAAGTGAGAAAAGCTGCCAGTTCCAAGACTCAAACCATGATTAGCCATGTGGGAGTCCTGCATCTTAACCACCACAGGGGTATGATTAATAGTTTTATTTATAGGGGCCAGTGGGTAGCATGGTGGCCAAGGGTGCTGGACTCCCACATGGCTGACCATGGTTCAGATTTCAGACCTTCTTGCTCTCTCACTGTCCCTCTCTGGTCAAATTAAAATAAATAAATAAAGTTAAATTTAAAAATAGTATTGCTATATATATTCTATGACATATTTTAGAACATACATGTGCATTTCTTTTGTGTCTATTCCCAGGACTAGATTGCTGGGTTATAGGGTAGGCATGTTCACCTTTAGTAAATATTGGCAAGTCATTTGACAAAGTATTAGGTTGTCAGGAAATTCACGACACGTTTTTCTATGTGTCATGACTTTCCTGATGACCCAATAGTTTTTATAATTTGCTTCCACCAGCAATGTGCTTCAGTTCCATGATAAGACCAAAACTTAACCAGCTTTTTAAATTGTAGCCATTCTGGTAAGTGTATAGTGGGATCACATTATGTGTGTTTTTTTAAAGAGTTAATTTGTCAGAGCCAGCAGGTGGTGTGGTGGTTAAGGTGCTGGAATTCCCACGTGGCCGACTATGGTTCGAGTCCCAGACCTGGAGATTTGCTTTCTCTCTTTTTTCTGGCAGAACTTATGTGAAAATAAATAAATAAATACATCCTTAAAAAATTAATTTGTCATTATCATTACTTTTTTTTTTTTTTGGAGAGGTTTTTGCTACAGGACGTGTGCGCTCTCCAGGAAAACAGAGAGAGACAGAGACAGAAAGTGAAAAATCACCCCCCAGGGGGGATGGCCATGCCACAATCCCTTCTCCTCCTTTCTCCTCTTGGGATCTTGGGCACGCACGCACACACGCCTGGTGTGTGTTTAAGCCACCGGGTCCGGGACGTGAACCGCGGTCGACTACATGGGAATCCAGTGACATAGCCATTACACTAACTGCTGGTCCCTCATTGTCATTACTTTTTAATTTCCTACAGAGCACATTTGGTTCCCTTCACCATTATGCTACCAGGCTATTCTAGATCTTTTTTTTTGGGGGGGGGGGAGAGGTTTTTGCTATAGGGTGTGTGCGCTCACCAGAAAGACAGACAGACAGACAGACAGAAACAGAAAACTAGAAACCATCCCCCAGGGGCATGGCCATGTCACAATCCCTTCTCCTCCATTCTCCTCTTGGGATCTTGGGCATGCACACACACATGCCTGGCATGAGTTTAAGCCACCGGATCTGGGACTCGAAACACAGTTGACTATGTGGGAGTCCAGTGACATACCCATTATGCCAACTGCTGGTCCCTCCAGATCATTTCTCTATATAACCCAGGAAAGGTTTTGTTAAAATGTTCCTGACTCATCACATGGTCCACAGCCTTGAGGACCATAGGGAAAAGCTATGCCTCCCTCCTGCTTTAAACTGAAGAAAATGAGGATACTGGGTGGGTTCAAGAAGGACACAATAGTCTATTACATTTTCTATAATCCTTGACTGCAGCAGGAAGGTTCGCTACAAATAAATGGCCTGCACAGAAAAACCACACCAGTTCCATTTATTACTCTCCATGAAAAATATCAAGGTTATACCCTTAAGAGCAGATGGTTAAGTTCTGGTCTTTATGTGTTTTTCTATTAGGCACATATGCTCACCAGCGAGAGAAAGTGAGAAAGTACTTCCCAGGGAGGATGACCATGCCGCAGTCTTTTCTACATTCTCCTTGGGATTTTGGAGACATATGCATATGCTCTAGGCAAGTTTTTCAAGACAATGTGTGCAAGACTTAAACCATGCAGTCAGTCATGTGAGATCCAGCTGCCTTAACCATCATACCAACTGGTTGTCCCAAATTCTGGTCTTTAAATGGTAGCTGTTCCAATTAATATCATGCAGATATCTGTCCTTTGTGAGTACCTCGATGTTTAATAAAGCTTGTGTGCCAAATGAAGGTTTTCCCACATGTGTCACATCTATAGGGTCTTTTTCCAGTGTGAATGACCTGATGTCGATAAAGATTTCTCTTAAAACTGAATGTTTTCCCACATTCTCTACATTCAAAGAATTCATCCTCAGTATGGGTTCTTTGATGCTGAATAAGATCTACATTGCGTCCAAAGGCCTGTCCACATTCACTACATTTATGGATGTTCTGTTTACTGTGAATTTGTTGATGGCATATAAGGGTTGAGTATCGACCAAAGGCTTTCCCACATTCAGTGCATTTATGGGGCTTTTCTCCACTATGGATTACTTGATGCCGAATAAGGGTTGAATTCTGCCGGAATGATTTTTCACATTCAGTACACTTATAGGGTTTTTCTTTGGTATGAATCCTCTTATGTTCAATGAGGTAGGAGAGCTGACGGAAACACTTTCCACAGTCATGACACATATATGGCCTTTTTTGTATGTGGAACTGTTTATGAACATTGAGAACTGACCGCTGCTTGAAGGCTTGCCCACATACATTACACTCAAAGGGATTTTCTAAAAAGTGAATTCTCTGATGTTGATCAAAACATGCTTTACGCCTAAACACTTTGGCGCATTCACTGCATTCATAAGATTTTGCTCTTCTAAGACTTTGTTCTTGCCTCAAAAGTAATGATCTTTGATTGGAGGATTTCTCATCCTCACTGAACTTGCCTTGTTTCTTCCTAGTTTGATTATTCTGATCTTGAATAAAGTTAAGATTTGGAAGGAGGCCCTTATCGTAGTCAACACCAGTAGTAGGGAATGCCAACCTCCAACTGTCCACAAATTCATTACATTTATGTAACTTCTCTGAAAGTTTCTTGGCTGTTTCTTGCATTACCATTGATATCTTATATGACTCTAAATCTTCAGAAATTTTCTGCTTTGGAGTTAGTATTTTCATCTTGGATCTAGTTTCAAAACCTAGTCAAATAACAAGAAAATTAATATAAATGATTTATCCAGTGCAGAAGAAAAAAAAAAAAAGAAAAGAAGCCTGCTTTCTGGAATGTAAGGCAATCAAATGAAGCTAAGCAGTGCTCAGTTGTTCACATCATCATACTCAAGAGGCCAACATTCTGCATGTCACAGGACTCTGCCTTCACAGCAGAAAGACCTCGTGACTCTAACAACTCACTAAAAAACGCACAAGAATGTGTGCCAGAGAAGGTGAAAATAGAAAAAATCCATCACCATTGTTGGAAAAGCAACTTTACTCCAGATACTCTAGTCAGCAGTGTCATATAAATGCAGGAGAGGAAGCATTATACTTTCTGGATATGCACATTATAATCATGCTGGGTAAAACAACTCCGTAAAAATGGAAAACATATAGTATAGAACCAAAAAGGAACCTGAGAGAAGTCAGAACAAAAGCAACTGACTAGAGCGATGGTTCTTAAGCAGGGATGATTTTGCCTCTAGGGGATAGCTGACTATGTCTGGTGCCATTTTTGGTTGTCAACTGAGGGGGTACTACTGGCATCTAGTGCATGGAAGACAGGGACCCTGTAAACCTCCTGCAGTGCACAGGACAGCTCCTGCCACAAAGAACTAACCAGCCACAAATGTCAACAGTGCCATGGGATGTGAACAGGCATAGAAGCAGCAGTTAGGACATAGTAAACAACAAGAGTATATATATCAAATATGGGGCTGGCCTACAGAGTGGTGGTTAAAGGAGCCAGATCCCATGGTTCAAATCCAGGTCTTGGTGTATGAAAAACATGGCAGGCTCACGTGCATACATGCTCCACATCCTGACAGGATGGAGAAGGGATTATGGTATGACCCTGCCCCAGTGGTGGATGCTTTCTCCCTCCTGTTTCTGTCTCTCTGGCAAGCATATGTGCCCTCTGGCAATTAAAACAAAATTAATACTGAGGGAATATGAGATACAAAACAAAAGCAAGGGAACAAGATAGTATAGAGAAAGGCTAAGTAGTGAGGGTAGAATAAGGATTATCTAGGGTGGTATGATAGCTGTCCATAGAAACAGCAGACTAGTTACTCCAAGGAGTACTTTATATTGCAGCAGAAACAGAATGAGTTTTGGAAACCTGAAATAAAATCCCAACCCTCAATCTAACTGTGTGAGAAATATCTTAGTCTTTTAGTTTCTTCATCTGGAGAGTGGGGATGACGTTCACCCTACTTCTTCACAGGGCAAGAGGGATGAAGCGAGATGATACATGTTGAACACCTGGCTCAGGGTCTGACACTGTGATGGGGCTTCATTAACATGACGTCCCTTTCTCTTCATGATTCTACTTGCCTGGGTTTCTTCCTCACCCACCTGGGCAAACATTATGGGTAGCCTTCCTATTTTCAGCTCTTGGTAGATCCATGATCCATGGCTCATCCCAGTTCTCCAGCTGACAGATCACCTCAGGTTTAGGAAACTGAAATCCTACTCATGGGAAAGTAAATGGGATGTGGCCATTAGTGACTTACAGAGAGATGTCCCAGGGTTCAGTCTAACCCATATGGGTCTACAGGGAGATAAGGGGAGATAAGGACAACAAGCAAAGGTCTAGGGAGAACAGAAACTGGCACACCTTTTGTAAAAACTTGGCAATATTTATTAAAAGCCTGAACAACATTCATACCCTTGGATATGGTCATGTAACACTTAGAAATACAGCCCAAGGGAAAATTAGTACAAACATGACTATACCAGAGACATTCAGCACAGTGCTACAACAGTGTAGAACTGAAAATAAACAGAATGGCAATAGGGAGTGATTAAACAAAGTGTAACACATTAATACAAGAAGGTATAAGTATTAGGCTGATATTAAAAACCCACATGTCCAAATATTTATTAAAATAGGATGGGGGACCAGCAGGTGGCATGGTAGTTAAGGCACTGGACACTCCTACATAACCAACCACAGTTCAACTCCTGGACCTGGAGGCTTGCTTTCTCACTTTCTCTCTCTTTCTCTTTCTGGTCAAATTAAAACAAATGTATGAAGAAATAAAGTTAAATAAATAATAATATATATATGTATATATATATTTTTTTTTCTGGAGAGGTTTCTGCTATAGGGTACATGCGCCCACCAGAAAGACAGAGACAGAGATAGAAAGTGAGAAATCACTCCCCAAGGGGGATGGCCACACTGCAACCCCTTCTCCTCCATTCTCCTCTCGAGATCTTTAGCACGCATGCACAAATGCCTGGCGTGAGTTTAAGCCACTGGGTCCAGGACTCAAACCACAGTCGACTAC
>NW_006159762.1:635247-651551 GCF_000334495.1 Tupaia belangeri chinensis
CTCGAACCGCGGTCGACTACGTGGGAGTCCAGCGACATAGCCATTACGCTAACTGCTGGTCCCAAGAATTCTTTTAAAAAATTGGAAAAAAAAAAAAACTCTTTGTATATTCTAAAGCAGAATGCAAAGCTCATGTATAACATGATCCAAATTTTGGGATCAGAAGGTGGCATGGCAGTTAAAGACACTGGATTCACACATGGCTGACTGTGGTTCGAGTCCTGGGTCTGGCGGCTTGCTTTCTCCCTTCTCTTTTCTCTCTCTGGTCAAATTAAAAAATAATAATAATAAGTGGAATTAATTAAATAATTCTTTTTAAAAAGATCCAAATTTTACTTTAAAATACCTATTTATAGACAAATGGACCACTTACTATTAAGCCTGATACAGTGTATTTTCAATACAACTGGACTTGTACTGAGTTTCTTTTCAGTTGGTACTTCTAAGGGCTTTTAATATAAATTTATTACTAAATTCATTCTGATTTAAGGTACATGTAGCCAGACAAACACTGCTGATTTTAAAAATAAAGAAAGAATGTTAAATAGATTAAATTCTTTCTTTAAAGAAAGAATGTTAAATAGATTAAATGATAGAAGGTATAATATCATTATTTCCATTAAAGTTAAAATACTTTTGGTTAAAAAAACACAAACCTGTGTGTGTGTGTGTGTGTGTGTGTGTGTGTGTGTGTATGTATGTTTGTGTATGATAAAATAAGTAGATAGTTAATTCTGGCTAAGAAAAGTAAACCAAAAGGTTAACAGCCAGTATTTCTGGGCAGTGGGCCTTAAGATGATTTTTATTACCTATACATTGATGTACCCCAAAATTTCTATTACGAATATTGTTGTTAGAACTAGTAAAACTCTTTAAAGGAGTGTGGTAAAAGAAGCACTCTCAAATGCTGTTTGACATGCAAAATAGTACAAAATTTCTTGAAAAATAATTCATTAATCTATAAAGAGACTTAAAGTTCCAGCTCTCTTGCGGCCTCACTTCCGAGATGAGGAAGAAAAGAAGGAACAACGGCTGTGCCAAAAAGGGCCGTGGCCCTATGCAGCCTATTCGCTGCACGAACTGCGCCAGATGTGTGCCCAAGGACAAGGCTATTAAAAAGTTTGTCATCCGAAACATAGTAGAGGCCGCAGCCGTCAGGGACATCTCCGAAGCAAGTGTCTTAGATGCCTATGTGCTCCCCAAGCTGTATGTGATGCTACATTACTGTGTGAGTTACGCCATTCATTGCGAGGTAGTCAGGAACCGATCTTGTGAAGCTCGCAAGGACCGAACACCCCCACCCCGATTTAGACCTGCAGGTGCTGCCCCTCGCCCTCCACCAAAGCCCATGTAAGGAGCCGAGTCTTTAAGGACTGAAGAACTGTCTGTCCTCTGGGGGAAAAAATAAAATGCCGATTATACATTAAAAAAAAGAGAGACTTAAAGTTCCACATCTTTTTTAACTCCAAAGCTGCAGTTTGGGAATATACTTTAGGAAATAATGAAAAATTCAAAAGATTTATAGTTAGAAACGTCCATCGGAACATAATAAAGAAAATGATGGCCGTTCCCGGCCTGGCCGGCGCCGCCCCCACTCCGGGGGGCTCCCTGCCCCTCCCTGCCCCTCCCTACCTCTCTGGCCCGGGATGGCACGGAGGCGGAAAACAAGGTTGAAGAACTTGCAACTTAAGAAGATGATAGTTACCAGCCCTGCATTACCTCAGGGGAAAACAAGAACTACTCTGCCATTTTTAAGGAAGCCAGATACCCAAGGACAACTCACACTGCTGACCCCCACAACACCATTCCTGGTAACTACAAGATGACTGCTGTGCCGCATCAGCTGATCACCCCTGTGTACCAGAACTGCTTTCCTGAAACTGCATTCCTTGGAGACTTACCTACACTTGTGGATCTGCCGGAGACCCTTCCTTATCCAACCCTGAGTGGAGTTTATGCTCCCTATTACCAAAAACTTTATGAGCTGATGGTTGGAACTTGTGGCCTCTCTCCCTTTACTTGTATGTATCACTTTTTCAGTAACTCTTCTGGAAGACAACTGTATATAGCAGGGATATTGTAATGGGAGAGTGAGACAAGGCAGTCGAATACCAGGAAAAATAAAAAAAAAATAAAAAAAAAGAGGAAGAGGAAAAAAAAACATATATATGTGCATAAGCAAGAAAGTAGAAGTGGAATATTATTGATGATAACATGCTTGATTGGGTCACTGTGCAGTCTATTCTAGATGGGAAATTACATTTAGTACGCTGTGATGATGCTCAGGGAATGAATATTAGGTTAAAAAAAAAACGAAAACAAACAAAAAAAAATGGTAAAACTATTCGTACCATTAAAAAAAAAAAATGGATATTTGATGGCTGCAGTGAGCGGTATGGGCCCAGTTGGGTTCTACTTTATAGTATGCTCTTTTTACCCAATGGGGTTTAGGCCTAAAGTCAGACTTGAGTTCATGTAGAGGCATGTGTCAGCTGTGATAACTATTGGAGAGACTTAGACTAATTAAGATCACTGACAGATCATTTGGGGAGGGGTGAGGCACGGAGGGCAATCGGGGATGACAGGGACAATGTGGGAGGAGGATGGGTCATAACAGAGGGAGGGGGATGGGGAATCTAGGATGGTAAAACAAAAGGCAAGGTATGCAGGACACAAGAATTGGGAAATTATTTGCTGAGAACATATATGTTGACGTGCTTGATTGAGCCAACGCACAGTATATATTGGATGGAAAATTCATTTGAGTGTTGCGATGGGAAAAAAAAAATTATAATAAAAAAAAAACTAAAAAAAAAAAAGAGAAGAGGATAGAGAAAGATAGCAAGTGAACAATAGAGGGGATGTTAGTGAGAAACAGATATGGTTTATTATCTGTTGAAGATGACGTGTATAGTATTCTCAACTGGACTGGTCTGGGAAGTATTTCATGATGGGTGAAGTCTTTTAACAAGCAAAATGAGAAATAGTGATTGACTGTTTTAAAAAATTATAATAATAATAATTATTGGGAAATGCATGGAAAAGACTTTGAATGATAAAGCGGGGAGATCGATGCCTCTGTATTGACTGACATGCATGGCATTCCCTTTTGAAAAAGCAATGGAAGTCAATGTAAAGTTATATGTAATCCAATGTAATAAAAAAAATAAAAAAAAAAAGAAACACATGCATTTATTTAAACAGAGGCCAGAAGGTGGTATGATGGTTGAGGGCACTTGACTCCCACACGGTCAACCACGGTTCAAGTCCCAGACCTGGCGACTTGCTTTCTCACTTTCTCTCTCTCTCTGGTCATATGAAAATAAATAAATAAACAAATAAATAAAGTTAAATAAAAATTCTCAGGGTCGGCAGGTGGCATGGTGGTTAAGGGTGCTAGACTTACATATGGCCAACCATGGTTTGAGTCCTGGACTCGGTGGCTTGCTTTCTCACTTTCTTTCTCCCTCTCTCTTTCTTGCTCTGTCCCTCTCTAGTCAAATTAAAATGAAATAAACAAATAATAAAGTTAAATAATTCTTTAAAAAAACTATTTTTAAAAAGTTCAATGAAAATTCTTTAAAAAAAAGAGAAAAATAAAAAAGAAAACAATAAACACACAGGCAAACCAACAAAGCCAAGCCAAATGTCCCCAAATGTTAAAAAATAAGTATTATAGATCATGCAATAGAATTAGTGTATATTATGATCATTTACTGTATTATGGGAAAATGCCAATGCTATGTTAAATGTAAAAGGGATTACAGAATTCCACAAAGAATATGCTTAGCTTTTTTTTTTAAAAAAAGTAATTTTTTATAATTATTTTATTTAATTTTATTTATATTATTAATTTCTAGTTTTGATCAGAGAGAGGCAGAGAGAGAGAGACAAAGTGAGAAAGCAAGCCACCAGGTCCAAGACTCGAACCGTAGTCGGCCATGTGGGAGTCCAGTGCCTTTAACCACCACACCACTTTGTGGCCCCTATGCTTAGCTTTTTTAAAAGTCTAAGAAAAAACTGAAAATACTTCAAAATATTAACATTGCTATCCTTGAATATTTTCTCCTTCCTTTCATACTTCTCTATACCTCCCACATATTCATGTATGCTCTTAAAAGAAAAACTGTGTGTGTCTGTACGTATGTTCTCCTTTGAAAAGGAAAATGGGGTAAGCCAGGTGGCATGGTAGTTAAGGCAGCTGGATCTCACATGAATAACTACATGGTTCAAGTCCCAGATCTGGCAGCTTGAAAAACATGCCAGGTGTGTGTGAGTGCATGCCCCAAATCCCAATAGTAAAATAGAAAAGTGGGGGGGTGGGGGTGCCGTGGGGTGGGTGATTTCTCACTTTCTGTTTCTCTAGTGAGCACAAGGGCCCTATAGCAAAAATCTCCAAAAATACATTTTTTAAAATCTTAAATTCTGGCCCCAACATTAAAAAATGCACCAGACATGTGTGCAGACCCCAAATTCCAACAAGATGGAGACTTGGAGAAGGTACTACAGCATGACCGTACCCCACTGGTGGGTGCTTTCTCCCTCTTCTCTGTCTCTCTATCTCTTTCTGCCCAGTTTGGGTACCCTCTGGCAAAATAAGTAAAGACAAACAAAGGCAGCCTCCTGGGAGGATAAAAGTGAAGGTTCAAAAACAAGACTGTTTGGGCTGGCAGGTGGCAAAGTGGTTAAGGTGCTGAATTCCCATACGGCCGACTTTCGTGTGAGTCCTGAACCTGGAGACTTGCTTTCTCATCCCTCCTCACCTCGTCAAATTAAAAAGTAATAATGATAAATTAAATTAAAAATTCTTGAAAAGAAAACAAAATCAAGGCTGTTTAAAATAATTTCCTGGACACTCACTCATGTTATAAACGGAAGTTACCCATTTCCAGAGAAAAGAAAAAAAAAGACTTTAAGAGAATAGGAAGCAAGTCTTTAGAATCTAAACCAACTATAGTCTTCAGCGCCTAGAGATCTTAACGATGTGGAAGATGGGAATAGAAGTGGAGAAGGATTTATATGTCTCTGACCCTAAAACAAACACTACTAGTCATTGTTCACAGTCCCTTATCTGAAGCCCTTGGGCCGGATGTGTTTCGGGATTCAGAATTTTCCCAGACTTTAGAAACATGACTTGTATTTCATATCACACACCATCCTCCATAGGATATGGAGCTGTGCCCTCAAACACACACTGGTATTTCTTAAGCTAGGCTATAGATAAGCACAACCAGGAATACAGGACAGTAAATAGTTTCCTGTGAGATGAAATCAGGTTTCAGTTCCCGGTGACTTCGGGTCAGGTTTTATTTATTTATTTTATTTAACTTTATTTATTCATTTATTTATTTCAATTTGACCAGAGAGGGGGAGAGATAAAGTTAGAAAGGAAGTTGCCAGGTCCAGAACTCAAACTGTGGTCGGTCATGGGGGAGCCCAGGACCCTTAACCACCACACCACCTGCTGGCCCCACTATAGGTCAGGTTTTGTAACTAAATAACTAAAAAATTCTTCTGACTCCCACGTGGCCCACTATGGTTTGTGTCCTAGACCTGGTGGCTTACTTTCTCACTTTCCTTTTCTCTTTCTCTGATCAAATTTTTAAAAAATCAGTAAGTGAAAAATAATTTTTTTTAGGGTCCAGCAGTTGGCATAATGTCTATGTTGCTAGACTCCCATGTAGTGAACCACGGTCCGACTCCTGGATCTGGTGGTTTAAACTCATACTGAGTGCGTGTGTGTGCAGGGCACATGTGCATGCGTGCCCAAGATCCGAAGGAGAGAATGGAGGAGAAGGGATTGTGGCGTGGCCATCCCCCCTAGGGGGTGAGTTCTTGCTGTCTCTCTCTCTTTTTCTGGCAAGTGCACATGCACCCTATAGCAAAAACCCCTTCAAAAACAAAAAAAATTCTTTTTTTTATAAAAAAGAAAAAAATTCTGCTTTTCAGACCTTTTGCTGATTTTGGAATCACAGATAAGGGACTGGGGACTTGTATAGGTACTGAAAACACACAAAACTGAGCCATTACCCAATGAGATCATGCTCCTGTAATTCTCCAGCATCACATCTCTGTAGAGGTCCTTTTGAGTCCAGTCAAGGTGGCCCCACTCCTCTCTTGTAAAATACATTGCCACATCTTCAAAGGACAGAAATGCCTGAAAAATAGCCAACAGTTTTAAGTTCAATTCTTATAATAACTAACGTCATACTATTCTAAAGATAAGAAAACAGGTTTGGAGAGGTCAAGTGCCCTGCCCAAGGTCACTCAGCAAGTAGCAGATTCAGGGCTCTACCACGTCAGCTGACCCTTAGGCCAGGCATGTTTCCATACCACAGCACAGACTTCATCACTAAAGGGTCACTCGGTGCACAGTCAGCCTTTTCAGACCATTTGTTCTCTGCTCCAACTATTCGACTCTGCTGTCTTAGCACAACAGCAGCCGCAGACAATAGGTGAGCGAGTGGGTACAACTATACAGTAAATAAAACTTTACTGAACAGGTCTAGTTCAGTTTGCCAACCCCCGCTCTAGTTCACACTACCTTTATAAGTAATATACCTCTTCTGTGACAGGTTCCTAGGAGAGAGATGAGGTCACTGAGGATGGATGAATGTGCCAACTATTTACCCAGGAACAGAAAGGCTTCACGGACACCAACACCGTATACTGAAGCATGTAGGTGCTGGCTATGGTTATCATGGGGAACTGTTCCCTAACGGGTATAAGAGGTAAAGTAGGGAAGCACTGGAATCCAAAAAGCTGCTGCGAAGGGAACCAGATTGGAGCTAGGGCCTTAGAGGGTAGCCACTGCCACCCCACAGCCTGGCGGAAGGGAGCTATGGGAATAGACATGGAAACAATTTTCTCCAGGCCTCTGGTCCCCAACCCTCCTCCATCCTATTGCCAAAAGCCAACCAGAAGCCAGAGGGCAAAGGAGCCCATTGCTGGTGATAAAACGTATAGACCTGGGACTAGCAGTTGGCATAATGGCTATGTTGCTGGACTTCCATGTAGTAGACCCCGGTTCAAGTCCTGGACCTGGTGGCTTAAACTCACGCGGGGCGCATATGCATGTGTGCCCAAGATCCCAAGGGGAGAATAGAGAAGGGATGTGGCGTGGCCATACCCCCTGGGGTGTGATTTCTCACCTTCTGTCTCTTTGTCTCTCTCTGTCTTTCTGTCGAGTGCACATACCCTGTGGCAAAAATCTCTCCAAAAAATAAATAAATAAATAAGGTACAGACCAAATGCCAAAGTGCAGGAGGGTGGAGAATATACCCAGAGGGGACAGAGACTACTCAGCACAGCGTATATGAAAGAAGTTTATATTTGCACTTGTGTGTTCAAGTTTTATGGGCTGAGAATGGAGGCACCTGCCCTTAGTCAGGTGCTACAGCAGTCCTTGGAACAGAGGGGCCCAGTGTCTACCCATCCACTGCCTGCTCTTCAGGATGCTGTGCTGATCAGTGTTCATGCAGAGAAAGGACAAGCACTATCAGGACTAAGCAGTAACAGAAAACACCCATCCCATCCAGAAAAGCCTCACATAGCTCCCCCCTGCAGACAAGTCTTAGAGTCTTCCTTTCCTCTCTATCAAACTTGAGTTCCACAGTGACGATTTCAGGCCTTCTGTCATCACCACTGTGAACACCCTGCTTGTTATATGAGCTGTTCTGCAGTCTCCTTACTGGGACCTACTAGACCACCTGCATTCTCTGCACCTGCACAAAGGTTAGTAAGCAAGCACTGGGAAATAACATGCTCAATCTCTCCAGAGGACTCTCTGTACATTTATAGTTACACCCTAAATGTGTACCTTATAGTTATACCTAAATTAACGATTCTTGCTCACACATCCCTCACAGGTGGCATTCTACACGCTCATTGCTCTTGTTCCTTCTGTAAATGTTTACTGAATGGCAAGTTGCTACCTTGATCTTGCCTGCCAGTAATAAACAAAGCAACAACTCCTGCTGAGGCTACAGGATATAGCTATCAGCTGCTCAACACTATAGGACATTAATCCCATCAGAGCCATGTAAATGGGGGCCCTGGAGTTGCTAAGCAAATGACCTGTATGATCTCGTAGCATCTCTGGTTCCTGCTTTAGTTAATGAATAGCCAAGTGGGCGGGTGAGACAGAGAAGTGAGAGTGGTAAGTGGTAACATCCAGGATAATGGAGGAGAAGGGATTGTGGTGTGGCCATCCTGCTTGAGGGGTGACTTCCCACTTTTCCTCTCTCTGGCAAGCATATGCACCCTTTGGCAAAAACATATAAAGTAGAGCCTGGATCTAATCCTATCTAACTCCTTAGTTTAGGCTCTTTATATCATACTTTCCAGGAAGGGAAGTTCCTAAAATAGATAAAGAGGGCTCAGCCTGAACAAAGAAGATGTTCAGCAATAGGGGCTACAATGAGGAAGCAGAGGAGGAACCACAGCTCACCTGCCAGCTGGCTGTCAGGAACATAGCTTCCATGGCCTTGTCTTCTCTAAGGAATAGGATCTGGGCTGCCAGGCTAAACTGAAGAAAAAGATAATGAATAAGAGCAGCCCTAACTTAAAGCTTTCTCAGTAGGCAGACCTGGGACAGGGAATTCCAAGGAAGCCAACAAACAAAACTTAGTTAATACAAAGTCACTGTGTTTGGGGTTGGAATATGTGATCAAACTGATGAGCTCCGGAATTTTTTTGCTATGACTTCCTGAAGATCAATTTCAAAAGCTTTATCTAGGAAAAGCTGTGGCCCAGTCTTCCCTTTCTCCCCAGGATATGTTCTACAGCACCTCAATGAGTGACTTTATACAGCTAAATCACAGAGCAAAATATAAAAGATCTTCAAAATGTTCATAGACGATGCATTCAAGGGGCCAGCCCCATAACCTAGTGGTTAAGGGAGCAGGATCTCACATGGTGACTGCAGTTCAAATCCTGGCCCAGGTGGCTGAAAGGCATGTGGGTGCGTGTGCACACATGCCATAAATCTCAACAGGATGGAGAAATGGAGAAGAAATGGCAGGCAGTGTGATCGTGGAGTAATTTCTAGCAAGCACATGTGTTCTCAGGCAATTTAATTAAAAAAAAAAAAAAAAGGAGAATGAAGAAACGACTCAATTTCAGGGGCCAGCAGTGGTGTGGTAGTTAAGGGTGCTGGACTCTCACATGGCCAACCACTGTTTGAGTCCCAGCTTGCTTTCTCACTTTCCTCTCTCTCTTGCCCTTGCTCTCTCGCTCTGTCCCTCTTTGATCTTGCCTGCCAGTAATAAACAAAGCAACAACTCCTGCTGAGGCTACAGGATATAGCTATCAGCTGCTCAACACTATAGGACATTAATCCCATCAGAGCCATGTAAATGGGGGCCCTGGAGTTGCTAAGCAAATGACCTGTATGATCTCGTAGCATCTCTGGTTCCTGCTTTAGTTAATGAATAGCCAAGTGGGCGGGTGAGACAGAGAAGTGAGAGTGGTAAGTGGTAACATCCAGGATAATGGAGGAGAAGGGATTGTGGTGTGGCCATCCTGCTTGAGGGGTGACTTCCCACTTTTCCTCTCTCTGGCAAGCATATGCACCCTTTGGCAAAAACATATAAAGTAGAGCCTGGATCTAATCCTATCTAACTCCTTAGTTTAGGCTCTTTATATCATACTTTCCAGGAAGGGAAGTTCCTAAAATAGATAAAGAGGGCTCAGCCTGAACAAAGAAGATGTTCAGCAATAGGGGCTACAATGAGGAAGCAGAGGAGGAACCACAGCTCACCTGCCAGCTGGCTGTCAGGAACATAGCTTCCATGGCCTTGTCTTCTCTAAGGAATAGGATCTGGGCTGCCAGGCTAAACTGAAGAAAAAGATAATGAATAAGAGCAGCCCTAACTTAAAGCTTTCTCAGTAGGCAGACCTGGGACAGGGAATTCCAAGGAAGCCAACAAACAAAACTTAGTTAATACAAAGTCACTGTGTTTGGGGTTGGAATATGTGATCAAACTGATGAGCTCCGGAATTTTTTTGCTATGACTTCCTGAAGATCAATTTCAAAAGCTTTATCTAGGAAAAGCTGTGGCCCAGTCTTCCCTTTCTCCCCAGGATATGTTCTACAGCACCTCAATGAGTGACTTTATACAGCTAAATCACAGAGCAAAATATAAAAGATCTTCAAAATGTTCATAGACGATGCATTCAAGGGGCCAGCCCCATAACCTAGTGGTTAAGGGAGCAGGATCTCACATGGTGACTGCAGTTCAAATCCTGGCCCAGGTGGCTGAAAGGCATGTGGGTGCGTGTGCACACATGCCATAAATCTCAACAGGATGGAGAAATGGAGAAGAAATGGCAGGCAGTGTGATCGTGGAGTAATTTCTAGCAAGCACATGTGTTCTCAGGCAATTTAATTAAAAAAAAAAAAAAAAGGAGAATGAAGAAACGACTCAATTTCAGGGGCCAGCAGTGGTGTGGTAGTTAAGGGTGCTGGACTCTCACATGGCCAACCACTGTTTGAGTCCCAGCTTGCTTTCTCACTTTCCTCTCTCTCTTGCCCTTGCTCTCTCGCTCTGTCCCTCTCTGGTCAAAATTAAAATAAATAAAGTTAAATTAAAAATTCTTAAAAAAAAAAAAACTACTCAATTCCTTTATTTTTGGGGGACAAAAAATAAATTTGTACTTTAATTCCATTTTTTGATGACCTTTTTGAAGTATCCTTGTAAAACTCTGATTCACGACTTGCAACACCTAGCTCAGAGACAAAACCATAACCTCTGCAATCATCAGCCCAAACCAGAACATGATCAGATTTTGGCCTCCTATTGCCTTCAATTAGTTCAAACAGGAGAAAATCAAATATGTTGTTCTTTTCTAAAATAATGTATTTAATTTTATGTATTATTTTTAAATTTGACCAGAGAGAGACAGAGAGGGAAAGAACTGAAAAGTGAGAAAGCAAGCTACCAGGTCTGGGGCTCGACCCATAGTCAGCCATGTTGGAGTCCAGTGCCCCAACCACCATGCCATCTGCTGGCCCGCTGTCCTTTTTTAAAAAAAATCCATGAAAACTATTTGAAACAAAAACTATTGGTTACAGGGACTTCCGGTTGGAGTTGGCCATTACTTCTCACTAGCTCTAGCTGTTGCTGAGATGTCTCCATAGAGGCAGCATTTCTGAAATTCTTGAAATTTTTCAGTTTCAGAGTCTTAGTAAATGGTTCTTATCTTAGGCCTGCCCATTTACAAGCTAACTTTTGTGTTTTGAGGTCTCACAACCACTCTAATTTGGTGATAGGCTAGAACTCACAGCAGTAACAATAGCAGACTTGTTTTCTTCACAGGGTGCACCTTTATGTAAATTTATTTAAAGAAAGCCCCTCATGGGCAAGTCAATGGCATGGTGGTTAAGGAGGTTGGATCCCACATAGCTGACTGCTCAACTGGAGCCCTGACCAAGCCACTTGAAGAACATGCTGGGCACATGTATGTGCATGCATGCCCAAAATCCCTAAGGGAGAATGCAGGAAAAGGGTGGCCATCTCCCCACCACAGGTGCTTTCTTACTTTCTTTCTCCCCCTCCCCCTAGAAAGGGCACACCTTATAGCAAATTAAAAACAAAACAGTAATAGAAAGAAAGCCACTTTGGGCCAGCAGGTGGTGTGGAAGGTTAAGGCACTGGATCCTACTCAGATTGCAAGGTTCAGGTCCCAAACCAGGCGGCTTGAAAAATCACACTGGCCAGGCTGTTATGGGAGCATGCTCCAAATCTTGAGAGGAGACTGGAGAAGGGATTGTGGCATGGCCATCCCCAGGTAGTGGGTGATTGCTCACTTTACCTTTCTCTCTCTCCCTCCCTCTGTTTCTCCCTGACAGGCACAAATGCCCATAGCAAAAAGAAGATGAAGAAGAAGAAGAAGAAGTTCAATTTCCCTGAAAAGTCTAGAAAACTCCTTGCCTGTTAAACAAAGAGGCACAACAAAAAAACAGTCCTGATCAATGGCTCCAAGTGGGGGCAGAGGCTTCATCCCTTTCATTCTTGCAACTATTGAATATTTACTGAGTTACCTATTGTAAAGGTTATTCATATAAAACTCAGACTTCTAAAGAAAAATGTGAGCTGTTTTGAGTGGCCGTAGCTATATAACTGAATCTTAAAATATCCTGCTTCCCCAGAAATGCTAGCTCTAACTATGAGTGAAAGTTCAGGTTTTTCTTTCTCGGCGTGAAACTGAACCAATCAGCTACAGGGGAAGAGCTCCTACGGCTCTACCTGCCCTAAAAAGAATAAGTTTTTAGTAGCCAATACAGTAAAGATCACTGGGTTTCCACACTTACGCTTTATAAGCTGATCCTCTGTGTGCATGATAAACTCTTAAAACTTTAATGTGATCTCATCTTAACCTCAGTCAGAATATAAAATGCTACTGCCTGACAATGTGAATACATTAAACTAATCACACCTTGTTTTCCCCTAAAACCATGGTATTACCCAGTCATTCATTCATCGGACTTTGTTCCTTCAAGAGGCTGAAGACCTGAAACAGCCCAAACTATCCAAAAAGCTGGTGCCACAAACCCAAAGATCCTTGCAAATGCAAGATTATTTGCAAATGCAAATACAACCTCCCTAAGGGCCCCAACTTTAACACACTGGCTTTCCCGGAGCAACCACTCCTATATTCATAATAGTTTCTCTTTTTTTCCAAACCTGTTCAAATCGCAGCCGCGGTGCCTCCTCCAGGAAGTCCTCCGCGTGGCGCTTTGTATGCACCAGAGACAGCAGTGGAGGTGTGGCTCCCTTTGCGGGTTTCCGGTACTGACCAGGGGTATAGTCGGCGCCGCCTTCGGGGCTACCGCTAACCCCAACCAACCCAAGTCAGTGGGAAGGGCGGCCAGCCTCTGCCTCAGGGGCTTCCAACGAGTTTTCCTCCCTCCCTATTCGCGAGCGACGACCAGAGCGTCCTCATTCGCGTCTCCTCTAGGACTAAGGAGGCTTCTAAACTCTATGGTTGGGCTGAGCTTGTTGGCCGGGTCTTCACGCACACTCCTCCGCTGGTGGGGACCAATCGCAGGCCGCGGGAGGCGCCGGCTAGACCGCGGGAGTTCCACCCGCCGTCGCTGACTTCTCGCAGGTGGTTTTCAGCTACAGAGAATAGCTGCGCAGCTTTTAAAAATGGTAATAGTGACCTTTCCCCTCCAACCTAGTCGACAGAAAGCCTAGTGGTAGGGACCACAATGCAGCTGAGTAATGTTTTTCTTTGGGAGAGGTTTTTGCTATAGGGCTCCTGCGCTCACCAGAAAGAGAGACAGAGAGACAGAAAGCGAGAAATCACCCCCACACAGCAGTCCTTTCTCTGTCATTCTCCCCTTGGGATCTTGGGCACGCATGCACAAGCGTCCCGCGTGAGTTTAAGCCACCAGGTCCAGGACTGGAACCGGTGTCCACTACATGGGAGTCCAGTGATGCAGCCTTTACACCATCTGCTGGACTCGCAGCTGAATATTTTTAAAAGCTTCTCTTAGCAAAACTATGGAGTGACTGACTCTTTGAGAGGTGGTTCCTTAACATATTCTTAAGAATTATTTTATTGGGAACCAGCAGTTAGCCTAATGGCTATGTTGCTGGACTCCCACGTAGTTGACCACAGTTCGAGTCCCAGACCCGGTGGCTTAAAACTCACGCCGGGCGGGTGTGCGTGCGTGCCCAAGATCCCGAGAGGAGAATGGAGGAGAAGGGATTGCGGCGTGACCATCCCCCTTGGGGGGTGATTTCTCGCTTTCTGTCTTTCTGTCTCTCTCTCTGCCTGGCACGCACACGCGCCCTATAGCAAAAACCTCTCCAAAAAAAAAAAAAAAGAATTATTTTATTTAACTTTATTTATTATTTTAATTTGACCAGAGAGACAGAGAGGAAGCCACCAGGTCTGCCATGCAAATCGCAGTCAGCCATGAGTCCAGCGCTCTCAACCACCACCACCTGCCCACCTTCTTTTTAAATTTTATTTATTAGTATTATTTTTTAATTTGACCAGAGAGAGAGGAAATGTTAGAACACAAACAGCCAGGTCCCAGAAGCAAACCACAGCCAACCATGTGGAAATCCAGTGTATTAAGCACCATGCAACCTGCCAGTCCCCAAAATAAGTTCTTATATGAAAAGTTATTTCTGTTACATGAATGCTATTAAGCAAAACAGCAATAGAACTATTTAACAGTAAAAAGTTATAATTAGTAGCAGAACTAACTAAAGAATTAATATATTTGAGGGCTAGCAACAGTGACCCATAGTAAGGCAAAGCCACTGCTATGCTGGGTGCCCATGGAAGGGTACTGAGTGTGTGCAGGTGATCCCAACTGAGACTGGAGGTGGGCCTGGGGTGAAGATCTTCTTTTAAGGTGGGGAGTGTCATTGTCTCTCAAGAAATAAGCCTAAAAAATGAAATATATGTGAGAAAAATGTAATAGTTACATTTCTTTCTACACATCAATTGAGCAACTTATTTTAACACTTAAGAAACTTTATTGGAGTGTGGTGGCTAAGGCTGCTGGATACCATATGGCCAATTGCCCAGTTCAAGTCCCGTACCCAGCAGCTTGAAAAACTTGGCTAGGTAGTGGGCCAGCCAGGTGGCTAGTGGTTAAGGCAGCTGGAGCCCACTGCACTATTAGAACCCTGGCCCCAGATGAGCCAGTGAAAAAAACATGTTGGCCTCATGTGCATTCTCCTAGAGAAGAATGGAGAAACAGCATTTTGGAATGGCCATTGCCCCCTTTCTCACTTTCCCTCTCTCTCTCCTTGTCTCCAGCTAGTGCATGTGCCCTATAACAAATTAATACAATTTTTTTTTAATTTTAAAGCTTTATTGGATAGTTAAATTTTGTATGCTTTTTTGTGTATTTTTTAAAGAATTATTTATTAACTTTATTTAGTCATTCATTTCTTATTTTGACCAGAGAAAGACAGGCACACAGATAGAAGGAAAGTGAGAAAGCAAGTCACAGGTCCAGGGACTTGACCCATGTGAGAGTCCAGCACCTTAACCACCATGCCACCTGCTGGTCCCTCTCTTTTTTTTTTTTTTTTTTTTTAATATATTTTCCCCTTCATTGGGGAAACATTTTTACTCTTTCCAATGATAATTCTCTGAACTACCTAGAAACCTTTAGGACATCCTTCTTTACTTGGGTAGTGTTAAAAACTGAATACCAGCAAAAGAAAAACTCACTTTGACTTGAAGCTCTTTTCTTACTGGGGCCAGATTATGCTGATTCCTGGTGTCAGTCTTATGTGATAGATAATATGTTGTTGCTATTGAATATCTAGAAGTACCATTTCTTTCTCATTCTTTTCTTTCTTTTTTTAAAGAGTTTTTTTATTTATTCATTCTTTTCTTTTTTTTTTTTTTTTAATTTGACCAGAGGGAGACAGAGAGAGAGAGAGAGAGAGAAAGAGAGAAAGCAAACCACCAGGTTCAGGACTTGAACTGTGGTCAGTCATGTGGGAGTCCAGCACCTTAACCACCATGCCACCTGCTGGTCCCTCTCATTTTTTCTTATACATTGTCCCCTGCATTGTGTTTATGTTTTCTTTTAGGTCCTTGAGCATATTTAAATAGTTGTTTTAAAGTCTTTCTGTACTAATTGCATGTTTTTTGTCAATTCTGGATCTGTTTCTGTTGACTATTTTGTTAGTTTGGGTTACATTTCCTTTTTTATGTATCTTTCATTTTTTTAATGCATGCCTAACATGATAAATTTTAGGGCCGGCCCCCCTCCGGGGGCCCCGCGGCTGGGGGCTTACGCCCCTGCGCAGCCGCGCGCCTGGCCTCTCTGGAGCTGGATGGCCCGGAGGTCGAAAACAAGGTTGAAGAACTTGCAACTTGAGAAGATGATAGTTACCAGCCCTGCATTACCTCAGGGGAAAACAAGAACTACTCTGCCATTCTTAAGGAAGCCAGATACCCAAGGACAACTCACACTGCAGATCCCCACAACACCATTCCTGGTAACTACAAGATGACTGCTGTGCCGCATCAGCTGATAATCATCCCTGCGTACCAGAACTGCTTTCCTGAAACTGCATTCCCTGGAGACTCACCTACACTTGCGGATCTGCAGGAGACCCTCCCTTAATCCAACCCTGAGTGGAGTTTATGCTCCCTATTGCCAAAAACTTTATGAGCTGATGGTTGGAACTCGTGGCCTCTCTCCCTTTACTTGTATGTATCACTTTTTCAGTAACTCTTCTGGAAGACAACTGTATATAGCAGGGATATTGTAATGGGAGAGTGAGACAGGGCAGAGGGACAAACATAGGAAAAAAAAT
>NW_006159762.1:651568-654674 GCF_000334495.1 Tupaia belangeri chinensis
AAAAAAAAAAACGAAAACAAAAAACAAACAAAAAAAAACGGTTAAACTATTCGTACCATTTAAAAAAAAAAATTGGATATTTGATGGCTGCAGTGAGCGGTATGGGCCCAGTTGGGTTCTACTTTATAGTATGCTCTTTTTACCCAATGGGGTTTAGGCCTAAAGTCAGACTTGAGTTCATGTAGAGGCATGTGTCAGCTGTGATAACTATTGGAGAGACTTAGACTAATTAAGATCACTGACAGATCATTTGGGGAGGGGTGAGGCACGGAGGGCAATCGGGGATGACAGGGACAATGTGGGAGGAGGATGGGTCATAACAGAGGGAGGGGGATGGGGAATCTAGGATGGTAAAACAAAAGGCAAGGTATGCAGGACACAAGAATTGGGAAATTATTTGCTGAGAACGTATATGTTGACGTGCTTGATTGAGCCAATGCACAGTGTATTTTGGACGGAAAATTCATTTGTGTGTTGTGATGGGGAAAAAAATTATAATAAGAAATAAACTATAAAAAAAAAGAGAAGAGGATAGAGAAAGATAGCAAGTGAACAATAGAGAGGCAGGATGTTAGTGAGAAACAGATATGATTTATTATCTGTTGATGATGACGTGTATAGTATTCTCAACTGGACTGGTCTGGGAAGTATTTCATGATGGGTGAAGTCTTTTAACAAGCAAAATGAGAAATAGTGATTGACTATTTTAAAAAATTATAATAATAATAATAATTATTGGGAAATGCATGGAAAAGACATTGAATGATAAAGCAGGGAGATTGATGTCTCTGTATTGACTGACATGCATGGCATTCCCTTTTGAAAAAGCAATGGAAGTCAATGTAAAGTTATATGTAATCCAATGTAATATAAAGAAGATTATGATGATAATAAAAATAAAAAAAACATGATAAATTTTACATATAGAGTTAAAGGTTGTTGTTTTCCTTAAATAACACTGGAACCATATGCTCCAGCAATGGTATCTGAGTAAACACCAAAAAGAACTGAAAGCAGGGAGAGGGTCAGCTCCTCTACTAGTTAAGGGTGTGGATTCCACATGGCCAATGGCATAGGTCAAATCCTGATCCCAGCAGCTTGGAAAACATGTTGGGCATATGTGCTCACATGCCCCAAATTCCACTGAAATGGAGAAGGGAATGCAGCATGATGACCCTCTGTGGGGAACTTTCTCTCTCTCCCTTTCTCTGTTCCTCTTTGGGAAGTGTGGACGCCCTCTGCCATGCTCTCCACCCACTCCCAGATGAAAGCATGGACTTAAACAGATTTGCACACTTGTGTTCCCATCGGTATTATTCCTAATAGCCAACATGTGGAAATAGTTCAGCTGTCCATTGATGAATGAATGGATAAACCAAAAGGAAGGTCATATGCAGGATTTTCAAAACGTCCATGGAGGGACAGTTGGTAGTGTAGTGGTTAAGGCAGCCAGATCTCACATGGCCAACTGTGCTAAGTCCTAGACCCAGCAGTTTGAAAAACATGCTGGGCATATGTCATTGCATGCCTAAAATCCCAAAAGGAGGGTGAAATGGAGGAGAAAGGATTGTGAAACAACCATTCCCCATGAAGGCAGGTGTTTTCTCACCCCCGTGTCTCTCTTTGGTAAGCCCCTCACCCTTTGGCAAAAAATTAAAAGAGAAAGAGTTTATGGAAAATGTGTATGACCAAAAAAAGTATGCCTGAATTTCAGAAATCCTGGCTTTGTAGTATTCTGCTCTCCAAATCCCAGCCACCTCAGCTTCCCAGAACTCCAGTCTCTGGCTTCTCTGGCTCACTTCAGAAATCCTGCTGTGGTCTGTTTGGGTTCCCCTCCTATGTATAGTGGTCTAGAAAATGTCTCCATTGGGACTGGCAGGTGGCATGGTGGTTAAGGGCACTGGACTCCCACATGACCGACTGTGGTTTGAGACCTGGACCTGGCTGCTTGCTTTCTCACTTTCCCTCTCTCTCTCTAGCTCTGTCCCTCTCTGGTCAAATTTAAATAATTAATTAATAAATTAAAATAAAATAATTATTTAAAAAAGAGGAAATGTCTCCATTAAAAAGGCAGGGTGGAAAACAGCAGATGGTATAGTGGTTATATTGCTGGACTCCTACATGGCCAACCTCGGTTCAAGTCGCTGACCCAGTGGCTTGAAAGTCATGCCGGGTACATGTGTGTGCATACCCAAAATCCCAAGAGGAGAATGGAGGAGAAAGGATTGCGGTGTGGCCATCCCTCCTGGAGGGTGATTTCTCGTTTTCTATCTGTGCCTCTGTTGTCTCCAATGAGCACACACACACTATAGCAAAAATCTCTCTAAAAAAAAAAAAAAAAAAAAAATGAGGTAGGGTGAGGACCAGCAGATAGCATAGCAGTTTCATCACTGGACTCCCAAATGGCCAACTACAGTCTGAGTCCTAGATTCAGGATGGAAAGTCACGCCAGGTGTGTGTTAGTGCATGCCCAAGATCCTGGAGAAGAGACTGGAGGAGAAGGGATTACGGTGTGGCTGTCCCCCCTGGGGGGTGATTTCTCACTTTCCCTTTCACTGTGTCTGTCTCTCTCTCTCTAGTGGGCACACGTACCATAAGGCAAAAATCTCTAAAATAAAATAAAAAGGTAGGCCTTACCTCATTTGTTTCACTGTTGCAGGCCTTACCTCATTTGTCTCACTGTTCTCAGGGATCACGGGTCTGTTCTGCATGTTGCCCAAGGTCTGAAAACATTTTTCCCATGTATTCTGTCTAGTTTTCTAGTGTTTTTGTTTGTTTTACATTAAGAGGGTAGATCCAATCTTAGCAACTGCATCATGGCTAAAAGAAGAAACTAAGTGTTGGGGGATGGCAGGTGACCTGGCGGTTAAGGACTCCCACATGGCTGACCGTGGTTCAAGTCCCAGATCTGATGGCTTGCTTTCTCACTTTCCCTCTCTCTCTGTCTCTCACCCTGTGTGGGAAGCTGCACACCAGCGAGTCTGCCGAGGTTTCTCAGAGAGCAAACAATTACCATGATTGGTTCCCTTCCAAAAACCTGATCTTCGAAACCTTGCTCTGACTGGCCACTAGAATCCCTCAAATTTGCATATCCGGCACCTCATGA
>NW_006159762.1:654766-656791 GCF_000334495.1 Tupaia belangeri chinensis
TTTACAACCCACCAGAGTGTATATAACCACGATGCCTGGCCCACAGTAGCCAGACGACACAGACGACCGAGAAAACGACCAGGACGACGACAACGATGACGACGACCAGGAAGACAACAACTGAAGAGCCTGAAGAGCTGAAACACCGCGCAGTCTCCAGACGACCCTGAAGATCCTGAAGAGCTGACACTGCATCGTCTCCAGACGACTTGGGAGACCCTGAAGAGTTGTAACACTACATCGTCTCCGGACGACCCTGAAGAGTTGTGACACCGTGTCGTCTCCGTGCTGCTCACAGTAGACGACGCGACACTGCGTCTCCGTACTGTAACACTACGCCACTTGTCCCGGCTCTCACTCCTTCACTCAGGAAACCTGTTCGGCTGTCCCCCCGGGTCGGGACACCTGGCTCCCGAACAGGGACGGGACAACCCTGTCTCTCTCTGGTCAAATTAAAATAAATAATGTTAAATAAAATAATTCTTAAAACTAAGTGTTATCTCAGTGTATATTTCTTTCATTATGTGTGTACTTGAATGTCTCTCTTTTTGGAAATTGGGTGTTTTTTGTTTCTTCTGGGGTTTTTGTTTTGTTTTGTTTCTTAGCTATATCAACTTCCACATGATTGTATTCTTGTTTTTCACAGAAGGTGGAGACCAGGAATTCCCTGTGTTGTAGTCAAATGAGCGAGAAATTAGAGAACATCCAGACATAGCCAAGTTATTGGAGTTTTATTGATTAAGCCAGTGACTTGCATGAGGACTCATGTCTCTCAAAGACCCTATAGCCCCGAGTGAAAGAAGATGGGTGCTTATAAAGGTAAAAATCACAACCACTTCTGGGTTGACATGGTGATTACAATGGAAGATGAGGAGGGGATGAAGAGGAAAAGGAGTGGGGTTCCTATGCGAAAGCAGTTACAAAAGCTGAATCAAGCAGGTTAATCATTTCTTTTTCTTTTTTTTTTTAAGAATGAAAAATGGTTTTATTGCTTATTCATGACCAAGAAAAGGTAAACATGGGGAAAAAAAACAAACCCAGGTATGATAAGTATTCCTTGAGAAAGAGATAAGCCTGCTAGTACAGGAGGAGAGAAAGGTCAAGACCCAAATAGAGTCAGCTTCCTGGAGATACCTTGTCCCACTGGCCCATGTTATGGGTCTGCCTGGAATCAATGCATTTAGAGCACAGGATACAAATGCTAAAAAATACATGCTAAAAGCCTTCTAACAAAAGTTTTACCTGCTCAAAGAGCAAAACAGTTGCTTTGGGTTAAGAGGTAGTAATTACAACTTCTTCCATTAGGCCCTCGCTAATCCCAAAGATGAAAATATACACCATGGGGTACCAGCAGGTGGCGTGGTGGTTAAGATGCTGGACACTCCCACATGGCCAACCATGGTTTGAGTACCAGACCTGGTGGCACTTTCCCCCTCTTTCTTTGTCTCCCTATAGCTCTTTCTCTGGTCAAATTTTAAAAATAAATAAATGTTTATTGTTTATTATTATTATTGTTATTATTTTCTTAAATTTGAAGAGAGAGACAGAGGAGGAAATTGAGAATGCAAGCTACCAGGCCCAGGACTAGAACCATGGTCAGCCATGTGGGAGCCCAGCTCCCCTAACCACCATGCCACCTGCTGGCCCCAAAGACAGTAAAACTATTAATCACTCTATTTACTCTGGGCAATAGGAGGGAGCAAGTGTAATGTAAAGTTCAAAGATGGAGGTGCTTCTGCTTCATTCCCCAAGTTCAAAGACGGACATACTTCTTTTTTTTTTTCTTTTTTTGGCGAGGTTTTTGCTATAGGGCGTGTGCGCTCGCCAGACAGAGAGAGACATAGAAAGTGAGAACTCACCCCCCAGAGGGGATGGCCATGCCGCAATCCCTTCTTCTCCATTCTCCTCTCGGGATCTTGGGCATGCACACACACGCGCCCGGCGTGAGTTTAAGCCACCGGGTCCGGGACTCGAACCGCGGACGACTACGTGGGAGTTCAGTGACATAGCCATTACGCTAACTGC
>NW_006159762.1:656823-667441 GCF_000334495.1 Tupaia belangeri chinensis
GTAGAGTTCTGAAAAAATAGCTTAGAGCCAACAGATGGCATGGTTGTTACGGCACTAGATTCCACATAGCCATCCCCATGGTTTGAATCCGGACTTGGTGACTTGAAAATCACATGTACACATGAGTGCCCAAAATCCTGAGAGGAGAATGGAGGAAAAAGGACTGTGGTATGGCCATCTCCCTTGAGTGATGATGTCACACTTCCCCTCTCTGTCTCCCTTTGTCTCTCTGGTGAGTGTATGCACCCTATAGCAAAACTCTTAAAAAAAAGCTTAAATATTTTTCAGTAATGTTGCATTATGACCTTCTGTTTCCTCCTACTAAGTGCCTTTAAAAAATGACTTATTAAATTAAATGAATTAATTAAAATTTGACCAGTGCGAGAGAGAGAAAGAGAGAGAAAGTGGGAAAACAGGCCACCAGGTCCAGGACTTGAACCACGGTCAGACACGTAGGAGTCCAGCACCTTAACTGCCACATCACTTGCTGGCCTCCCAATAAATATCTTATTTTTTCAACCCATGTCTCAAACATCTGCTTGGATCAGCTAGTGGCATGGTGGTTAAGGTGGCTGGATCCCATAGGGCTAACCGTGAAATTCAAATCCTAGCCCTGTCAACTTGAAAAACACTGGGCACATGTGTGCATGCCCAAATCCCAAAGGAGAGACAAATAGAGGAGAAGGGATGCAATCCCTTGCAGCATGACCATTGCCCATGAGGGGTCTTTTTTCACTTCCTCCCCTCTTTCTTTCTCTGGCATATGCATGTACCCTCTGACAAATATATTTTTTTAAGAAATATTTAATTTGGTGGAGCCAGCAGGTGGCATAGCAGTTAAGGTGCTGGACTCCCTCATGGCCAACCACAGTTCTAGTTTGAATCTGATGGCTTGCTTTCTCACTTTCTCTCTCTCTCTGGTGAGTGCTCATGCTGTGTATCAAATTAAAATATAATAAATAAATAAATAATTCTTTATAAAAATTTATTTAATTTGGGACAAGCAGATGGCATAATGGTTATGTTGCCAGACTGCCATGTAGTAAACCGCAGTTCAAATCCCAGATCTGGCGGTTTAAAACTCACTCCAGGCATGTGTGTGTGTGTGTGTGTGTGCGCTCAAGATCCTGAGATGAGAATGGAGGAGAAAGGATTGTGGTGTGGCCATGCCCCTGGGGGGGTGATTTCTCACTTTGTGTTTCTCGGTCTCACCGGTAAGCCACATGCCCTACAGCAAAAATCTCTCAAAAATTATTTATTATTATTACTTTTAATTTTGCTATAGGCACATGTGCTCACTAGAGAAAGACAGAAAGCACACATGAGAGAGAGAGAGTGAAAGCAAACCACTAGATCTAGGATTCGAACCATGGTGAGCCACATGAGAGTCCAGCACCGTAACCACCTCATTACCTGCTGACTCTGTGGCAAATTAAAAAAAAAAAAATCTGCTCACAAGTAGTCCTCTGCAATATCATTTGCACTATACATTTATAGTAAAAATAGGGCTACTTTTCAACAGGTGCAAGTGGAGTCTTCAAAAAGTTCAATGGAAATTAATACAAGGAAAAATCTTTGTATAGATTTCAATTGTTTTGGATCAAAATAAACTTTTTTTAAAAAATTATTTTATTTATTATTTTTTCACATGAGTTTTGCCAGAGGAAGAGAGACAGAGAGAAGGAGAGGGAGAAAGCAAGTCACCAAATTCGGGACTTGAACCGTGGTCAGCCATGTGGGAATTCCAGCACCTTAACCACCATGCCACCTGCTGGGCCCTGGATCAAAATAAACTTTTAATCCCATTTTTCTACGAACTTTTCAAAGTCCCTCATATATACCATTACAACATTGCTGCTACTAATGATCCTGATTAAGCACATTACTCTGAACTTTGTGCATCCTTTGTTAGAGAACTTCCTTGATGTGGAATACTGAGAGACCTTCTTAGATGAGAAGTATGTTTCTGTGCATTGGACATTTCTTATCCATTTTCTTAGCTTAATGAATTTTTTTTTAATTTGCCTTTTTAAATTTTAATTGTTTTTAATTTAACTTTACTTATTTTAATTTGACCAGAGAGAGAGAGAGAAAGCGAGAAAGCAAGCCGCCAGGTCAGGGACTTGAAACACGATTGCCAAGTGGGAATCCAGTGCCCTTAACCATTATGCCACCTGCTGGCCCCTATCTTTTTTTATTTTTATTTTATAATTTGCTGTGAGGCATGTGTGCTCAGCAGATGAAGAATGAAAGGGAAAGTGAAAAAGCACTCTCCCAGGGGGATGGCCATATCACAAACCCCTGTCATTCTCTTCTCGAGACTTTTGGATGTGTGCATGCATGTACCTGGCTTGTTTATCAAGCCACCGGCAGAGGACCTGCTATGTAGTCAACCATGTGATCCAGCCACATTAACCACCATGCCACTGCCTGGCCCGATTAATGGAATTTAATACCTTAGACAATGATTTAAAATTCTCTAGTTTTGGGACCAGCAGTTAGTGTAATGGCTATGTCACTGAACTCCCATGTAGTCGACCGCGGTTCGAGTCCGGACCTGGTGGCTTAAACTCACGCCAGGTGCGTGTGCATGTGTGCCTAAGATCTCGAGAGGAGAATGGAGGAGAAGGGATTACGGCATGGCCATTCCCCCTGGGGAGTGATTTCTCGCTTTCTGTCTGTCTTTCTGGTGAGTGCACGTGCCCTATAGCAAAAACCTCTCCAAAAAAAAAAAAAAAAACCTCTAGTTTAAGGGGACCAGCAGGTGGCGTGGTGGTTAAGGCACTGGACACTCCTACATGACCAACCATGGTTTGAGTTCCAGACCTGGTGGCTTGTTTTCTTGCTCCCCTCACCCCCTGTGTCTCTCTGGTCAAATTAAAATGAATGAATGAATAAAATTAAATAAATAATTCTTTTAAAAATTCTCTAGTTTTTAAATATAGGGTCAGACATGGTAGCACAGACTATAGTCCCAGTTACCTGGTGATGCAGGAAGATTGTGAGTTCAAAGCCAGCCTAGGCAATACAGTGAGACCCTGTCTTTTAAACTAACTAGCTAGCTAAATAAATAAATAAGGTATGATATCCTTTCATTAAAAAAAATCTATAGAGTTACATTGTTTTTAAAGAATTATTTTATGTAACTTTATTTACTTATTTAAATTTGACCAGAGTGGGACAGTGAGAGAAAGAGAGAGAGAAAAAGAAAGCGAGAAAGCAAGTTGCCAGATCTTGGACTTGAAACACGGTCGGCCATGTGAGAGTCCAGCACCCTTAACCACCATGCCACTTGTACCCCAGAGTCATATTTTCTTTAAATATCCTTGAACATTCTTTTCAGGCCTCAGCAGAATGATGTAACACTTGGGAACAAATATGAAGGTAAATAATGCAGCACTTGAGGCTAAAATGGAGAAGATCTCCATAGACACCATGGCCTTCCCCTTGGTGCTGTGGTAAGTGGGAAGAAAAGAGATCCAGACACTGCAGAACACCAGCATGCTGAATGTAATGAACTTGGCCTCATTGAAAGTATTAGGTAAGCTCCTGGCCAAAAACGCCACAATGAAACTCACAAGCGCCAGCAAGCCCATGTAGCCCAAAACACAGTAGTAAGCAGAAATAGAACCCTTGTTACATTCAATGACAATGAAGCCTGGCTCAGACTGTGAGTCGTTGTGTAGAAATGGAGGAGAGGTCCCCAGCCAGATTCCACAGAGAGCTGCTTGGATCAATGAGCACACTAGAACAGTGGTTTTAAAGGTTGTTTGTCTCATGTACTTTTTCATTCTACTCCCAGGCTTCTTGACTCTGAATGCCAGGACTACAGTGATGGTTTTGGCTAAAATAGAGGAAATTGCCACAGTGAATGTGATTCCAAAAACTGTTTGTCGAAGGAAACAAGTGGCTGTTGTAGGCCGACCAATAAAAAGCAAAGAACAGGAGAAGCAAAAGATGAGAGAGATGAGGAGGGTATAGCTGAGACCTCTGTTATTGGCTTTGACTATAGGAGAGTCTTGATGTTTTACAAAGAGTATGAGAACAAGAGCTGTGAGGGTGGAAAAGAAAACACTCACACAGGTTAGAGTCATTCCCAAAGGTTCTTCAAATGATAGAAAAATTTCAGTTTTGGGGAGGCAGTCGTTCCTCTCCTTGTTTGGATACTGATCTTCTGGACACTCAATACACTGTTCTGCATCTAAGCAAACAAATAAGGAATCACTTTATCTTTTGTAACCTATATTATCTTCCCCAAGGTAATGATTTTGGCAATGCATTACTTTTAGTCTATAATCTCTACCATTCTCTGCTGCATGAGAACTACAATGTTCATACTCTTGGAAGTGAATTTCTTTCCTATAAATGAAAAGATGATCTTTTTCTCCCAAGTTTTTGCCAAAGGGCATGTACACCTGCTAGAGAGAGACAGTAAGAGGGAAGGTGAGAAATCGCCCCATCATGGGGGATGGCCACTCTGCAATCCCTTCTCCATTCTCTCGGGATTTGGGGTATGTACGCACATGTGCCTGGCATGATTTTCCAACCACCAGGTCCAGGGCTCGAACCACAGTTGGCTACTACGTGGGAGTCCAGCACCTTAACCACCACTCCACCTGTTGGACCCAAAAAAATGGTCTTTAATACATAGTCTTGGGGGACCAGCAGTTAGCATAGCATAATGGCTATGTTGCTGGACTCCCATGTAGTCAACTGCGGTTTGAGTCCCAGACCCGGTGGCTTAAACTCACGCCAGGCGTGTGTGCGTGCATGCCCAAGATCCTGAGAGGAGAATGGAGAAGAAGGGATTGTGGCGTGGCCATCCCCCCTGGGGGGTGATTTCTCACTTTTTTGTCTCTCTGTCTCTCTCTCTCTCTTTCTGGCAAACACACGCGCCTATAGCAAAAAACCTCTCCAAACAAATAAACAAAAATACATGGTCTTGTATATTGGTTTAGTTATTTTATGAGTTAATCCAAGCAACCACTATATTTGGCAGTGTTTGTTTGACTATAGGTAACAACCATTCAGACAAGCTTAATCAGAGTAGGAAATATACCTCATATCCTATAGCTGATTCCCTTAAACACATATGCCTTACACATTCTTTAGTCACTTATAACGCCACTTTGGAGAAAAGTTCATGTAATCTTCAATGCCCGTTGTGTTCTGCCACATTTACATACTGTTTATCATTGCTCTCACTGTTTTTGTTGCTCTAGCAACACTACTTCCTTTTTCTTTTTAAGTTTATTTATTTCTTCAGAGAGAGAGAGAGAGAGAGAGAGAGAGATGGGCACCTTCTACAGAGTTCTCACACTGTGATTCACCCCCAGCCTCATCCTGCCTGAATCATCTGCACAAACATGCACACTCTGGTTGTACAAGAAGACCTCAGGATATGAAGCCAGGACCTTCCCATCTGGGTTCAGAGTATTACAATACCCCTGTGCCACCATGACTGACCCCCATTCTTAAAATAACATGTTCCTGAGCCAGCAGGTGGCGTGGTGATTAAGGCACTGGATCCCCACATGGCTGACCATGCTTCAAGTCCCAGACCAAATGGCTGAAAAACATGCCAGGCACAATTGTGTATGTGCCCCAAATCTCAAGTAGGTGGAGAAATGAAAGAGAAGGGATTAGGGTATAACCATGCCTCACTAAAGGGTGCTGCCTCTTTTTTTTCTGTCTCTCTGTTACTGTCTCTGGTGAGTACATGTGCCTTCTAGTAAATTTTTAAAAAATACATTGATAAGATGGGGGAGGCATATCGTGAACTACATTTGAATCTGAGTTTCATTTAAAATATGACTTTTTGTTAAGCCAGTGATCCAGAGGAGTCTCACCAAAGATTCTGATGGCAATGTGTAACATCTACTGTTTGTAAAGGACTTGAACTTCTAGCCTTCCCTTTCCAGTTATAAATGTAGGAAGAATATTGCACTTTATAGATACTCAAAAGATTAATCCATACTAAGCACCAAACACATCTGATTCCACATTTGGAAGGATAATAGATTTACTAAAGAGAACCACTTTGCCAGACCACAGAATTGAAAAAAAAAAAAAAAAACCAGTATTTTTGTGGCACCCATCGTGGATACAGAGCCCTTTTTATATTTGAAGTCGGAATTCAGATTCTCCTGAAATCTGTGATGTGAATAAAGCATTAGCAAATATCAGAAAATATATCAAATAGAACTTTAGGAGAAGGAATCTGAGTGCTTGTAAAGGAAGTCAGGAGCCTGGTTTTTTTAACCCTCTTACCTCTGATGTCTGAATATTGCCCTTCTGGGCAGAGACTACAGTCGAAGCAGCAGTGAGGCCGATTGGAGCTGGGAATCTGGTTGAACCCTGGAGGGCAACTCTCACTGCAGACAGAGAGGGGAACCTGGAGAGAAAGATAAAATCTATAGAGATCTCTAGATTTCCCTTTCTCCTGATCAGAATTGGAAGCCCTTTCCAGTAGATAGTTTGAAAGAAAGAGAACTATAAGTTTCTATTTAGGCATTCTTGGACCTCGAAACATCTTTGAGGGAATGAAAATGAGTCAAGAGAACTGAGAGGAAAAACATATGAGGGAACTTTTAAAAGTTCATAGAAAAGTTCATGGAAAAGTGAAAAGTGAGTTTATTGTGACAAACAGAAAGAATTAAATTTTTACTTTATTGGGACCAGCATGGAGGTTAAGGTGCTAGATCCCACATGGCTGGCTATGCAGTTTAAGTCCTGGACCCAGTGGCTTGAAAATCATGCCGGATCTGTGTGTGTGTGTACATGCCCAAAATCCCAACAGGAGACTGGAGGACAAGGGATTGTGGGGTGGCCATACCTTTGTGGGGGTGATTTCTCACTTTCCCTCTTTCTATCTCTTTGGCAAGGACATGCACCCTGTAGCAAAACCTGAAAAAAAAAATCAGATCAAAATTTAAACAAATTTTTAAGAGAGATTTTTGCTATAGGGCATGTGTACTCACCAGAGAGAGAGAGACAAAAAGCAGAGACAGAAAGTGAGAAATCATCCCATAGTGGGGGGTGGGGGGGATGGCCATGCCACAACCCCCTTACCTCCATTCTCCTCTCAGGATTTTGGGCATGCACGCACATGTGCCTGGCACAAATTTCAAGCTGCCAGGTCTGGGACTTGAACTGTGGTTGACTAAGTGGGAGTTCAGTGATGTAACCATTTTGCCATCTGGTGGTCCTAAAACTGAACATTTAAAAGAGTTTAGGGATCAGCAGATGACAGAATGGTGTCACTGGGCTCCTGCACCCAAAATCCCAAGAGAAGAAAGGAGGAGAGGGTATTGTGGTGAGGTCATTCCCTCTGGGGGGGTGGCAGTGATTTCTCACTTTCTGTCTCTGGTGAGTACATGCACCCTATAGAAAAAAATCTCTAAAAAAATTAAAAAGCTTAGTGTGCATTGTGTTGAGGACAGGAGTCTGACTGACTGCATTTTCCTATTTTCCAAAATCTTTGCAAGAGGGCCTGGAGGTAGTCATGCCCACAAACATTAAAAGATCATTTTGACCCATTGATAATAGGATTCTTCCTACATCCTGTCCCTGACATTATATCTTTGTGATGGATATTAAGCCTCCTTATCACTGTTAAAGTACATTCTTTTCCGATCTCAGCAACAGTCCTTTTCCAACCACCAACCTAAAAACTGTAAAACCCACCTAATAAGCTACAAGTCCCCTGCTTCCACATGTCCCGCCTTTTTAGGCCAGACCAATGGAAAAACTTCACTAAATTCTAAACTTTATCTCTTGCTCTCAAAATCAAATAAAAAGAACTCCTGTAGCTGATCACCCTGAGGAAAGCACGTTTTGCATCCTCTCCGGGCCTAGGTCACTCATATTCTGCTTAGAAATAAACTATATTAATTATTATTATTTTATTTTTGGAGAGGTTTTTGCTATAGGGCACGTGCACTTGCCAGGAAGACACAGAGAGACAGAGAGACAGAAAGTGAGAAATCACCCCCTGGGGGGATGGCCATGTGCAATCCCTTCTCCTCTATTCTCTTGGGATCTTGGGCATGCACACACATGTACCTGGCGTGAGCTTAAGCCACCGGGTCTGAGACTTGAACTATGATCGACTACATGGGAGTCCAGCGACATAGCCATTACGCCATCTGCTGGTCCCTGACATTAATGATTATTTTTGCAGAGTTGGTTATTTCTGTCGGCAGTGTGAACCAGGATACCTCCAACCAAAAGTGGTAAGAGAAAGCTCAGTGTGCAGCCTGTTACCGTGTAGTTAGAAAGCACAAATGGGAAGTACAATGATTTGGCTCCTGCATGTGGAGCTGTATCACTTTATTTGTAACATTATCATGTTGACAAGGAGGAAGAAACGGTTGTTTCGTTTATGGTTAGAGCTAGTATTTGAGGGACAGTCAAGATAGCTTAAGTTTTGGTTACGTGGCTATGATCAGTTGGCTTATGGGTATATCCAAACTGTGACCTCTGGTTTTATTTTTCTTTAACAAGTATAAAGGCAACGTTTTTTTTGGTCTTAGTTTAAAATCACACAAAATCTCTATCTCCTACCTGTGATGCTCCTCCCCTCCAGATGAGGGTACTCTTATTGATCATCAGTTCTTCACCTGTGGAGGCCATGGGATCAATATATCCAATTTTCACTGAGTGAAAGGAACCTCTAGGGGTTTCTTGCCAATTCAAAATATCATATCGTTCAAAAAAGTCTCCATTGGCATTGAAGGTCACTCTTTTCCCATTTGGGGCTTTGAAATGCACATTCTTGAGGTAAAGGAGAATCTGTGTAGAAGGGTGCAATGAAAGAGCAGAGTGAGTAATTTTACGGTGCAGGATACAAAAGAGATTGGTTTTGTAGCCAGAGAAGGACTAAAGAAAACAGAAACAAGATTGGCCCTGTGGGCTAGTAGCTATGGGAGCTGGATCCCACAGGGCCAAACCCAGTGCCACTTCTGGCCCTTGTGGTTTGAAAGACATGCCAGCAGGCATACATGCCTGCGTGCTCCAGATCATGGCAGGATGAAGAAATGGAGACAAGAGTGTGATGTGACCACTCCCCATTTGACTTAGGAACATAGGGACACAGGAGTGACCGAGTCTGGCACTTGCAGTGAGACATATGTTCTTGTCCCACGTTCAGGCAGAATTAGAAATGCTGACACAGACAGCAGCTATAACAAAGCAGGGAGTTTACTGAAGGAGAGAAAAGGAAAAACAGAACTCCAAGGAGAAGGGAGGGGGTCTCAGAAAATGGGTTGCCAAGGAGAAATTAGGTGCAGAGGTTTTTATCTTTGTCGGAGGGTCTTGTTCAGACTTGATCTTGGTGGGGCTCGTGCATGCATTTCCCTCATGGTGGGGCGGGGCACATGCTGAATAGGTCATTCTTCTTCTAGTTTTGGAGTGGGTATGAAGGTCAGGAGATGCTTTGTCTAGAGGCTTTGGGCAGTAAAAACCATTATATTCTTCCTAGAATGTGGCTAGGCCTGGAAAAAAGGCTTTGTTTTAGGTATAAGTCGTGTTGCCTAGGTCAGTCATGGAGCCACTGCTGCAAGAGGTCTCTCTAGAGCAAGCAGCCGACCTACTTTGTCTCCACCTTAAAACTTAGTCATGTTGTGATTCCATTTTGGGCCTATACCCTAATATATTTATTTTTTTAAGAGAGATTTTTGCTATAGGATGTGTGCACTTGTTGGAGAGACAGAAAGTGAGAAATCATAGCCCACCCCCCAGGGGAGATGACTATGCCACAGTCCCTTCTCCTCCATTCTCCTCTCGGGATTTTGGGCATGCAAAATCCCGAGAGGAGACTGGGATTTTAAACTGCCAGGTCTGGAACTCAAAATGCGGTTCACTACATGGGAGTCCAGTGATGTAACCATTACACCATCTGCTGGTCCCCCCCTAACTATGTTTTTAGGGTCCCTGTTTCCTACCTCATACTGAGCAGTGTTTTCTCCCTCTCTCTCTTTTCTCTCTGGTGAGTGCATGGCCACCTGGCAATTAAAAAATAAAGGAGAGGGAACCAGCAGTTAGCGTAATGGCTATGTCGCTGGATTCCCACGTAGTCGGGAGCTGCACTCATAGGGAGCTGCACTCCCAGGAGAGAGACAAAGAGGAGGAAAGTGAAATATCACTTTTATCTGGCCACACCACAATCCTTTCTCCTCCATTTTCCTCTCAGGATTTTGGGCATGCACGCACATACCTCTGATGTCATTTTCAAGCCACCAGCTCCAAGACTTGAACCATGATCAGCCATGTGAGAGTCCAGTGTCTTAATCATCATGCCACCTGCTAGCACTCCATTTTGATTTTTTATCTAGTCTGCTGGAGCTTTGTACAGTTTAGTTCAAGACAATAGCCTCCTATAATTTTTATTTAACACTAATAAGGATCATGATTTTGCCTTAATATGTTCCTTATTTTCCCCATTCATAGCTCCAGAACTCTCACTCTTTTCTGAGAATAGGTAACAATAGAATTTTATTAGGATAAATAAAGTCTCTACTTCCCATTTTTGTCTTAAACATATTGAATCAACTATATATATATATATATATATATATATATATTTTTTTTTTTTTTTTTTTTTTGGGGGGGGGGGGGG
>NW_006159762.1:667705-671174 GCF_000334495.1 Tupaia belangeri chinensis
TGGCTTGCTTTCTCACTTTATCTCTCTCACTCTGTCCCCTCTGGCCAAATTAAAATAAATAAATAAATAAATAAAGTTCAATAAAATAATTATTTTTAAAAATGTTTAATCTGACATAGTTTAGCCAAAAACTGTAGTGTGTTATTAAGGAAAGTACACTGTTTGATGAATATCCACTAGAGCTGCATGAAAGAGATAAATAATAATTCTATAATGTGAAGTCTTCCTTTCAATTAAAAAAACTGGGGGTATGAGCAGGAAGTTGGGGTGCTTAGGCCCAATACCAGTGCCAGATTTAGGACCGCAAGATGATCAAATTCTTGCCTCATGCTCATAAAGAGTTAGAGACATGAACACACAGAGGGGATAGCAAAGCAGAGTTTATTAAGGGAAGGAAGGAAGAACAGAGCTCTGGAGTGAGGAGGGGTTCCCCGGAATGGGTTGCTATAAAGGGCTCTAGTTTACATCTTGTAGTCTGAATATGGGCTTGGCCTTTTGCTAAGAAATTGGGCTTACAAAGAACTGGGCTTTAGAAAATGGTGGCATGATAGTCTAAGTGATTTATTACCCCATTCTTCCCAGGGTCAGCAGACCATAGCATTCTGTACTTCTTGTTAGAATGTAGTTGGTAAATGGAAACTACTGCTCTTAGCTATAGTTTCTATGAGTCCCAATGCAGCCAGCTTTTGGCTGTAAAAACTTAGCCTTTGTGACTTTATCTGGAGCCTTGACCCTGTCTGTGTGCTATCCCTATCTCCAGCCTTATTAGCAAGGAGTCATAAATTCTTTTTTTTAATTTTATTTTAAGAGGTTTTTGCCTTAAAAAAAATGGGGTACATGTGCTCGCTGGAGAAAGACAGACACAGTGAGAGGGAAAGTGAGAAATCACTACCCCAGGACGAATGGCCAGGCCACAATCCTTTCACTTCCATTCTCCTCCTGGGATCGTGGGCATGCACACATACGCACCTGGCATGAGTTTCAAGCCACCTGGTCCAGCACTTGAATTGTGGTTGGCTATGTGGGAGTCCAGTGACAGAACCGCTATGCCAGCTGCTGGCTCCAGTAATTATCATTTCTTTAAGACTTGTAAAAGGGGTGTATCTTTTACATTAACCAGACTACAGAGGAAAAACACAGTGACTTCATTAAAAAAAAAAAAAAACACAGTGATGTATTTTTTTTTTTTTTTTTTTTTTTTTTTTTTTTTTTTTTTTTTATTTTATTATCATCATAATCTTCTTTCTATTACACTAGATTACATATAACTTTACATTGACTTCCATTGCTTTTTCAAAATAGGATGCCATGCATGTCAGTCAATACAGAGATATCAATCTCCCCGCTTTATCATTCAATATCTTTTCCATGCTTTTCCCAATAATTGTTATTATTATTTTTTTTAAACAATCAATCACTATTTCTCATTTTTGCTTATTAAAAAGACTTCACCCATCATGAAATAGCCGGGCGCGCCCCGCGCCGGCTTCCGCCGGGCGCGCCCCGCGCCGGCCCAGTGATGTATTTTGCTAAAAATCTTTGCCTGTTGAATGCTATCTTGGTATCTGCTTCTTGGAGGACCTGGTTGAATATACCACAGAAAAAGTGATAGAAATCTTCAATTTCACAAACTCTCACTCTCAGAAGGCAAAGTTCCAGCTATTTTACTTACCTTTACCCCATTTAATTTATGGGGAGCTTGAAAGCTGATCACATCAGGAGGTCTTCTTGGTCCAGGATGATGAAATTATCTCCTAGTTTCATCCTCCTTTCTCCTCTGTCTCTGATCAAATGAAATGTCTAGTGGGTAAGTTTTTTTACTGGCTGCTGTCAGTCCAGGAATAGTGTACTGTTGGATTTAGATGGACTAGAAAAGGGAACTGGGTTACTTGCTACCATTTCATAGAGATTCAGGATATTTTCCATTGCAATTCCATAACCACACTCTATGTCAGGGGATGGGAGCAGCAAATGAGCACAGTGGATGGAGATCAGACACACTCTCCTAACACTGAATAACCTCTTTTTAGGTTGATTGTTTGCAGTTTCTTACCTGCCAAGGTTGGATGTCTCTCTCCTTTGCATAAGTCTTGCTTTTAAAGGGCCTCCTCCCATCATCCTGAGAACTCAGATCTTGAAGAGCATAGGCAATGCTGTAGACAGCAGTGTAGGTGTTGTAAGTCTCTATCAATGCACTCATGAACTGTCCCTGTAAATGTTCCACTTTTGTGCAAAATTTGACCTCTCCAGTGTCTGTGCTATTTCCCTGGGGACCGAGACCTTGACCAGGCCACTTACAGTCAAAATTCTCTTCCCAAAATGTCTTTATGAATACGTTTTCTTCATTCCTGGAAGGATGCATTTGATTAAGGAATTCTGAGAAGCCTGGAATTATAACCTTGGATCTAAGGATGCTGATGGTTTGGGACATGCCCAAGTTAGACTGTTGAACTTCATTTTCTTGGACATTGCTTCTTATCCAGATCTTCCCCCTTATATCACTCACTGAGAGTCCCTCATAAATATGGGGGAAACTCATGCTGTTAAGAAACATCACGATGACCTTTGAAGTCGATGTCCTTAGCTGTTTCTTATACTCATGCTGTATCTTCTCTGAGGACTTGGAAATGGAAATGGTAATAAAGAATTCCTTACAGGCTCCTATTTTCTCCAGCTCAGTGATCAACAAGGAGCTTCCCTGGATTCCAAAATCATCATCTTGAGTGACAATCCCTACCCAGGTCCAGTTAAAGTATCTCAGGAGTAGGGCCACACCCTGGGCCCAGGACTGGTCACTGGATATTGTCCTTAGGAAGGAAGGGAACTCAATCTTGTCACTAAGACTGACTGCAGTGGATGAATAACTGACCTGGAAAGTTAAGACAGTTTTTTTCAGAAAATAGAAATGAATCCAGACAAAAGCATGTAGAAGGAATACTGAAATTTATGTTAATGTCCTCACAGTTAAAGTTCTGACCTTTATGATGATTTTCTATATTAAACCATAACATGCAAGGGCAGCAGGTGGCTTGGTGTTAAAGGTGCTGGATCTCACATGGCCAGCTGCACAGTTCATACTGGGCACATGTGTGCATGCCCAAAATCCCGAATGGAGATGGAGAAGATTGTGTTGTGGCCACCCCCACTGCTGGGTGAATTCTCTTTTTCTCTCTGGAGAGCACACCACCCTATAGCAAACAAACAAAATATCATAATATACAAGCGAATTATTTTCTCCAGTTTGTTTACATTTTAAATGAAGGTTGGGCAGTTCTCAGTCCTTGAAAATAATTTGTCTAAACTTCAGGGTGTGGGGAATAACAGATAAAAAACTTATGGAAAAATGGAATTAAAATACCAAGTTATTTTGAGCATAAGCACGTTCTGGAAAAAGTTTAAATAATTTTAAAATAAACTCCTTTTTTTGGCTTGAGTTTAGATACGGAACATTTTTTTTTTGCACATTCCC
>NW_006159762.1:671397-672370 GCF_000334495.1 Tupaia belangeri chinensis
GGCGGCAGGGGAGGACGCTCGCCGGGCGAACCGCGCGCGTCCACGCACACGCACGCGGCGAGAGGAGCGGGAACTCTGCCCTACCAGGCAAACGACGGTCGCGTTAGGAAGGGGCGGCAGCTGGGGGGTTCGGCACCCCAAGACGCCCTTCTCAGATCGCTAGAGAAGACGTTCTCACCGAGGGCCGGTCATCTCCCACCTCAGCCGCCCAGACAACCGCGGGAGCCGCGAGGGGCACTCAGGACGGGGGTCTGCGGTACACCGGCAAGAGCGTGCGGCACACCCTGAGCGTTCGCGGTCCGAGGCCGGCGTCCGCGTCCTCTCGTCCAAAGGGGGCAGCCCCCCTCCGGCCTCGGCGACAGAGGGGAGAAGCAACGGCACAGGGCAGCACCCGCCTCGCGGACAAGGGCAGCGAGAGCCGGGCGGACACCCGGCACCGTCCCCACAGACACACCACGGTCATCGCTCACACAGCCGCGGCCTTCCCTCAGCTGACGGAAGGGAAAAAAGCACACGACGCGCGCTCGCCGTCTAGCCGCCTCCGGGCGCGGAACCACCACCCCGTGCCCCGCAGGCGGGGTCGGGGGAGCCTAACCAACGCTTCTTACCGCCTCCACCCCCACGGAACAAGGAGCCAGCACGGCCTCTCGCCTCGGGCCCGCGCGAGGCGACACAGACGGGGCAAACCGGCGGCGACCAGGGGAGGAGTGAAAGGCGACCCGGAGCGCGCCAGGGGCACCGGCAAAGGGCCGACAGAGACGCACTCGCGCGACCGGCGCGGCACGAGGCGCACAAGGCGGGGCGGCGCCCCCACTCGGCGCGGAGGGGGAGACCGCCCGCGAGGCACAAGCCCACACACCCGGGGCTGCGAGCCAGGGATGTCCGCCACGTCAGGGGACCACGGCCCCGCCAACGCCCCGAGGCAGAGGGCGGAGGAGCGCGGTCCAGCCGGAAGATGCCGCCCCCCTGCCTT
>NW_006159762.1:672383-694152 GCF_000334495.1 Tupaia belangeri chinensis
GCCACCGGCGGGCGGGAGAAGCGAGGGGCCGCGTGCAGAGCGAGAAGAGCAGGCCCATTCGCCATGAATGTCGGTCCCTCGCCTGGCCCGGCTTAGGCCCAGCCCCGATAGCGTCGCGTCACCACATCGATCGTGTGAGATACGTAAGATTTTTTTAGTTTTTACTATAGGGTATGTGCACTCACCAGAGAGACGGAGAAAGCACATACGCCATGCATGATTTTTAAGTCACTGGGTCCGGGACTTGAACCTCACGGCCAGACATGTGAGATCCAGCCTCTTAACCTCTTTGCTACCTTCTGGTCTGTATATGTAATTTCTTTTTTCTATTTTTCTTTATTATTATTATTTATTTTAAAGAATTGTTTAACTTTGAGACCACCAGATAGCATGATGGTTAAGGTGCTGGAAACTTCCACATGGCCAACCATGGTTGAGTCCCGGACCTGGTGGCTTGTTTTCTCACTCTCCTCACCCCTCTGTGTTTCTCTCTGGTGAAGATAAAAATAAATGAATGAATAAATTAAATTAAATTAAATAATTCTTTAAAAAAAAAAAAAAGAATTACTTAATATTGGGCCAGCAGGTGGCATGGTGGAAAAGGGTGCTACACTCCCAAATGGCTGACTGCGGTTCGAGCCCAGACCTGGCGGATTGCTTTACCACTTTCTCTCTCTCTCTCTCTCCCCCTTTCTCCCTCCCTCTCTCTCTCTCATTCTGTCCCTCTCTGGTCAAATTAAAATAAATAAGTTAAATAAAATAATTCTTAAAAAAAGAATGATTTAATTTTATTTATCATTTTTATTTTTCAGTTTACTATAGGGCACATACACTCACCAGAGAGAGAGAGAGAGAGGGAAAGTGAGAAAGCAAGTCACCAGTTCCAGGACTTGAACTGAGGCTGACCATGTGGGAATCCAGCACCCTAAACATCATGTGACCTACTGGTCCCCATCTGTGACCTACTGGTCCCCATCTGTTTTTTTTTGTTTGTTTGTTTTTGTTTTTGTTTTTTTTAGGTTTTGCTATAGGGCTTGTGCAGTCACTGAAGAAGCCCCAGGGGGGATTAGCCATACTGCAATCCCTTCCCCTCTATTCTCCTCCTGGGATTTTGGCACACAAGCACATGTACCCAGTGTGATTTTAAAGCCTCAAAGTCTGGGATGCGAACTGTGGTCAGCTATGTGAGAATCCAGAGCCTTTAACCACAATACCACCCACTGGCCCCTCCTTATAACACTTTTTGATCATAATCAGTTTCTTCTAATAATCAGATATTTGCTAAACTGTAGCACTAGTAAATCAGATATTAATAAATCATTCTTTTTTATTCTCAGTTTAATATTTTGTGATACTCAGATTCATCATGAAATTTTTTTTAATGTTTTTTATTTTTTGAGATTTTTTTTTGCTATAGGGCGCGTGTGCTCGCCAGACAGAGAGAGACAGAGAGACAGAAAGCAAGAAATCACCCCCCCCAGGGGAGATGGCCACGCCACAATCCCTTCTCCTCCTTTCTTTTCTCAGGATCTTGGGCACACATGCACACGCGCCCGGTGTGAGTTTTAAGCCACCGGGTCCGGGATGCAAACCATGGGAGTCCAGCAACATAGCCATTATGCTAACTGCTGGTTCCCCCCATCATGAAATCTTTAAGTTGAGATTTTAACACCAAATAAATCTGTGCAGTTTCAAATGAGTCAAGCCAAAGCTGGATTCTTCATGCTACAGATATTATTTTGTGCTTCTGTGGGAGGGAAGCCGAAGGAGTTTCTTTGCTAATTTCCTTTTTAGTTGGCTTTCTTATCAACAACTATAGTGGCCAGAACCTTCTCCTGTTCCCTTCCCTTCAGCTTGTTGACAACATTCTGTATTCTGAGTAACTTCATATGGGTTGGGTAAAATTGCAGAACAAATGTCAGTTGGGTATTTGCAATAGGATAATATCATTTTTGGAGGAAATTGTTTATTGAATAACTCATGCAGATATATGCTCGTGTTTGTTTATATTTTGAGTGGGGTTGTTTTCTGTATTAAAAAAACTGTGACTTAGGCTTGAAACCCAAAGAGAAGAATTGAGTTGTTGGGTAAAAGGTGAAGAAAATAGACTTCTAAGTCACTCACCTGGGGAAATTTATATAAACCCAGCAGTCTTGCCATGGGGATGGACAGCGCTGACTGAGATTCCCCAATCAGAGCAAGGAGAGGAGGCTGAGCTCCACAACTGTAGTTGGGTATGGAGTTCTCAGACCCTGTCAGGAGGCTTATGGTTCCTTGAAGAGCCCCTGAGATGAAGCCTCCAGAGTCCCAAATGGAGAATCCTATAGTAAGGTTGGGTAACAAATGGATGTCTCTGTTGATTTCCTCAGTGGCAAAGGTGAAGATCCGAATTGCCCAGTAACTCCAGGCTGTAATTCTAAATAAAAAATGTAAATTGAAGTTTAGAATTTTCTTAAATCTACTAATATCTTTATTGTCCCTTAGTGAGTTGAGGTTTTTTTGGTTGTTGTTGTTTTAGAGAGAGACTTTTACTATAGGGTGCATGCACTGGCCCTTACCGGGGAGACAGACAGTTACCGAGAAATTACCCTCCAGGGAGATGGCCACGCTGTGATCCCAGGCACTCATGCACGTGTATTTAAGTGAGTTTAAGCCACCGGGTCCGAGACTCAAATTGCGGTCAACTACATGGGAGTCCAGCGACATAGCCATTACGCCAACTGCTGGTCCCAAAGATGGTTCTTTAAAGTGTAATTATTGAGTGATCAGCCAATGGCGTAATGGTTACATTGTTGTGCGGGTGCCAGAATGTCCCGAACCCGCGGGACGAATCGGGCAGGGAAACTCGAGCGAGGGGGCGGAGGTCTGGAACCGGCGCAGCAGCGTCTCAGCACGGGAGCGAAAGAAGTATCACAGCTCACATAGTGTCACAGCTCTTTGATGTAAAAGTTTCGCTCATTTATTGAGGGCTAGAGTGCTTTCTTATATACACAAGGTAGAGGGAGGTAGGCGGGGTTTACAGCGGACCTTATTGAGGACCTGCCAGCTCTGTGTGAACCAGGGGGTCTGCATTCCTGGTGTCTGTGTCAAGGTCGCACAGGCCATTTTTAGCAGGGAAGGTCATGACAGCCATTTTGATGTGGGCGGCTCCCCACAGTTGGACTCCCATTTAGTTGACTATGGTTCTAGTCTTGGACCCAGTGGCTTGAAACTCGAGTTGGGTGCATGTGCATGCGTGCCCAATTTCTCATTTTCTTTCTCTGTCTCTCTTCATCTTTTCAATGAGCGCCACATGCCCTATAGCAAAAATCTCTCTTTAAAAAAAGTGTAATTATTGAAATAACTACATCAAGTATAACATTCAATGTTAAAATGCTGTTCTTTGTGGTCTTTTTCACATCTACCATAGAAAAGCATCTGAGAGTGAGGCTAAAGGGCTCAGAATTTTTTTTTTTTTATGAGAAGTTTTATGTTTTTGCTATAGGGCACGTGCGCTTGCCAGAAAGACAGAGAGAGACAGAGACACAGAAAGCCAGAAATCACCCCCCAGGGGGGATAGCCACGCCACAATCCCCTCTCCTCCATTCTGCTCTCGGGATCTTGTGCACGCATGCACATGTGCCTGGCATGAGTTTAAGCCACTGGGTCTGGGACTCAAACCACGGTCGACTACATGGGAATAAAGTGACATATCCATTACGCTAACTGCTGGTCCCAAGGACTCAGATTTTAATAAGCCTTTCAGTTAATTCTTACTCACCCTAAATTTGAGAATGACATAAAGTAACCTGCAGCCAGCTGAGATAGACTATCCCCTCCAAACTTGGGGCAAATAGAGGAAATTATTTGAAAAGAGTATTTGTGGATGCCCTGAATGTGACATTCCAACAAGAGATACTAGCATGAGCCTGAATTATAAGAAGTAACTACAGGGAGAAAGAATATAAAATTTTCTTAAAAAATCATAGACGTGGGGTCATTCCATGGCCTGGTTGTTAAGGTGGCTAGATCTCACATGACCAGCCACACAGCTTGAGTCCCCAACCTGGTATCTTAAAAAACACACCAGGCATATGTGTGTGCCCCAAATCCCGAAAGGAAGGAGAAAGGAAAAGGAATTGTGCTGCAACTATGAATCATAGGGGGTAGTTTCTCACTTTATCTTTTTCTCTCTCCAGCAAGTACATGTATCCTCTGCGAAATTTAAAAAAATAATAATAAAAGAGAAAATCATAGGGTTAACAACCTCAGAATTTAAAAAGAACTGGAGGATTTTTCTGAATGGGTAAAAGAATTTTATAGCTATTGCGTGTGGGTTGATTTAAGATTAGAGTTAACAGGATTAATGGGGCTAGATTTCAAACATGTACTGTAAAAATAGTAGCCAATGAGTCTTATCCTGAACAGGTACCATTTGCAAAATAGACTATCAGGGTTTGGAGAAGAGAGTTTTGAATTGTTTTTAGAATATATTATTTTTATTTAAAGAATTATTTATTACCATTTGTTATTATTATTTTTTAAATTTGACCAGAGAGAAACAGAGGAAGAAAAAGGGAAAGTGAGAAAGCAAGCCACTAGGTCTGGGACTCGAACTGCTGTGGTCACGGGGAAATTCAGTGCCTTTAACCACCATGCTACCTCCCAACCCCTAGAATATATTATTAAAATGTAATTAGATGTTAGATGTTAGAGGTAGTCATTAGCACCATTGACTAGAAAGGTTTCTAGAAGACAGTTTATACTAATGAACTGTTTCATTTCTTGATTCTGTGTTACTATTCCACAGAAAAATAATTTTGTTCATGGGGAAATTTTTAAAAATAATTTAATTTTGTTACTATATTTTAATACTATTTTGGCAAAATAAATGTAAATGAAATTTACATGCCATCCATCTAAATATGTAATTATGTACAATTTTAAGCTATTATTTTATTTAACTTTATTTATTATTATTATTTTCCAGTTTGATCAGAGAGAAACAGAGAAAGAGAGAGAGGGAAAGTGAGAAAGCAAGCCACCAGGTCCAGGACTTGAACCACTGTTGCCATGTGGGAGTCCAGCACCTTTATCACCACGCCACCTGCCAGCCCCATTATGTACAAATTTTTCATGATTTAAATTTCTACCTAATGTTTGAATGACTATACCATCATTTGTTTAAACAACACACACACACACACACACACACACACACAGCTTACACAGATATCCACATTGTCACTGGACTCCCACATGACCAACCGTGGTTCAAGTCCTGGACCTGGGGGGCTTGATACTCACGCCAAGCACATGTGTGTGCATGCCCAGGGTTCTGAGAGGAGAATAAAGGAGAAGGCATTGTAGTGTGGTCATTGGCCCTGGAGGGTGATTTCTCACTTTCTGTCACTGTGTCTCTGTCTCTCTGATGAACACATGCACACTGTAGCAAAAAATCTCTTAAAAAAAACTACTTAGAAAATCACTGATATAAAAGTCTTTGTTAAAAGCTAATCGAGGGTCGGGACCAGCAGTTAACGTAATGGCTATGTCGCTGGACTCCCATGTAGTCGACTGCGGTTCGAGTCCCAGACCGATGGCTTAAACTCACGCCAGGTGCGTGTGCATATGTGCCCAAGATCCCAAGAGGAGAATGGAGGTGAAGGGATTGCGGCATGGCCATCCCCCCAAGGGGTGATTTCTTGCTTTCTATCTCTCTGTCTCTCTGGCGAGCGTACGCGCCCTATCGCAAAAAACCTCTCCCCCCCAAAAATAAATAAATAAATAAATAAGCTAATCGAGGGTATACTGGACAGCATTTAAAATTACATTAAAAAAAAAAAGAATGACATTGAACGCAGTAGAGCAAGACTGAAGACAGGCCAAGATGTTAACATTAATATTTCTTTCTTTGTTTTTTTTTTTTTTGGAGAGGTTTTTGCTATAGGGCGCGTGCGCTCACCAGACAGAGAGAGACATAGAGGCAGAAAGTGAGAAATCACCCCCCCAGGGGGGATGGTCACGCCGCAATCCCTTCTCCATTCTCCTCTCGGGATCTTGGGCACGCACGCACACGCGCCCAGCGTGAGTTTTAAGCCACCGGGTCCAGGATGCGAACTGCGGTCAACTATGTGGGAGTCCAGCGACATAGCCATTACGCTAACTGCTGGTTCCCAGCATTAATATTTCTAATAGCGGGACTAGCAGTTGGTATAACGGCTATGTCGCTGAACTCCCACGTAGTCAACCGCGGTTCAAGTTGAAAAACCTCTCAAAAAACCTTTTTTTTTTCTAATAGTTTCTATTGGGACTGGCAGGTAGTGTGGTGGTTAGAGGTGCTGGCCTCCCATATGGCCAACCGTAGTTCACATCCCAGACCTGGTGACTTGCTTTATTGCTCTCTCGCACGCTCTCTCTCTCTCTCTCACTCTGTTACTCTCTGGTCAAATGAAAATAAATAATTTTTAAAAAGGTAGCTACTATTTATTGAATGTCCCCTGTAGGATATTAAAAAATGACCCATAGGGACCAGCAAATGGCATAATGATTACATTTCTGGATTCTCACATAGTCAACCACGGTTTGAGTGCTGGATCCAGCAGCTTAAAACTCATGCTAGGTATTGGGGCTGGCAAGTGGTGTGGTAGTTAAAGGTGCTGGACTCCCATATGCTCAACCATGCTTTGAGTCCCAGACCTGGTGACTTCCTTTCTCATCCCCCTGCCCCATCTCTCTCTGGTGAATAATTAATACTTATAATAAAATAATTCTTAAAAAAAAAACTAAAAACTTACAGGACCAGCAGATGACATAATTGCCATGTCACTAGACTCCCATGTAGTTGATTGCGGTTCAAGTCCCGGACTCAGTGGCTTAAACTCACACCGGGTGTGTGTGTGTGTGTGTGTGTGCGTGTGTGTGCCCAAAATCCCAAGTGTAAAATGGAGGAGAAGAGATTGTGGCATGGCCATCCCCACTGGGGGGTGATTTCTCACTTGCTTTCTCTCTATCTTTCTCTAGCAACGTGCATGTGCTATAACAAAAATATCTCTCTCTCTCTATCCCTAAAGGGATAGGCAATAATCCCAAAAGTAGTCAAATGGGATTATACCAGGTTAAAAAGCTTCTGCTCAGCCAAAAAACTATAGTTAGAGTGAATCAACAACCCTCGGAATGGGAGAGTATATTTGCTCAGACAAGGAACTGATAACCAAAATATACAGGGAACCAAGCGGCTTACTTAAAAAAATGATCAGTCCAATTAAAAGATGGGCAAATGAGAGGAATGGACATCAAAGGAAGACATACAAACAGCGAAAAAGCATATGAAAAAATCGTCAACATCCCTTATTGTAAGGGAGATGCAAATCAAAACCATAATGAGCTACCACCTAATCCCAGTCAGAATGACTAAGATTAAAAAATAAACAATGAAAAGTGCTGGTGAGACTGTGGTAAAAAGGGAACTCTCCTACACTAATGATGAGAATGTAAATTAGTACAGCCACTGTGGAGATCAATATGGAGGTTCCTCAAAGACCTTCAAATAGAACAGCCAGGGGCAGGCAGGTAGTATGGTGGTTGAGGCCACTGGACTCCCACATGGCTGACCGTGGTTTGGGTCCTGGAGCGGGCAGCTTGCTTTCTTACTTTTTCTGGTCAAATTAAAAATAAATACATCAAAATAAAGTTAAATAAAAATAATTCTTTAAAAAAAGTGTATATATATACATATATATATACACACATATATATACATATATATGAATAAATAAATATACACTTTATATAAATATACACTATAAAGAACTACCATTTGATCCAGCAATTCCACTCCTGGGTAGCTACCCAAAGGATGAGAAAACAGTCAGAAAACTGCTTGCACATTCATGTTTATTACAGCATTATTCAGTTACTAAGCCATGGAACCAACTAAATGTCCATGAACAGATCAATGGATTGAAAAAGTGTGGCACATATACACTAGGAAATGCTACTCTGCCATAAAAAACAAGAGCCAGGACTGGCAGGTGGTGTGATGGTTAAGGTACTGGACTCCCACATGGCTGATAATCAGTCTGGTTTGAGTGCTGGACTTGACAGCTTGCTTCCTCACTTTCCTTTTTTTCTCTGTGTTTCTATCTTGTCAAATTGAAAAATAAATAGTAACAAATAAAATTAGATAAATAATTTTTTAAAAAACCAAGATCCTGGTATTTGATAGAAAATGGACAAATATGGGACCAGAAGATAGACTAATGATTATGTCACTGGATTCCCAAGTAGTTGATTGTGGTTTGAGTCCCAGACTTGGTGGCTTAAAACACACTGGGTGCGTGTGCTTGCGTGCCCAAAATCTCAAGAAGAGAATGGAGAAGGGATTGCAGTGTGGCCATCCCCCCATGTGTGGGGGGTTGATTTCTCACTTTCTGTCTGTCTATCTTTCTGGTGAGTACATGGGCCCTATAGCAAAAATCTCTCTCTAAAAAAAAAAAAAGTGGGCAAATATGGAAAATTTACTGCTGAGTGGAGCAGCCCAGACTATGGAGAGACATTGCATGTCTCCACTTAATATATACTGAATGTCTGCACTCTATGGTAGAAACTGAAAAATTAGAGGAAAAAAGAAGGAAAATAGTTGCAGATACAGGAGACAATGTGGGAGGAGGGGGAGAGGTGAGGGAGGGTGCAAGGAAGGGAATCAAAGAGAAAAATAGAAATGCAAGACACTTAAAGGATACAGAAATGGAGGATTGTCTGTTGAGGATAAAGTGTATGATAATATCTTCAATGCACGTATAATACTTTTTCAAACTAAAGTTAAAAATTAAAAATACACATTTAATAACATGAAAAAGAAAAAAGAAAGTTATTCTGGTTCTTTGCATTTATACATAAATCCTATGTGTTGATTAATTTGTCAATTTTTACAGAAGTCTGATGGAATTTGATAAAAATTGCCATGAAATTGTATACATGAATTTAAGAATTAACATTTTAAAAAGAAAAAAAACAGCAAAAGCAAATAAATAAATAAATAACACCACATTCTCTCTTTGCAAGTGCCAGATTCTGGTCATAAGTGATCAAGTTACTCACCTTGATGAACGCAGTCTAAGAGGTCCCCTAGTGAAAGTCAGCATTGGTGAATGGTCTGTCATATAAATGGGAAAGATACCCCCAATAATCACATCTCCTGGTTGCTCCAAGCATGGGGCTCCCATCTTTTTGTTTGGATTCTCTACCTCTGTAGTGTTGGTGATAGGAACAGCAGTCACGAGTAAGGAAAGCAGAGAGTAATAAAACATTCTGGGCTATAAGTCGCCTTCCCATTGCAGGAAGAGGTGCTAAGGATCGAGAAAGAAGAGCCAGTGGTGCCTCTAATAGACCCTGTGGTAATGACCATGTTTGAGCTGGTTAGGCTCTTGGTGACCATTTATCTGTGTATTCAGGACCCTCCTATACTACCCATCCCTCTTGGGATCTTTGGGAACCAAGTAGTATAATATTTTTCTAGATTTTGATGGGTCTTGGGAAAGAAAAACTGAGATCCATTTGAAAGCCACTTGAGGCTGAAATTTTTAAGAGTCCCACAGGCATTAAATTTGTACTGCTGTTGGTTTTCTCCACAGGGAGCCAATTTATCCTCACTCATTATATGTGTAAGTGTACTTGGCAATGCCTACCTTTGTTCCCCAAACATCCCTCCCAACTCTGAGACTACTCCTCATGGGACCACAGGACTGATTTCTTAAGAGCCTTTCTGACAAGGAGAGGACTCAACCTCTATTACCCTGGAGCTCAAGATAATGGGGATGAGGTTATATTTTTAAACTGGTTAGTGTGTTCAATGAAATAATTTGAGCTAATTTTGGTAATTTCAAGAGTTTAGCTTCTGGATTTACTCCTCCTTGGGCCAGACCATTAGGAGCAGCTGGATAAAATTGCTTGTAAATAAAATGAAAAATATCCCACAGCAACATCACAGTTATGACAATAAGTAAAGGCTCAAGGAACCTCTTTGGGAACTTTTTTCAATAACTCATTGAATTTGTCAATCTCTCACAGAGTATGTCATCTAGAACAACAGGCCCCAACCTTCACAGCACCAGGAACTGGCCTCGTGAAAGACAGTCCCTCTATGGATGGGGATGGGGGTTGGTCCCAGGATAACTTAAGTGCACTACATCCACCATGCATGACATTTTTACCACTACCACCTTACAATATAGGATGAAACAGTCACACAAATAGTGCTCTTGCTCCCACAAGAATTCAAACCCACCTGTGATCCAACAGGAGGAACCTCAGCTGAGTGGGAGGAGCAACTGCAAACACAGATGAAACCTCACTCCCTAGACCTCTGCCCACCTTCTGCTGTGCGGCCTGGGCATCCTGGCACTGGCCCATTGCTTGGGGGTTAGGGACTCCTAAAATATGGTATCTGTTTTAACATAGTATAAGTAACTACATAATAGCATTAGTTTTTTCATTTGTAAGACTATATCCGGGAGCCAACAGATAGTGTAGCAGTTATGTCACTGGACTCCCCTATGGCTGACTGTGGTTCAAGTCCTGGGTCCGGTGGCTTGAAAATCACGCTGGGCACTTGTGTGTACATGCCCAAGATCCCAGGAGGAGAATGGAGAAGAAGGGATTGCAGTGTGCAATTTCCCCGGGTGGTGATTTCTCAGTTTCCCTCTCACTGTCTCTGTCTTTGTCTCTCTCTGGCAACCACAAGCACCCTAAGGCAAAAACCTCTGAAGAAAAAAAAAAGACCGCATCTGGAATATTTTAATCAATTTAAAAGAATATTGACAAACTCCTCAGTACTGAACTGAAGGATGATAACTAAGAGTAGAGGTAAATTATCTGATCAAAATAGTAATAGATACACCATTAATCTAGTTTCTTTCTTTTTTTTTTTTTTTGAGAGGTTTTTGCTATAGGGTGCGTGCGCTCGCCAGACAGACAGAGAGAGACAGAGAGACAGAAAGCGAGAAATCACCCCCCCCAGGGGGCATGGCCACGCCGCAATCCCTTCTCCATTCTCCTCTTGGGATCTTGGGCACGCACGCATACGTGCCCAGTGTGGGTTGCCATAGGGCGGGTGCCACCACACCCCAGTGTGGGTTTTAAGCCACCGGGTCCCGGACGCGAACTGTGGTCGACTACGTGTGAGTCCAGCGACATAGCCATTACACTAACTGCTGGTTCCTTTAGTTTCTTTCTGAATTAAAACTTGCTGAAGAATTACACAAATAGGGCCAACAGGTGGCATGAAGGTTAGGGCAGTTGGATCTCACATGGCCGACTGAGTAGTTCAAGTCCCAGACCTGGCAGCTTGAAAAACACTCTGGGCACATGTACATGTGTACCTAGCTTCCCAAGAGGAGACTGAAGAAGAAATTGTGGTGTGGCCATCCCCCCAGGGGGGTGATTTATCTTTCTTTATCTCTGCCTATCTCTGGTAAATGCATGTGCTCTGTAGCAAAAACAAAAACAAACAAAAATTACACAAATAAGAGTTCATGGAACTGGAGACACTTATTCTAGGAGAGATTTAGGGGACACAAGATAACTGTCATCAAATGTTTAAAAATTTCTTATGTAGAAGATACCAGGGGACTGAACCAACAACAGTACATGGACATTACAGGGAGAAAGCTGTGCACTCAACATTAGGGAGAATTTTCTATTAGAACTGCCCAGAATGTAATGTCCATGGCCTCTTTTGGTAAATCAAGTAAAGGCATGATCTAGAAGTATATCAACACTTTTAGAAGTATTTGGACGGAAGATAGCAATGAGAGGCTGTTACATTGTTCATTGCTAAAGTTTAACGTTAATGGATAGTGAGTTGAAATGTAAATCCTCCAGGACTAGCAGTTGGCATAATGACTGTGTCGCTGAATTCTCATGTAGTCGAACACGGTTTGAGTCCTGGACCTGGTGGCTTAAACTCATGCCAGGCGTGTGTGCCTCTGTGCCCAAGATCCCAAGAGGAGAAGGGATTGCAGCATGGCCATGCCCCCAGGGGGATGATTTCTCGCTTTCTGTCTCTCTGTCTCTTTGGTAAGTGCACACACCCTATAGCAAAAACTCCCCCCCCCCCAAAAAAAAGAGGGACCAGCAGTTAGTGTAATGGCTATGTCGCTGGACTCCCATGTAGTCAACCGTGGTTCGCGTCCCGGACCTGGTGGCTTAGAACTCACGCCAGGCGCATGTGTATGCGTGCCCAGGATCCCGAGAGGAGAATGGAGGAGAAGGGATTGCGGCGTGGCCATCCCTCCTGGGGGGTGATTTCTCACTTTCTGTCTCTCTGTCTGTCTGGCGAGTGCATGCGCCCTGTAGTGAAAACCTCTCAAAAAAAAAATAAATAAATAAAAGAAATATAAATCCTGTAAGATCTCTTAAGTTTTATGATTCTGTGAACTCTTGCCATACCTGATGTTGCAATCCTTTCCTTCCAGCCAGGAGTGAGAAAATAAAGGTAAAACACTGACATACATCCCTCTCCCAGGGCCCTTTGCAGTCTAACCAGAAGTATATAGTTACTATATAGGACTACGTTTAGTCCCTGTTTGGACCATGCTAAGAATGACTTGACTCCAAATATTTCAGCCTAATTATTTTATTTTTTAGAAATTTTTTTGCTATAGGGCAAGTGTGGCTGTCCAGAGAGACAGAGACAGAGACATAAAGTGAGATCACCCCTGAGAGGGGATGGATGGTGACACCATAATCCCTTCTCCTCCATTCTTCTCTTGAGACCTTGGACACACCTGGTATGAGTTTTAAGCCACCTGGTCTGGGCCTCAAACGGTAGTCAACTATGTGGGAGTCCAGCAACGTAATCGTTATGCCATCTGCTGGTCTTCAGCCTAATTCTTTATTGTGTGACCCCAAAGAGTTCATTTTTCTTAAGTGTTCACCTGTTTTGGCTCTAAGACCAGTCATATTTGTATGCTTGACAGTAAGTTCTAGGCTGATGGTAGTAATGATGGTTTACTAAAGTTGGTCAGAAGATAAAGATTTGATTCCAGGCACAAATGATTAAGTTACCAAAGGTGGACACAGTAACAAATCAAAGTTGTTAACCAACACGACATACCCCTCTGTAACTATCCAACCTTACTCTGGCAAGGCTTATTTAACACACTTCTTCTTTCACTGCCAATCCTATTCCACCCTCCCCTCCACAAAAAAACCACCACCACTACAACAAACTAGAATATTCCTGACCTCATACAGAAGCAACAGTTGGAAGGAAAATACAAGGAATCTTCATTAGTTGTTTCTTTCATTTTCTAGCTTTGTTCTTGCACTATTAACAAGGACTAGCCACTGCGTGAACAACTGCTTCTTATATTATGTCCATGTGAAATACACTTTTAATCTCTTGGTATGGAATCCCTAACAACTGGGTTTTTGCTTCATGTTCTCTCAAAATTCAGACCAAGTAGCAGGTCTCTATTAGCTTCATTTTTTTTTTTTTAATTTGCCAGAAGGTGCATGTACTGTCCAGAGAGAAAGAGAGGAAAAGCAAGAAAGCACTCCCTGTGGGGCACACCACGATTTGATCCCTTCTCCATTTTTGGTAAGTGAGCTTATTTATGTAAGCTATGTACAGCTCTTCCTGGTATTTAGAAAGCTGTCAAATCATCATGGCTATCATTATTACCCTATTGTTATTATCCAGATCCTGTCTCTTAGTAGCTGGAATGCAACCCTTATGCCCTCATCTCTTACTGCCCTTCACCTAGGGATACCCAGGAGCTTCATGATGTTATGCAGGCTACAGGTTCCCCTGCAGTGTATTCCTGTTTGTGTTCTTCCAACTTGCTAGTGTGCCTATATGTGCACTGAAGTCCTTCCTGTCTCAATCTATGGCATTTTTTGACTCTTACTAACCTTATATTCTGAGCACCTACGTAACAACAGCAACAAAAAGAATGATGAGGACCACAATCAAATGGCACTGATTCTTACACCCAACTTGCTCCACCCCTTCATTTTTGACTTTAAAAATTCCACTCTGATGGGAACCAGCAGTTAGCCTAATGGCTATGTCGCTGGACTACTCACTGGACTCCCACGTAGTCGACCGCGGTTCACGTCCTGGACCCAGTGGCTTAAAACTCATGCCAGGCGTGTGTGTGTGTGTGCCCAAGATCCCTAGAGGAGAATGGAGGAGAAGGGATTGTGGCATGACCATCCCCCCTGGGGGGTGATTTCTCGCTTTCTGTCTCTATGTCTCTTTCTGTCTGTCTGGCGAGCGCATGCGCCCTATAGCGAAACCTCTCAAAAAAAAAAGCAGAGCCTCAATATCTTAGCGACCCATGAGTTTCCACAGGTTCTTAATCCTGGTCTTCCATTTCCTCTTCTGTGAGCATTTAAACACTGACCTCTGTAAGACATGCTTCAGAGATGATGAACATCTTCTCAAAGAGTTCTGACCAAGCACATAAAAAAAGGATGTGAAAGCTTGTAGACATGGGCTCTAGTATTAGAAAAAATTCAGTGTCTTAAGCCATGAGCTCTGCCAGGACTCACACCTGTAGTAGGTACAGCACTCTGTATATAGAAAGACTGAGCCAAGGAGTTCTTAGTGAATGATGAAAAAGCATGTGAAGTTTTATTAGAGCATTTAATTCAGAAATAATGGGTGAACCCAAGACAGAGAACTGGGCCAGGAGAGGAAGTTAGACCACCAGGCAGCAGAACTAAGATTGCCAAGAAGAGTAGAGGGACCTGGATTTACTAGTGCTAGGGGAATGGGCACATACAGAGATGAGGCTGGGGTGGGGGCAGTTCAGTGCTCCATATTCACAGAAGTCAGAAAAAATCCAAGTTTCAAAGGGAATGTGAAGAGTCAGACTTGGGTGCATATTCTCATTCTATCAACATTAGGCAAATGGGGACCAGCAGTTAGTGTAATGGCTATGTTGCTGGACTCCCACATAGTCGACCGCAGTTCGAGTCCCGGATCCGGTGGCTTAAACTCACACTGGGCACGTGTGCGTGAGTGCCCAAGATCCCGAGAGGAGAATGGAGGAGAAGGGATTGCAGCGTGGCCATTCCCCCTGGGGGGTGATTTCTCGCTTTCTGTCTCTGTCTCTCTGTCTGTCTGGCGAGCGCACACGCCTTATAGCCAAAAAAACCCAACAACAACAACAAAAACCTCTCCAACATTAGGCAAATGATGTGGCTTTTGTAAGCCTTGGCTTCATGTTTTTGAAAATAAGAATCTTGGGGCCACCAGGTGGAGTGGTGATTAAAGTATCACACTCCCACATGGCTGACCACAGTTCGAGTCCTGGATCGGGGAACTTGAAAGTCGTATCAGGTGCATGGGTGTGCATGCTCAAAATCCTGAGAGGAGAGTGGAGGAGAAGAGATTTTGGCATGGCCATCCCCACTGGGGAGCGTGATTTCTCACTTTTTGTCTTTCTCTGTCTCTCTGGTGGGCATGTGTAACTGCATGTTTTTCAAGGTACCAGATCTGGCTCAGTCAGCCATGTGGGATCCAGCCACTGTAACCTCCTCCACCATAACCTGCTGACCCTCTTCTCAGAATGTTAAGCATTAAATGAGGATGGAAAGACAGCTAACATTGCTGGAATGCCTGAAGCAATGCATAACATATAGCAGACAATTAAATTTGCTTCCCTTTTTTGTCCATTTTTCGGAAGCTGAGAATCCTGTCAGTCTAAGTTATAAATTCAATCTGAATTTACTGGAATTCATCATAAACACTCCAGGATATTCATAATTTTGAGACATTACTACACACCACTGAGGAAAAGAATCCACATCTTTCGAATTTTTCTCATGGTGCTATTAAACACACCTCTCGTTTTTCCCATTTTAATTAGCCATAAAATTTAAAAAGGGCCTGCATGATTATTTTGGGGTACAGTCAATAAAGAAATTAAGGAAGTTAGGATGATATCATTCTATTCTAAATCCAATTGGCATAAGGAAGCCTCCCCTAGCAGATGGTTATATAAAGGAAACCAACCTAAATTTTTGAGGAAGAGGAGACAAATGTGACAAATGATCTAAGACAGACAACATGGGTTTGTGTCAGAATTCCAAGGTTATTCTCAACATTTATCTTGGGATCTCTACCTAACTAGAACTTTTGTTTTTTAAATTTTTAATTTTTTTGGAGAGGTTTTTGCTATAGGGCACATGCACTCACCAGACAGACAGAGAGACAGAAAGCGAGAAATCACCCCCTAGCAGGGATGGCCACGCTGCAATCACTTCTCCTCCATTCTCCTCTCGGGATCTTGGGCATGCACGCACACGCGCCCGGCATGAGTTTTAAGCCACCGGATCCGGGACGCGAACCGGGGTCAACTACATGGGAATCCAGCGACATAGCCATTACGCTAACTGCTGGTCCCAGAACTTTTTCAATTAAGGTAATTCTCCTTGGGCCATCAGGTGGTGTAATAGTTAAGGTGGTGGACTCTCATGTGGCCGAATAGTTTGGGTTCTGGACCGAGTGGCTTCAAACTCATGCTAGGTATATGTGCATACATGCCCAAAATCCAGAGAGGAGAAGGAATTGCAGTGTGGCCACTCCTTCTTGGGGGTGATTTTTGCTTTCTGTCTCTCTGTCTCTCTGATGAGCATATGTGTCTGATAGCAAAAATCTCTCAAAAAAAAAAAAAAAAAAAGAGAAACACACTGGGTATGCAAGTACCTGCCCCACATCCCAAGAGAATGAAGAAGGAATTGCAATGTGGCCATCCTGATTGGGAGGTGATTTCTCACTTTCCCCTTTTTCTCTCCACCAAGCACATACGCCTTGTAACAAAAACTTTTTAAAAATTAATTTTAAAAATTTTAAAACAACTTCTGAATCTCTCCTTCCATAACTAACATTTCTCACTTTTTGTCTTTCTCTGTCTCTCTGGTGGGCATGTGTAACTGCATGTTTTTCAAGGTACCAGATCTGGCTCAGTCAGCCATGTGGGATCCAGCCACTGTAACCTCCTCCACCATAACCTGCTGACCCTCTTCTCAGAATGTTAAGCATTAAATGAGGATGGAAAGACAGCTAACATTGCTGGAATGCCTGAAGCAATGCATAACATATAGCAGACAATTAAATTTGCTTCCCTTTTTTGTCCATTTTTCGGAAGCTGAGAATCCTGTCAGTCTAAGTTATAAATTCAATCTGAATTTACTGGAATTCATCATAAACACTCCAGGATATTCATAATTTTGAGACATTACTACACACCACTGAGGAAAAGAATCCACATCTTTCGAATTTTTCTCATGGTGCTATTAAACACACCTCTCGTTTTTCCCATTTTAATTAGCCATAAAATTTAAAAAGGGCCTGCATGATTATTTTGGGGTACAGTCAATAAAGAAATTAAGGAAGTTAGGATGATATCATTCTATTCTAAATCCAATTGGCATAAGGAAGCCTCCCCTAGCAGATGGTTATATAAAGGAAACCAACCTAAATTTTTGAGGAAGAGGAGACAAATGTGACAAATGATCTAAGACAGACAACATGGGTTTGTGTCAGAATTCCAAGGTTATTCTCAACATTTATCTTGGGATCTCTACCTAACTAGAACTTTTGTTTTTTAAATTTTTAATTTTTTTGGAGAGGTTTTTGCTATAGGGCACATGCACTCACCAGACAGACAGAGAGACAGAAAGCGAGAAATCACCCCCTAGCAGGGATGGCCACGCTGCAATCACTTCTCCTCCATTCTCCTCTCGGGATCTTGGGCATGCACGCACACGCGCCCGGCATGAGTTTTAAGCCACCGGATCCGGGACGCGAACCGGGGTCAACTACATGGGAATCCAGCGACATAGCCATTACGCTAACTGCTGGTCCCAGAACTTTTTCAATTAAGGTAATTCTCCTTGGGCCATCAGGTGGTGTAATAGTTAAGGTGGTGGACTCTCATGTGGCCGAATAGTTTGGGTTCTGGACCGAGTGGCTTCAAACTCATGCTAGGTATATGTGCATACATGCCCAAAATCCAGAGAGGAGAAGGAATTGCAGTGTGGCCACTCCTTCTTGGGGGTGATTTTTGCTTTCTGTCTCTCTGTCTCTCTGATGAGCATATGTGTCTGATAGCAAAAATCTCTCAAAAAAAAAAAAAAAAGAGAATTCTCCTTTTGTGATTAGGTGGGGGTGCAGCTAGACTCACATGCAAAATGTATAGGGTTTGTGTCCTGTGACCTTCCTAGGCATGCTGGGTATGCATGTGTGTGTCTGTGATCCCAGCAGAGACTAGGAGTAGATCATGGTGTGAGGACCCTGTTGTGGGTGCTTCTCTGTCTCTTTCTCTCCCATGGAAAAAAATGTATAAATTAAAAAAAAAAAAAAAGAAGACAGGGCTGGCCCTGTAGGCTAGTGGTTAAAGGAGCTGGATCCCCCAAGGCAGATCACAATTTGAATCATGTTCCAGCAGCTTGAAAATATAACACACTGGGTACAAGTGTGTGCATGCCCCAAATCCTGACAGGATAGAGAAATGGAGAAGGGATTGCAGCATGACCAGTGAGAGACAGACAGAGAGAGGGAGAAAGCACACCCCTGTGGGCGCATGGCCAGACCACATACTCTCCATCATTTCTTCATCCTTTTAGGATTCTGGGCACGCATACATATGTGTCCAATGTACTTTTCAAGCTGCTCTGGGGCTGCAACTTGAACCACAGTTGGCCATGTGGGATCAAGCTACAGGGCCAGGCTCTCTCACCACAATTTTTTTTTAATATTTAATTTTATTTATGTATTCATTTATTTTAATTTGACCAGAGAGAGAGAGAGAGAGAGAGAGAAAGTGTGAAAGCAAGCTGCCAGATCCAGGACTTGAACCATTGTCAGCCATGTGGGAGTGTCCAGCACCTTAACCACCACGCCACCTGCTGGTCCCTCCCACCACAATTTTAATGAAAAGTGTTTTCAACCTTTCACAACTTCTATCCCCTGTCCTCACCAAAATCAACATTTCTAGGCAATTAAATTCACTTTAGTCTCAGGAAACTACTTTCTAACAGTTATCTTAAAGACAGCATATACTCACATTTACCTCTTGTCCTCTTCCGTGGATTATAATATTTCAAAGAAAAGGGCTATATTTTATGTAACACAAAATAAGTTTTGTTTTAATTTTCAACATAGGGTCATGCACTTGCCAGAGAGAGACAGACAGAGAGAAAGACAGTGAGAAATCATCCCCCAGGGGGATGGCCCCACAATCCCTTCTCCTCTCAAGATTTTGGGCACACACACACACACACACACACACACCTGGTGTGATTTTCAAGCTGTCGGGTTCAGGACTCAAACCATGGTTGGTCCTTTGGGAATACAGTCCCTTAACCACCACACCATCTGCTGGCCTACATCATATGTTTTTGCACCCTGTAATATTTAGAACAGATCTATACAGTCAGGGGAGAATAACTAATCATTTCCTGGATTTACTGCATCCTATTCATCATGAATTTCTTTGTGTTGGTGAAAAGCTGAATGGAAACTGAAGGTTTTCTCACATTTCTTACATTTGTAGGTTTTTTCTCCTGTATGAATTTTCTGGTGTTGAATAAGAGATGAACTCTGGCTAAAGGCTTTGTCACAAGCATTGCATTTATATGGTTTTTCTCCAGTATGAGTTCTTAGATGCTTTGTAAGGGATGAGCTCTGGCTGAAGGCTTTGTCACATTCTTTACATTTGTAAGGCCTTTCTCCAGTGTGAATTCTCTGATGTCTTACAAGAGCTGAGCGGTCACTGAAGGCTTTCCCACATTCATTACATTTGTAAGGTTTCTCTCCAGTATGGGTTCCTTGATGTTGAATAAGAGCTGAACAGTAACTGAAAGCTTTCCCACATTCACTACATTCATACGGTTTTTCCCCTGTGTGAGTTCTCTGATGTTGAGTAAGGCCTGACCTGTCACTAAATGCTTTCCCACACTCGGTACACCCATAGGGCTTTTCTCCAGTATGAACCCTCTGGTGTTTAATGAGGGATGAGGTGTCGTTGAAAGCTTTCCCACATTCCTTGCATTTATAGGGCTTCTCTCCAGTGTGTATTCTGTGATGTTGAATGAGGTATGTGCTTTGGTTGAAGGCCTTCCCACATTCATTGCATTCGTAGGGCTTTTCTCCAGTATGAATGATATGATGTTGAATAAGGGCTGAACGATGACTGAAAGCTTTCCCACACTCATTACACTCATAAGGCTTCTCTCCAGTATGAATTCTCTGATGTTGAATAAGTGATGAGCTCCGACTAAAAGCCTTTCCACATACATTACATACATAGGGTTTCTCCCCAGTGTGAATTCGCCTATGTAGGATAAAGGCTGAGTAGTAACTGAAGGACTTCTCACATGCATTGCATTCCCAAGGCTTTTTTATTGGGTAGACTTTCTGATGTTTCACTGGATTTGAACCTTCCCCCATTTCATTATAACGCTCCATAGAGTTTCTCTTGTGTTTAATTGTGGCCTGTCTTAAAGTTTTCTTCTGATTTCCTTGCTGTTTTTTTAATGTGTCCTCACATTCCCAGGCTTCTATCACCCTGGAGCCCCAGGAATTATTCTTTTCAAGGCTTTGTATTATCAGCACCCTTTCAGATGACACTTCTTCATAATCTTCCTGCTTTGAAAGGAACTCTTTAGTTTCAGGCATAGATTGAGAATCTAAAATAAATGAAAAGCACAGATATTTGTGTTATTTTCATTGAAAAAAAAAAAACCTGCTGAGGTAGCAAGAGGATAAAGAAAACAAAAGTTAAGGACCAGCAGATGGTGTAATGGCTATGTCTCTGGGCTCCCACATAGTTGACTGTGGTTTGAGTCCTAGACCTGGCAGCTTAAAACTCACACCAGGTGCATGTGCATGAGTGTGTGCCTGAAATCCCAAGAGGGGATAGAGGAGAAAGGATTATAGCATGGTCATCCTCCCTGGGGGGTTGTTTCTTGCTTTTTCTCTCTCTATCTCTGTCTCTTCAGTGAGTACACATGCCCTATAGCAAAAATCTCTCTAAAAATAAATAAAAAATAAAGTTGATGCCTATTAAAATATGTATATTGGGAAGTTCCCAGAAAGGGCTTATGGCAATAGCAGATGAAGAAGTAGCAGGAATAACAGGGAGAATGACTAATATAGAACACATTATAAAGATAGAAAATGTGGGACCAGTAGATGGCATAATGGTTATGTCATGGGACTCCCACATAGTCGACCACATTTCAAATCCTGGACCTGGCAGCTTGAAACTCATGCCAGGTGCCTGTGCATGTGTGCCCCAAATCCCAAGAGGAGAATGAAGGAGAAGGGATTGTAGTGTGGTCATCCTCCTTGGGGGGTGATTTCTCATTTTCTGTCTCTCTGTCTCTCTGACTCTCTGGTGAGCACACGTGCCTTATAGCAAAAATTTCTTTAAAAAAATAAAAGAAAATGAGGATGCTGTATCTGAGCCTAACAGGGAATGAGGGAAGAGGATAAGCAGAAGGAAGGGGAATAAATGCTAACATAAAAGAACTGAAGAATGAGTAAAGATTAAAACACAGGTTATTGGGCCAGCAGGTGGTGTGATTGTTAAGGCACTGGACTCCCACATGGTTGACCATGGTTCAAGTCCTGGACCTGGCAACTTGCTTTCTCACTCTACCCCCACCTCTTTCTCTGCTGAAATTTAATAATAATAATAATAATAAATAAAATTAAATAATTCTTTTTCTTTCTAAAGAGGTTTTTGCTATAGGGCACTTGCACTTGACA
>NW_006159762.1:695919-702059 GCF_000334495.1 Tupaia belangeri chinensis
AGAGAGAGAGAGAGAGAGAGAGAAAGTGTGAAAGCAAGCTGCCAGATCCAGGACTTGAACCATTGTCAGCCATGTGGGAGTGTCCAGCACCTTAACCACCACGCCACCTGCTGGTCCCTCTCACCACAATTTTAATGAAAAGTGTTTTCAACCTTTCACAACTTCTATCCCCTGTCCTCACCAAAATCAACATTTCTAGGCAATTAAATTCACTTTAGTCTCAGGAAACTACTTTCTAACAGTTATCTTAAAGACAGCATATACTCACATTTACCTCTTGTCCTCTTCCGTGGATTATAATATTTCAAAGAAAAGGGCTATATTTTATGTAACACAAAATAAGTTTTGTTTTAATTTTCAACATAGGGTCATGCACTTGCCAGAGAGAGACAGACAGAGAGAAAGACAGTGAGAAATCATCCCCCAGGGGGATGGCCCCACAATCCCTTCTCCTCTCAAGATTTTGGGCACACACACACACACACACACACACACCTGGTGTGATTTTCAAGCTGTCGGGTTCAGGACTCAAACCATGGTTGGTCCTTTGGGAATACAGTCCCTTAACCACCACACCATCTGCTGGCCTACATCATATGTTTTTGCACCCTGTAATATTTAGAACAGATCTATACAGTCAGGGGAGAATAACTAATCATTTCCTGGATTTACTGCATCCTATTCATCATGAATTTCTTTGTGTTGGTGAAAAGCTGAATGGAAACTGAAGGTTTTCTCACATTTCTTACATTTGTAGGTTTTTTCTCCTGTATGAATTTTCTGGTGTTGAATAAGAGATGAACTCTGGCTAAAGGCTTTGTCACAAGCATTGCATTTATATGGTTTTTCTCCAGTATGAGTTCTTAGATGCTTTGTAAGGGATGAGCTCTGGCTGAAGGCTTTGTCACATTCTTTACATTTGTAAGGCCTTTCTCCAGTGTGAATTCTCTGATGTCTTACAAGAGCTGAGCGGTCACTGAAGGCTTTCCCACATTCATTACATTTGTAAGGTTTCTCTCCAGTATGGGTTCCTTGATGTTGAATAAGAGCTGAACAGTAACTGAAAGCTTTCCCACATTCACTACATTCATACGGTTTTTCCCCTGTGTGAGTTCTCTGATGTTGAGTAAGGCCTGACCTGTCACTAAATGCTTTCCCACACTCGGTACACCCATAGGGCTTTTCTCCAGTATGAACCCTCTGGTGTTTAATGAGGGATGAGGTGTCGTTGAAAGCTTTCCCACATTCCTTGCATTTATAGGGCTTCTCTCCAGTGTGTATTCTGTGATGTTGAATGAGGTATGTGCTTTGGTTGAAGGCCTTCCCACATTCATTGCATTCGTAGGGCTTTTCTCCAGTATGAATGATATGATGTTGAATAAGGGCTGAACGATGACTGAAAGCTTTCCCACACTCATTACACTCATAAGGCTTCTCTCCAGTATGAATTCTCTGATGTTGAATAAGTGATGAGCTCCGACTAAAAGCCTTTCCACATACATTACATACATAGGGTTTCTCCCCAGTGTGAATTCGCCTATGTAGGATAAAGGCTGAGTAGTAACTGAAGGACTTCTCACATGCATTGCATTCCCAAGGCTTTTTTATTGGGTAGACTTTCTGATGTTTCACTGGATTTGAACCTTCCCCCATTTCATTATAACGCTCCATAGAGTTTCTCTTGTGTTTAATTGTGGCCTGTCTTAAAGTTTTCTTCTGATTTCCTTGCTGTTTTTTTAATGTGTCCTCACATTCCCAGGCTTCTATCACCCTGGAGCCCCAGGAATTATTCTTTTCAAGGCTTTGTATTATCAGCACCCTTTCAGATGACACTTCTTCATAATCTTCCTGCTTTGAAAGGAACTCTTTAGTTTCAGGCATAGATTGAGAATCTAAAATAAATGAAAAGCACAGATATTTGTGTTATTTTCATTGAAAAAAAAAAAACCTGCTGAGGTAGCAAGAGGATAAAGAAAACAAAAGTTAAGGACCAGCAGATGGTGTAATGGCTATGTCTCTGGGCTCCCACATAGTTGACTGTGGTTTGAGTCCTAGACCTGGCAGCTTAAAACTCACACCAGGTGCATGTGCATGAGTGTGTGCCTGAAATCCCAAGAGGGGATAGAGGAGAAAGGATTATAGCATGGTCATCCTCCCTGGGGGGTTGTTTCTTGCTTTTTCTCTCTCTATCTCTGTCTCTTCAGTGAGTACACATGCCCTATAGCAAAAATCTCTCTAAAAATAAATAAAAAATAAAGTTGATGCCTATTAAAATATGTATATTGGGAAGTTCCCAGAAAGGGCTTATGGCAATAGCAGATGAAGAAGTAGCAGGAATAACAGGGAGAATGACTAATATAGAACACATTATAAAGATAGAAAATGTGGGACCAGTAGATGGCATAATGGTTATGTCATGGGACTCCCACATAGTCGACCACATTTCAAATCCTGGACCTGGCAGCTTGAAACTCATGCCAGGTGCCTGTGCATGTGTGCCCCAAATCCCAAGAGGAGAATGAAGGAGAAGGGATTGTAGTGTGGTCATCCTCCTTGGGGGGTGATTTCTCATTTTCTGTCTCTCTGTCTCTCTGACTCTCTGGTGAGCACACGTGCCTTATAGCAAAAATTTCTTTAAAAAAATAAAAGAAAATGAGGATGCTGTATCTGAGCCTAACAGGGAATGAGGGAAGAGGATAAGCAGAAGGAAGGGGAATAAATGCTAACATAAAAGAACTGAAGAATGAGTAAAGATTAAAACACAGGTTATTGGGCCAGCAGGTGGTGTGATTGTTAAGGCACTGGACTCCCACATGGTTGACCATGGTTCAAGTCCTGGACCTGGCAACTTGCTTTCTCACTCTACCCCCACCTCTTTCTCTGCTGAAATTTAATAATAATAATAATAATAAATAAAATTAAATAATTCTTTTTCTTTCTAAAGAGGTTTTTGCTATAGGGCACTTGCACTTGCCAGAAAGAGAAAGAGAGACAGAAAGTAAGAAATCACCCCCTAGGGGTGATGGCCAAGCCACAATCCCTTCTCCTACACTTTCCTCTCAGGATCTTGGGCATGCATGCACATCTGCCTGGAGTGAGTTTAAGCCACTGGGTCCATAATTTGAATCATGGTCTACTACATGGGAGTCCAGCAACATAGCCATTACGCCAACTGCTGGTCCCAAAATTAAATAGTTCTTAAAAAAAGGCTGACAATGGTTCAAGTCTTGGACTTGGTGGCTTGCTTCCTCACTTTCCCTGTCTCTCTCTGGTCAAATTAAAATAAATGAATGAATGAATAAATAATTCTTTTTTTAAAAAAAGATACAAACAACATTATTAACCCACTTGACCTGACATTTATTTTTAAATACACATGGAATACTTACCAAGACTACATTATGACTATACAATAAACCTTGAAAATTTAAAAGAACTAAAATCCTACAAAGTATCTCTGATGACAACAGAATCAAAATCAAAACTAGAAACTTATTGAAAATCACCTAAAATTTGGAAATCTGTTTATAATTCATAGTTCAAAGAGGAAGTCACAAGTGGAATTTACTTTAGATTGAATGGAAATGAAAATATGACATATCAAATCTGTAGACTGTGGTCATAGTAGTACTTAGAAGGAAATTTAAAGCATTAAATGTTCATATTGGAAGAAATGAAAGATCTTATATCAATGAGCATGCTTCTACCACATGAAACTAAAAAAAAGGAAAATTAAACCGAAGTTAGCAAAAGGGAAAAATAATAAAGATTAAGAGAAGGAATTAATATGATTGAAAACAGTAATAAAACCAAATGGTAGCTCTTTGAAAAGATCAATAAATTTTTTATACCTCTAGGAAGATCAACAAAGATAAAAGAGAGAAGATACAAATTATCAATGTTGGGAATGAAAAATGGTAAATCATAGCCAAAACACTCACTCAAGAAGAAACAGATAGAGTCAGCCCCACAATGCCGTGGTTAAACACTGGGCAGAAGGAGTCAGTTCCCATTAGCTGACCACAGTTTGAATCCCAACCCCAGGGGCTTGAAAAACCATGATAGGTACATGTTTAAAGGATCCTGAAGGAATAGCAAAAAAGAGGAAAAGGGATTACAGCTTGATCAGGCCCCAGTGGAGGGTGATCTCTCTCTCTCTCTCTCACTCTATTTTTTTCCTTTCTCTCTCTTTGGTGTGCGCAAATGCCTTCTATAATTAAAAAGAAAAAAAAAGAGCTGTAGCTCTTTAAAACAGGAGGAAGAAGGAGGAGGAGAGGGAGAAAGACAGTAGAAGAAAGGAGGAGGAAGGAAAAGGAGGAAGAAAGGGAGAAGGAGAAGGAAGAGAAGAAGGAAGGAGGAAAGAGGAAGAAGCAGGAGGAGGGGAAAGGAGATGAAGAAAGAAGAAAAGAGGGAGCAGGAGGGAGAGGAGAAGAAAAGAAGAGGAAGAAGGAGAAGAGGAAGAAGAAAAAAGGGGGGTATAAAGAGGAAGGAGAAAGGACCAGCAGGCATTATAATGGTTATGTCATTAGACTCCCACGGAGTCCATCGCGGTTCAAGTCCTGGTCCTGGGCTTAAAACACACCAGGCACCTGTGCGTGCATGCCCAGAATCCCAAGAGAAGGGATTGCAGCATGGCCGGCCACCTTTTGTCCTTCTGTCTCCCTGTCTCTCAGGTGAGCACAGGTGCCCTATAGCAAAAAATCTCTAAAAAAAAAAAAAAAAGAGGAGGAGAAAGAGGAAGGATTAGGAGGAGAAAGGAGGGAAGAAGAAAAGAGGAAGAAGAAAGAAAGATGAAGGAGAAGAATAAGAAAACATACAGAGAAATAGATCATCTGAATAATTCAATTTTTTAAAGAATTATTTAATTTTATTTATTCATTTATTATCACTTTTTTTTTTTTTGGAGAGATTTTCACTGTAGGGCGCGTGCGCTCGCCAGACAGACAGAGAGAGACATAGAGACAGAAAGCGAGAAATCACCCCCCAGGGGGGATGGTCATGCTGCAATCCCTTCTCCTCCATTCTCCTCTCGGGATCTTGGGCACGCACGCACACGCGCCCGGCGTGAGTTTTAAGCCACCGGGTCCGGGACACGAACCGCGGTTGACTACGTGGGAGTCCAGCGACATAGCCATTACGCTAACTGCTGGTTCCCTATTATCACTTTTTAAATTTTGATCAGAGTGAGACATAGAGGGAGCGAAAGAGAGAGAGGGAAAGTGAGAAAACAAGCCATCAGATCCAGGACTTGAACTGTGGTTGGTCATGTCGGAGTGTCCAGCACCTTAACCACCACGCCACCTGCTGGTCCCCTGAAATCCAATTTCTAGCAGAAGACTAGTTTAAAAGTCTTTCAACATGGCAAATACCAGGCCCAGACGGCTTTATGGATTGAGTTTTTGGTGTCAAATCCAGCAAAACTTTGCCTTGCCAAAGATCACAAAGACTGTCCCTTTTTATAGTTTTAAGTTTTATATTTAATATGTAGTCTGTGATCTATTTTGACTTATTTACTGTATATGGTGGAAGGTTTGGATTGAGGTTCATTTTTTGCACATGGATGTCTAGTTATTCTAGTGACATTTACTGAAAAAACTTTCTCCATAGAATTACTTCTGCACTTTTGTCAGAAATTAATTGACCATATGTCTGAGTCTATTTCTGGACTGTTTTGTTCCATTGATTTCACCTATCCTTTCATTAATACCATACCATTTTGATTACTATAGCTTTATAAGTCTTAAAACTAATATAATGGGCCAGCCAGTGGCATTATGGTTAAGGCACATGGATCCCACATAGCTTACTGAGCAGTTCGAGTTTGGACCTGGCAGTTTGAAAAACACACTGGTCTGGGTGGGCGGAGTAGGCCCTGCGCCGGCCCACCTGGGCCCAGCTGCGGCCCCCCGCCACCCCCCGGGACCCAAACCAAGCAAGGAGGCGGGAGGCGGGCCCCCTACCCAGGGCTCTGCCCGGCGTTCAGCTGCCTCTCTGGGGCCGGCGTGGCCTCCGGACCAGCAAGCTGAAGCCGAAAACAAGGATTGAGAACTTGCAACTGTAAGCAACAGAGAGAATCTTTAGCTGTCTTAAACTAGTTGAGAAATATATAGAAGGACTTGCTCTACCTATGGACAGTGAGA
>NW_006159762.1:702743-711254 GCF_000334495.1 Tupaia belangeri chinensis
TCTGACAATGCACAGTGTATTTTGGATGGAAAATTCATTTGTGTGTTGTGATGGTGTAAAGTGAATTAATAAATAAATAAAATAAATTAAAAAAAATAATAAATAAAAATAAAAAATAAAATAAAATAAAATAAAAAAACAGAAAAAGAAACAACCATACTCCCCGGAAAACTCCTCAAGAAGGGTGCAACCATGGTGCAGTGGTAAAATACAATGTTCTATCAGGTTGACTCACATGAGAAGGTTCTGGGTTCAAATCCAGAGACCTCTCTGAGTATGCTGGGCATGAGCATACCCATGATCCGGGGCTGCCTGAGCCTGGGAGGGGCTCATGGACTCAAGAACTCCGTGCAGTGTGCTGTCTCTGTCTCTCTCTGTTTCTCTCACTTATGGAAGAAAGAAAGAAACTCCTTTTTAAATTATTTTATTTTATTTTGCTTATTTAAATTTGACCAGAGAGGGACAGAATGAGAGAGAGTGGGAGAGACGGAAAATGAGAAAGCAAGCCACCAGGTCCAGGACTTTAACCGTGGTCAGCCATGTGGGATGATCACGCGGTAACCGGGGGAGCCGAGTGTGAACTAAAAAAAAAAAAAAAAAAAAACAAACAAACAAAAACACACTGGTCTCTGCGTGGGTGTGCGCACGCGCGCGTGCGCATGTTACAGCCAAAAGAATGGAGAAAAGAGGTGAAGGGATTGCAGCCTGGCCATCTCTCTAGAGGGCACTCTCTTGCTTTCCCTCTCTGGTGATTACATGTGCCCTATAACAAATTTTTAAAAAAATTAATACAGCAAAGCTGTTCTTTTTCAGTTCCACATGGAATGAACTTTTATTTTCCAAAAGAGAAAATTCTGAGACCAAAGAAATTCCCTAAGAGGTATTCAAAAAGTTATGCCGTCATGAAATGGATTAGTACCCTTATAAAAGAGGCTGAAGACCTGCCATTGGTGTGGTGGTTAAAGCAGCTACATTGCACAAGTTCTGACCTGGTGGCTTGAGAAACACGCTAGGTGCACAAGTGCACACCCAAAATCCTAAGAGGAAAGTGGTGAAACGAGATTGTGGCATGGCTATCCCCTGGTGGCTGTTTTCTTTCTTTCTCCCTCCTTCTCCATGTCTCTTTCCAGCAAGTTCATGCATATTCTGGCAAATTAAAAAGAGAGAGAGATTACGAGAGATCATTCTTTGCCCCTTCTACATGAATGAAGAGGCAGCATCTATGAGTCAGAATGTGGGCCCTCACCAACATCAAATCTGCCAGCACCTTCATCTTAGAATTCCTGTCCCCAGGGCTGGCAGGTGGCATGGTGGTTGAGGCACTGGACTCCCACATGGCTGACTGAGGTTCAAGTCCTAGACCCAGTGGATCTGGAAATCACAACAAATAAATACATAGATTTTTAAAAATTAATTAAAAAAAAAAGAATCCCCAGTCCCTAGAACTATGGGAAATATGTTTTTATTGTTTATAAGCCACTCAGTTTATAATGTTTTGTTATAGCAGCCTGAACAGACTAAGACACTTATGTTCTAATAAGTAGCTTGCATTACAAAACAAGACTTTCTTACCCCAAAAGATCAGGCTTCCACAATTCTGCACCTTTATATCCACACCCATGAACCTTTGGGCAGAATTTAGCTGTTTTGCCTCCACGTAGGTAAAGTCCATTTCCTCATCTTTGACTGTCCTCAATTCCTGGAAGAACAAGCAAGTTGTTATAGGTTTGGTAATCCTGCAGGAAAGGAATAATTTAGAAGAGAAAGTGTTTTTAATCTGAAGGTTAAACTTTTAATGGAATATTCCAAACATAGTAAGTATTGATATGCGTTAAGGAACATAATAATGAAAGCTATTATAATTTGCTTTCTATGTGCTAAGTTTTTTTTTTTTTTATGAGGTTTTTGCTATAGGGCACGTGCGCTCACCAGACAGAGAGACAGAAAGCGAGAAATCACCCCCCAGGGAGGATGGCCACACTGCAATCCCTTCTCCTCCATTCTCCTCTCGGGATCTTGGGCACGCAGGCACATGCACCCGGCATGAGTCTAAGCCACCAGGTCCGGGACGCGAACCACATGGGAGTCCAGCAACATAGCCATTATGCCAACTCCTGGTCCCTATGTGCTAAGTTTTTTGAATAAACTATGTCTTGCAACCATAACTGTAAGAGGTAAATACTATTATCAATATAATTTATAGATTTTAGGGTCAGATCTGAGATTTGGAACAGGCAGGCTGATTCTAAAGCTATATATATAGTTAAAAGTGTATTTACTTATTTATTCCATGAAGGAGGAAGACGGAGAAAGTCAGACGGAGAGACAGGCACCCCAACAGGATCATAACACCATGGTCTACCCTCAGCCTCAGCCAGACCCAGATTGTGGGTAAATGCATGCTCTGTATACTCAGCAGGACATGAACCCAGAACCCTCCCCTGTGGGTCATCCTCGCAGAGTGTTGTAATGCAACTGCACCACCATTCAGCCCATCAATATCTCTATATATTATATACTTTTCTTTTCTTTTTAGTTTCTGTTATTTGCTATAAGGTGGATGAGCTGGCTGGAGAGAGACAGAAAAGTGAGAAATCACCGCCCCCAGGAGAGACATGACCACACCACAGTTCCTTCTCCTCCATTCTCCTTTTGGGATTCTGGGCATGCACATACATGCACATGCAATGATTTTCAAGCTGTGAGGTCCAGGTCCAGGTCCAAGACACAAACCAGTCTGCTATGTGGGAGCCAGCCACCTTAACCTCCATGCCACCTGCTGGCTTGAAAGCTATATTCTTTACTCTTCTGCCTCTTACACATTTTATTAAATGCATGTAATATAAATTAACCACTGGTGATAAGCAAATGTTAATGACTGATTATGTTGTAGATGGGATAAGGCTCAAATATGTTACTTATACTGATTCTAGAAATATTCCAAGATTTTATAGGACTTCAAGGTGATATCCTGAATGTATGTAGATGTCTAGCCATGCAGTTTAGTAAAGGTCTCTTATTTCTCTGAGCTTAGGGCTATTAACTTTTAAATTAATTTCATTATTTTAGCTATTTGCTGATGATAATTTATATAGTAATATCTTTGCCTTGACTGATATGCATGGTATTTGTGCTGGAAAAAGAAATGTTGTACACTGTAAAGAGATATGTGATTGGGGCCGGCAAGTGGCATGGTGGTGAAGTGTGTTGGACTCCCACATGACTGACTGTGGTTAGAGTCCCAGATCTGGCAGTTGCTTGCTTTCTCAGTTTCTCTCTCTTCCTCTGTCTCTCTCTAGTCAAATTTAAATAAATTTAAATAAAATAATTCTTTTAAGAAAAGAGATACGTGATTAAACATAAATAAATTTTAGGGGCCAGCTGGTGGCACGGTGGTTGAGGTGCTGGACACTCCCATATGGCTGACCATGGTTTGGGTCCCGAACCTGGTGGCTTTCTTTCTCACTTCTCCACTTTCTCTCTCTCTCTCTCTCTCTCTCTGTCAAATTAAAACTAAGTGAATAAATAAATAAATATTTTTTAAATCTCAAGTATTTTAAAAAACAAAAAACATAAATAAATTTTAAAAAGAATTAAAAATATAAATAAAGCAATAGGAAAATATATTTCTTGCAAGCAGTAACCAAAGAAGATTGTAGTTTCTATATAGATACTGGAAAAACCAGACCTAATAACAAGAACATGAACAAAAATAGAGGCATTACATAATGATAAAGGGGTCAGTTTTCTGAAAAGATATAATAACCCCAAATGTTTATGCACCTAACAATGGAGCTATAAAATACATGAAGTTGGAGTGACAGTGAGGATGAATAGGCAGAGTAGAGATTTTTTGGGCGGTGAAAATAGTCTGTATGATACTATAATGATGGACACATGTCAATTTACATCTGTCCAAACCCACAGAAACACCAAAAGTAAACCTAAATATAAACTGTGGATATAGGGTAATTATGATGTGTCAATGTAAGTTAATCAATTATAACAAATGTGCCGCTCTAGTGGGTCATGCTGTTGATGGTAGAGGCTTTGCATGTGTTGGGATAGACAGTATATGGAAACCTATGTATCTTCCTCTTAATTTTTCTGAGAAACTAAACTGCTCTAGAAAAATAAATATATTGGACAAAAAAGATTTATTTAGTTTTTTTTTGGAGAGATTTTCACTGTAGGGCGCGTGCGCTCGCCAGACAGACAGAGAGAGACATAGAGACAGAAAGCGAGAAATCACCCCCCAGGGGGGATGGTCACGCTGCAATCCCTTCTCCTCCATTCTCCTCTCGGGATCTTGGGCACGCACGCACACGCGCCCGGCGTGAGTTTTAAGCCACCAGGTCCGGGACACGAACCGCGGTCGACTATGTGGGAGTCCAGCGACATAGCCATTACGCCAACTGCTGGTTCCCTAGTTATTTTATATTTATTAAAGATGTTCTGAGTGATTGGATTTATTGATTTTAAGTAAAAAATCGTTACCTTATGATGTTACAATAAGTCATGTGGGTGTATCTTGTCGACCATAATTAATAAAGAATACTTTGTGGAAAAGTCAGTCAATAGACAAGAATGGTTAAAAGCATTAAATCATTGGAACCAGCAAATGGCATAATGGTTATGTTGCTGGACTCCCATGTAGTTGGCTGCAGTTTGAGTCCTGGAACCAGTGGCTTAAAACTCATGTTGGGGGTGTATGTATGTGTGTGCCCAAGATTCTGAGAGGAGAATGGAGAAGGGATTGTGACGTGGCCATTCCCCCACGGGATGATTTCTCCTTTTCTGTCTCTCTGTCTCTCTGGCAAGCGCCCATGTCCTATAATCAGAAACATTTAATCATTAGAAAGGTTTAGAATGAGACATTCCTACTTAGTGAATAGGGCTCAACCATTTGATGATGCTGAGCAAGTTACCGTGGGCCTGTTTCTTAACCTGTAAAATAAGGATTATCTCTGGGGGCCAGCAGGTAGTGTGGTGGTTAAGGTGCTGGGCACTCCCACATGGCCGACCACAGTTCAAGTCCTGAACCTGGTGTCTTACTTCCTCTCGCTCTGTCTCTCTCTGGTCAAATTAAAAAATAAATGAATGAATAAATAAAATTAAATAATTTTTTTGACAGGTTTTTGCCATAGGGCACATGTGCTTGCCAGACAGAGAGAGACAGAGAGACAGAAAGCAAGAAATCATCCCCTAGTGGGGGGGGCCACACCGCAATCCCTCTTGGGATCTTGGGCATGCATGCACACACACCCGGCGTGAGTTTTAAGTCACCAGGTCTGGGACTCGAACCGTGGTCAACTACATGGGAGTCCAGCAACACAGCCATTACGTGAACTGCGGTTCCCAATAAATAATTTTTTTAAAAAATAAGGATTATCTCTTACTCTGAGTACTATTTATTTTTTAATTTTTTTTTGAGAGATTTTTGCTACAGGGCGCGTGCGCTCGCCAGACAGACAGAGAGAGACAGAGAGACAGAAAGCGAGAAATCACCCCCCAGGGGGGATGGTCACGCCGCAATCCCTTCTCCTCCATTCTCCTCTCGGGATCCTGGGCACGCACGCACACGCGCCCGGCGTGAGTTTTAAGCCACCGGGTCCAGGACGTGAACCGAGGTCGACTACGTGGGAATCCAGCGACATAGCCATTACGCTAACTGCTGGTTCCCAGTACTATTTATGTTATTTTTTAAAAATGAAAAAACTGTTTGAGAAGTGGCTTTAGGGCCAGCTGGTGGTGCGTGGTTAAGGTGGCTGGATTCTTTATGGCTGACTGTAGCCTGGCTCCTGGATCTAGAGGCTTGGGAAACACTCCAGGCACATGGACATGCATGCCCAGAATCCCAAGAGGGGAATGGAGGAGAGGGATTGCGGTGTGGCATCCCCTCCAGGTAGTCCCTCCTCTCTCTTTCTCTCCTTGGTGAGCACACATGCCCGATAGCAAATCTAAAAAAGGAAAATAAAAGTGTCTCTAAATGTTGGTGTTCCCCCTCAGTTCTTAAATATCTCTGTACTCCATCTACTCTTTATATAACAACAATTATTTTTCCTGTCTTAAAAAAACAAAAAAAACCTCTTTTGATTTTGTCTTACTATTCGTTCCAGCTATCATCCTATTTCTTTCCTTACCTTTAGAGTAAAACTTTCAAAATAGTTTTCTATAGTCCCTGGCTCAATTTTTGGCTCCTCATTTTCTTTACAGCCCATTCCAGTCTGTAACTTTTTAAAAATCATTTATTTAATTTTGTTTATTATTATTATTATTTTAAATTTATTATAGGGCATGTGCAGTCACTAGAGAGAAAGAGAGAAAGCAAGCCACCAAGTCTGAGACTTGAACCACACTTGGCTACGTGGGAGTCCAGCACTTTTTTTTTTCCCCAAGGCAAAGAACTTTACTATCCTTTGTTCCAAATTTTATTCCCTGGCTTCTTCAGCTTAATTAGCTGCAAAGAATGAACTGCGTATAAGCAAAAACAGAAAAAAGCTTCAATGTCCAAGAGGCTTAGGCTTAAAAATATTAGAGATCTAGATTTTATCGGATTCATAAACAAAACAGAATTTTAAAAAGCAGTCATAATATAAAATAGCAGCTCCCAGTAACTTCGTCAAGTTTATCCCTTTCAGAAGTTGACTCAATTCGGTTTGCTGAGCCTCATCAAAATTCTCCACAAGATCTGGAACTTCATCATCCTCCTCCTCTCCAGTAGCAAGTGGTGCTTTTCCATCCACAGATTGTTTGGGCAGAGCTTCAGCCAGTCTCCTTAGACTAGTCAGACTGTCTGCCCCAAGCTGGTTTAAGATGCTGGGTAGCATTTCTGTCAGCTGCTTTGTCTCAGCATGGCCTGTAATGGTGAAAGTATTCGCTGCCCGAGATGCCTGCACTTTAGGGTCATTAAAGTGGATTACTGTTCCCTGGTTTGTAAACATATTCATCTCTTCAATACCAGAGATGTTGTTTACCCCTAACTTCTTTTTTTTTTTGGAGAGGTTTTCGCTATAGGGTGCGTGCGCTCCCCAGAAGGCCAGAAAGAGACAGAGATAGAAAACGAGAAATCACCCCCCAGGGGGGCTGGTCACGCTGCAATCCTTTCTCCTCCATTCTCCTCTTGGGATCTTGGGCACGCACGCACACGCGCCCGGCATGAGTTTTAAGCCACGGGGTCCGGGACGCAAACTGCGGTCGACTACGTGGGAGTCCAGCAACATAGCCATTATGCTAACTGCTGGCTTCCATACCCCTAAGTTCTTTAAGGAGAACTGAAGTTTCTTATCACCTGCTGTAGCTGTTCTATGAACCACCTTCTTCTTTCTGCAAGCAGTTCCTTTCCCACTAATGCACACTTGTGCCTGCAGCTTGGCGAGTTTTTCCTGGTTCATGATAGTTTCTTTCATCTTGTTGGAGTGGAAAAGGGACTGCACGGGGGACTAGGGTTGGCGCTCAGGAGGTCTCAGGCAGACCAACTGAGATTAGGTGCACACACGCGGGGACACAAGATGGCAGCTCGGGAGTCCAGCATTTTAACCACCATGCCACCTGCTGGCCCCAGAATCTGTCATTCTTAATCTCTCTATGAAATTGCTCTTGGCAGTCCCCAATGATTCATATTTTCAAGTCCAATAGCCAATTCCCAGGTCTCATCTTACTTGACTTAGTATCAGCATTTAACATTGCTGTTATAGGGCGCTATCTTCCTTGAAACTTATTTTCGATTGGTTGCTAGGGTGGAATGCTTTTGGTTTCCCCCACCTCACTGGTCACATCTTCTCAGTCTCCTTTGCTGCTGCCTCTTTATCTCCCTGTCCTTATGTGTTGAAGAGCTGTAGTACTCATTAATTGAAATCTCCATTTTCCCATCTATATACATTCTTTTAGTGATCACAGTTAGTTTCATCATTTAAAATACCACCCATTGGGGCCAGCAGGTGGCGTGGTGGTTAAGGGCACTGGACTCTCACAGCAGTTCAAGTCCCAGACCTGCAGCTTGCTTCCTTACTTTCCCTCTCTCTCTCTCTCTCTCAGTCCATTTTTGACCAAATAAGTAAATAAATAAAGTTAAATAAAATAATTCTTAAAGAAATACATGACTTAATAAAAATAAATAGAATACTTCCCACACAGATTACTCCCAAATTTAAACCTTCAGCCTGAACTCTCCCCAGAACTTCAAGTCTTCAAGGAAAAATTACTTTAGTACACTTCTCTAGACGGGATTTCCCTGGACCTTGGAAACAAGGTAAAAGAAACAAGGACACACTGTTAAGACCCAGGCTAAGGGACCAGCAGTTAGCGTAACGGCTCTGTCGCTGAACTCCCATGTAGTCGACCGTGGTTCATGTCCCAGACCTGGTGGCTTAAAACTCATGCCAGGTGCGTGTGCGTGCGTGCCCAAGATCCTGAGAGGAGAAGGGATTACAGCATGGCCATCACCCCTGGGGGGTGATTTCTCGCTTTCTGTCTCTCTGTCTCTCTCTGTCTGGCTGGCGAGTGCACGCA
>NW_006159762.1:711285-717930 GCF_000334495.1 Tupaia belangeri chinensis
TCAATACGAAACCCCCAAAAAAAAAAAAAAAAAAAAAAAAAGACCCAGGCTAAAATTCCAGTGGAGAAAAGTGAAACTCGAACTCACCTGGAACTCAACAGGAAGCTCAGCAGTAGGTTCCACTTCTTCTGTGCTCTCTTTCTGGGGCACAGAAGCATCCTTAGTAGTCATGGCTGGAAGCAGTAGAAAACGAGCATGAAGGAGGTAAACTTTTTTTAAAAAAGATTTATTTATTTAATTTCATTTATTATTATTATCTTTTTATTTGATCAGACAGAGACAGAGAGAGAAAAGGGAAAGTGAGAAAGCAAGCCACCAGGTCCGGGACCCAAACCACTGTTGGCTATGTGGGAATCCAGTGCATTTAAGCACCACACCACCTGCCAGCCCCTGAAGGAGGTAAACTTTATCTTCCTACTTCCAGATTCACTAGGACAAAAGCTGTCATAGATAGGCCAGTCAGTGGCATGGTAGTTAAGATGGCTAAATCCCACATGGCTGACTGTGTGATTTTGAGTCTTGGACCTGGTAAGCACATGTGCCTTATAATAAAACTAAAATAAATAAATAAATAAAAGCTGTCACAGGCCAGTAGACTTATATACATAGGCCTGTTCTATTTAACTAAAAAACTCAGACAGAGATAGAGTAAGAACAAAGTGAAAGTGTTTCATCAAAAGTTAAACTCATGGGACCAGCAGCTGGCATAATGGCTATGTTGCTGGACTCTCATGTAGTCAACCGCAGTTCGAGTTCCAGACCCAGTGGCTTAAACTTATGCCAGTGTGTGTGCGTGCATGCCCAAGATCCCGAGAGGAGAATGGAGGAGAAGGGATTGCGGCGTGACCATCCCCACTGGGGGGGGATTTCTCGCTTTCTCTCTCTCTGTCTCTCTTTCTGGTGAGTGCATGTGCTCTATAGCAAAAAAAAAAAAAAAAAATTAAACTCAGATCCACAGTACATGAGCCTTTTGGAACAGTCTATCAGAGTAGGAAAGTGTTACAAGCCCTTTTCACAAAAGCAAACACCATAGATACTCTCTCTTCCACAGCCACAAAGAGGATGTGGAAGAGCACAGCAGTGCCCTAAGAGGAAGATTGGACTGGAGAATGTGCTACAAAGAGACAAACATGGTACCATCTACTCCTGGGCCTCCTGATGAATATATACTTCCCTGTTTTTCTTTATTCATGATGGAGTGCATGCACAAGCATGAGAGACAGAGAGCACCCTCCATGGGGTCTGGTCATGCCACAATCCCCTCCTCCAGATCTCAGACCCATAGGCTCTTGAGTACTCATTCTCATCAAGGGTCTCCTCACTTTTAGTTTTGTTAATTTCTGTAATTTTTACCTTCTTCCTCAACTTGGGTGGTCAGATAATCCATAATCAGCTTCTCTTCCTTATCCTTTCCTTACTATGACAATACAGTATTTATTGTTTTAGGTAAAATTAACATGGACTTTTCAGCTGTTTTGTGTTCACCATCCAACTGTGCTCTGAAGCTCTGGAGAGAGATTTTGAGGTTAGGCTTGCCCTCCTGTAAAACTGATTGGTGCCCTCTGGGCATCTACCTCTGTCTCCACTTGCAGTAGGTTTATTCCTATGCATTTATGTCCTGGGGTCAGGAAGCAGGACTCCTACACTTGGTTTATCCTTAATATTCATAAACATGAAGCAGTGCACAGATGGCGTTCTTATAGCACAGATTCCTCATTTGCTCTTTAAAGATCTTGACAATTTACAACTCTAATTCTCTTGCACGGTCACTGTCTATCACCCTGCACTGCCGCCTAAGAATACAGGCCGACCCAAATACTCAGAGCAAACACAGAACAGGATGGGGGGCCAGCTGGTGGCTTGGTGGTAGTTAGGCAACTGGATCCCACATGGCAGACTGGGCATTATGGTCCTGGACCTGACTTGAAAACCGCAGGACAAATATACCCAAAATGCAGAAAGAAGAAATGGAAAAGTGTTTGCGACATGACCATCCTTCATGGAGAGTGCCTTTTCACTTTCCCCATGTCTCTGGGCAGCACACGTATCCTTCATCAAATTTTTTAAAAGGGGGGCGGTGGATAAGGCATAGCCCCCCCCTTTTTTTTCCTGTCCCAGGGGTTCAGAACCCTAAGTCTATAGTGGAGTGACAAGGTTAAGGCCAGAAGCAGAGAGAGGCGCTTACGCACTCCATACTTTGCAAGCCCCCAGCCTCGACCTGAGCTCCCAGAATCCTTCGCTCCCACACTTCTACTTCCCAGAGGCCTTAGCAGCAGCCCTGCTTCCAAGACGCCCCCTTGTTCAGAATTAAACCCCGAAAGCCGGCTCACGGCTACCCCAGGGACAGTGCCAAGCTCCCGGGATGCGGCCCCGACAGAGATGTGACCCACCCCTTTCCCAGCCAAGGCTGCAACCTGAGAGCCGGGCTCCGGGGGGCGTTCGAGCGGCACGCACGGACCGCGCAGCCAGGCCCCCTTTTTCTTACCCCGGGACGTGCTGCGAACCCTCTTGGTTCACGGGGCCCGGCCGGATGGGCTGCGCTCTGCGAGGGAGCAGAACGAGCGGGAAGAGCCGCCGGCCGGACCCGCGGAGAGCCGAGAGACAAAAGGCTCCAGCCCCAGGCTCAGTCGGGGGTCGCATCTGCGCACTTGGAGGCGACTGTGCCAGGTCTGGGGTCCGGGCGGAAGGACTCCACTTCCCAGAGGGCTCGGGGACAGCGGTGCATGTCCTCGGGGGGCGTCTGCGAAGCGAGCGAGGAGCGGACCTTACTGTCAGCCATAGGCGGGAGATAATCCCCACCTGACAGGTCTCTTCTGGGTGAGACGCTGTCGTTAAAACTCCAAATTATCTTAGTGTATGATTATTACCTGCGGCGGGGCTGTTAAACAGAAAACTTAGGCAGGGTTGAGAAGCCATTGTCCCGATTGAAGCGATGAAAGAAGAAACAGGGTTAGGAATGAGTTCATGAGGCGTTAGCTGTGAGAAAGCAGCAGTTGGGGAGTTGTCTTTGAAATGGGCACACGTGCGGACCAGAAGTTAAAGAGCATTAGCACTGAAGGGCCACTCCTTTTGAGCCAAAGGACTCCAGTCAACCAGGCACGAGACACTTCTTTCTTCAGCTTTGCAGACACTCAAGCCATTAGCTTTAGTTCTTCACAGAAATGGGGTTAGAGGGGGCCAGGTGGTAGCCCAGTAATGCAGCTGGACCCAGGTAGGAAAGGTCCTGTTGGGTCCAGGGACCTCCCTGAGCAAACTGGGCACCCTAGCCAGAAAGCCCTGTGATACAGGCCAGCTGAGATGGATAATGGTGTGAAGACCTTGTTGTAGCTGCCAGTCTCTGTTTCTCTTCCTCTGAATACTTTTTTTTTTTTTTTTGGAGAGGTTTTTGCTATAGGGTCCATGCGCTCGCCAGATAGATAGAGAGATAGAAAGTGAGAAATCACCCCTCAGGGGGGATGGCCACACTGCAATCCCTTCTCCTCTTGGGATCTTAGGCACTCACGTGCCCTGCATGAGTTTTAACTCACCCACCCGACGGGAATGCGAACCGCGGTCGACTACGTGGGAGTCCAGCGACATAGCCATTATGCTCACTGCTGGTCCCTCTCTGAATACATTTTAAAAAAAATGAAACGGGGACACCAGCAGATGCTGTGGTGGTTAAAGCACTGGACTCCCATGTGGTGACTCTCTCTCTCTCTCTAAGCCACCGGGTCCAGAACACGAACTGCGGTCAACTACATGGGAGTCCAGCGACAGCCATTATGCTACTAGTCCCCAATGGCTTAGGTTCTTCAAGGTTTCCAACAGGGGCAGATTGGTCTTGGTTCTGAGATTGGATTAGGATGAAAGTGGCAGTTAGCAGACTCCTGGCTAGGCTCACCACAGTAGATATGTTGTGGGAGAGGGTGCATGGTCTCAGAAGAGTTGGGCCATGGTGCCATAGACAAAGAATTGAATGGAGCACACAGGTCAAGCAGGGGAAGAAGCAGATTTAGTAAGTGATAATACAGTCCAGAGAATTAACAGTGGGCTCCAGCAAGACAGCTCAAGAACTGGCAGCATTTTTGGGAACCAGCAGTTAGCGTAATGGCTATGTCGCTGGACTCCCACATAGTCGACCGCTGTTTGCATCCTGGACCCGGTGGCTTAGAACTCACGCCAGGCGCGTGTGCGTGCGTGCCCAAGGTCCCGAGAGGAGAGTGGAGGAGAAGGGATTGCGGTGTGGCCATCCCCTCTCGGGGGTGATTTCTCGCTTTCTATCTCCATGTCTCTCTCTGTCTGGCGAGTGCACACACCCTATAGCAAAAACCTCTCCAAAAAAAAAACAACCTGGCAGCATTTTTTCTTAATCAGTAGTACATAAAATAATGATGCATCTCATGGTAGCTTAAAGCTGAGGACATACTCCAGGTGATTTGCTATCTATTTTTATTTTGTAAAAATATTTATTTATTTATTTTTAAATGTTGGTATAGGACATATGTACTCACTAGAGACAGAGAAAGCAAGCAAGCCACCAGGTCCAGGACTCAAACTGTGGTCGGCCATGTGGGAGTCCAGCACCCTAACCACTACACTACCTGCTAACCCTGATTTGCTACTTATTTTGTGAGCCATAAAAAGAAAAGTCCTAAAATAAATTATCTCTAAAAGCTCTTCTTGCTCTACAGTTTGGTTCATCTCTGTGTTGAAGCCTGGATCTCAGTGCTGAGGCAATGTCTGGGGGCTTGGTTCACGTTTTTTTTTTTGAAAGATTTTTGCTATAGGGTGTGTGCGCTCACCAGAAAGACAGAGAGAGAGAGACAGAAAGCGAGAAATCACCCCCCATGGGGGGGATGGCCATGCCGCAATCCCTTCTCCTCCATTCTCTCTTGGGATCTTGACCACACACACACACACACACACACACACATAAACACACCCGGCATGAGTTTAAGCCACCAAATTCAGGACTTGAGCTGCAGTCGACTATGTGGGAGTCGAGTGACATAGCCATTACGCCAACTGCTGGTCAACTTAATTAAGGACCATTATTCCACTTTACCATTTAAGGTAAGAATATAATTTTGAATCCTCAGGTCCCACTCAACTAAACTAAGAATGTGTTATGCAAACAGAATAAATAAGATAACTACCTGAGAAAGAGATTTAGAGATAATAAGGGCCCAGAGTATAGGAAATAATTTTCTGAAACAAGTTCCCTTCCAGCTGGGGTTATGGAGCCAGATTTTCCTCTATTTTCTCAAGAGATTTATTTTCACATGCAAAGTCCCTGCTACCCTGGGAAGGAGTTTGTCTCAATCCTTGAAATATTCAGAATTAGTTCCAATTAACCCAATGAGCCCTTAAGGGAGTCTAAAGTTCTAAATCAAGAAACTTAGCAACATTTGGGCAGTGCCCGTGTCCAGGATTAGCTCCAATTAACCCAATGAGCTCTTGAGGGAACTTGTGTCTTATAAATCAAGGGACTCAGTGACATTAGGAATGTGTGGGAACTCTTGAGACCAGTTAGCTTCAGGTGCAGAGCTTATTAAGATTCTCAAAGGAACTAGGAAATAAGTAGGACTGTTTTCAGGGCTGTTTATATAGGTAATTGGATAGTATAAAGTAGGTATCTAAGGGGAAGGCCAGGAGAATTGAATCTTTTTTTTTTTTCCTTTTTTTCCGGAGAGGTTTTTGCTATAGGGCATGTGCATTTGCCAGACAGAGAGAAACAGAGAGATAGAAAGCGAGAAATCACCCCCCAGAGGGGATGGCCATGCCACAATCCTTTCTCCTCCATTCTCCTTTCGGGATCTTGGGCACGCACGCACTCGCACCCGGCGTGAGTTTAAGCCACCAGGTTCGGGACTCGAACCGCGGTCGACTACGTGGGAGTCCAGCGACACAGCCATTACGCTAACTGCTGGTCCCTGAGAATTGAATCTTTTAATGTTTCAGAGACAGGCCCTATGACTTCTGGCTTCCGAGCATCTCTACTCAACCCAGACCCCCAAGGCTCATCTCAGCCTCTAATGAGCTGTAGAGGATCTATCAGAATAAAGGTGATGTCCTCAGGATATTCCCCTGCTCTCCAAGAAGCTAAGTAGAGAGGATAAATCTTATTCAGGGGCTTACGTGGTACTGACACCCTCAGCCTCACCCCATAAACAGGTTCTGTAGGAATCAATGGGAGTTCAACTCTGTATCAACTTCTCTCCAAATGAAAATAAATAAACAAAAAAGACCCTGTAATCTTTTCTTCCCTCTCCCTAAATGTTTAGTCTGCATCAATTAAGCCAAAGCAAGAAAGCACCAACTCAGAGATGAAAGGTTCAAAGTTGGAAAAGGAAAATGAGGTGATCACTGGGAACATCTTGCACATTTAGAGAGATTTTACTGTTCAACTTGTTGGTTGAGCTCAAAAAGAACGACTAATTGCATAGGTTAAAAACTGCACTTTAATGTACCTACTATTTGAACAGAATACTAACCAGTTTCTAGGCCTTAAGTTTCAAGGAAATATCCTTACCAGTTCAAAACTGCTTTTTTTGAAACCATCAGCTGAAGTTGCTATTGTAAGTAGTTAGATTACTTATGATATTGTGTTATCAACGAAATGTTGGGGGAAAAGGAATTGAAGATAACTGTAGACAGCAGAGA
>NW_006159762.1:736268-740476 GCF_000334495.1 Tupaia belangeri chinensis
AGGTGCTGGACACTCCCACATGGCTGACCAGGGTTCAAGTCCTGAATCTGGTGGCTTGCTTTCTCACTTCCTGTCTCTCTCACTCTCACCCTCTGTCTCTCTCTGGTCAAATTAAGAAAGAAATGAATGAATAAATAAAATAAAATAAATAATTATTAAAAAAAAACCCTGCACTTTAGGGATCAACCAATGGCATAATGGTTACGTCACTGGAGTCCCACGTAGTTGAATGCAGTTCGAGTCCTGGACCCAGCGATTTAAAACTCATGCTGGGTGCATGTGTGTGCGTGCCCAAGATAGAGAAGGGATTGCAGTGTGGCCATCCCCCCAGGGGGTAATTTTTCGCTTTCTGTCTCTTTGTCTCTCTGGCAAGTACATGCGCCCTATAGCAAAAAAAAAAAAAAAAAGGGCATTTTATCTAGAAGGGAATGTGTGTATACTTTTTGGGGGGGTCAGAGGTCACATGTACATGTATAAGACAGGAGAGAGAAAGCACCCCCTAGTGGGGCCTGGTCACACAGCAATCCCTTTTTCCTATTTCTCCATCCATCAGGATTCTGGGCACCCACTCACACGTCACGAATGTTTTTCAAGCTGTGGAATTCCAACCACAGTCAGCCATGTGGAATCTAGCTCCTTCTGCACAGAATTTCACCGCTGTGCTATGAGTGCCTTTGTCTTATTCTAATGCAGTCTCTCACTGTGGAGGCTACTCAATAAAGAGTTCTTTCTGGGGCTACTTGTTGGATTCACGTTGACTCTCTTGGTACAGTCTGGACTACTACTTGCCGAATTGTCCACATACCTCTGGAAATTTTTAAAGTTTATTTTCCTTTTGGAAGTATTATAAAAGCATACACAAATACATGGGAGGTACAGAAAAACATGAAGGAAAGGGAAAAATATTCGGGGTAACACTATTCATATTTTGAAATAGTTCCTATTGTTCAGGAGACAGAAAGGCAGTAGTTTCTGCAAGTCTTTGGATACCAGGGCTAATTCTATAGACCAGGAGAATTATATAGCAGTTTTTCTTTGACCCTGGTTGGGTCAACTGGACTTATAAATCACAAGTCTTTCCTCAGTAGATGCCATAACATCCTTCACAAACTATAAGACACAATATTTTCCCACACACAACAAAAAATCCTGTCAAGAGTAGATATTATTGTTAATTAAGTTTGTTAAAAGAAAAACAAGCCAGCCAATTTAATATTTTTCTTTTATAGAGCACATGTGCTTGCCAGAAAGACAGAGACAGAGATACAGAAAGCGAGAAATCACCCTAAGGGGGAATGGCCACACCGCAATTCCTTCTCCTCCATTCTCCTCTTGGGATCTTGGGCATGCATACATACGTGCCCAGCGTGAGTTTAAGCCACCGGGTCTGGGACTCAAACCACTGTCGACTACATGGGAGTCCAGTGACATAACCATTATGCCAATTGCTGGTCCCAACGGAGTAAAGTTTAACAGAGCAAATCTTAACACGATTTAAATCAGGCAGTTGTCCCCAGACTTTCAGACAATTCCAGCCATCCTCATGGTCTACTCGGCATTTAAATCAGCAGAACATGAAAGTGAGGTGTGCAGTGAAAGGGAAGTTTTGGACACAAAATGTAAGTGAGGGAGTGAGGTAGAGAAATCATTAGTTACATTCTGAAGTTGTCTGCGTTAACATAGTGTAAAAGGCCAGATGCCTGTGATTGACTGAAGCCCAGCTGCTGTGATTGACCGTAACCTAACAACCAGCTCAGGGAAAACAGCCTAATTTGTAGGATTTTGGCTTATTCATAGGAATCCAACTATGGGAGTACAGTGGCTGTTTTAGGCCAAAACAGTTTAACAATTTGTATCATCTTTGGGAGCAACTGGCAACTTGGTTGCCATATGATGTAGAAACCTGTGGTAGAGGTGAGTCCATGTGTTCACAAAATATAATGCGTTCATTTCACTTCAACCAGGTGAATCTCCGTTTATTGTGATGTTCCTATCCGGACCTATACACTATACTTACTCATTTTCTTCACCTTCTTTTTCACCCACCTCACTCCCAACTTGAGAAAACCTCTGTCGATGCTGTATAGGGTAGAGAATGGACCCAGGCTGTAGAATGAGCTTCCTAGAGGAAGTTTTCCCAGCCACTACTACACCTGGCCTTTAGGGTGGACTAGGAACCAAACTCAGGCCTCCCATATGGTCCCAGTCTGGACAAAGGTCAACTCAAAATGGATTAAAGATTTAAATATAAGACCTGAAAGCTGCTAGAAGACTTGGGAGAAAGCTCCATGACATTGGTCCAGGCATGGTTGTTTTTGATTTGATACCAAAGCTTAGGCAACAAAAACAAAAAACAAAAATCAACAAACAGGATTAGATTGAAATAAAAAACTTCTGCACAGCTACGGAAACGAGAGGCTAGAACCGAACTCATTGAAGCAGATAATACAATGGTAGTTAGCAGAGGCTGCGGGATGGGGGAAATGGGATGCCGGTCAAGTGGTACAATGTGCCACGAACTGCACGGCATGTTTCTGAGTGGGAGCAGCTGTGGATTGGAAACAGACACACACAAACTCAAGTAGAGAAAAGCAGGGATGGTGGCAGCTGTGGCCAAGAGCTTGTCCCAGGTTTATTATTTTAAGGACAAAAAGTGAGGGGGAGTGGAATGCAAAGCCAGTTGTTTTCAGATGTTAATTTGCTGAAGATGTGAAAGCTCTGACAGTCCTAAAGGAGCTTTCTCTTTACTTCTTGGGCCTTCTCTGGCTGGCACAAAGTTTCCTTTAATCAACAGCCCCCTGCAGCGTTGACACACACAGAGGCAAAATCATATTTTATTTTTTAAAATTTTTTAAATAATTATTTTCGGGACCAGCAATTAGTGTAATGGCTATGTCGCTGGACTCCCACGTAGTCGACCATGGTTTGAGTCCCGGACCTGGTGGCTTAAACTCACGCCGGGAGCGTGTGCCCAAGATCCTGAGAGAAGAATTAATAATAATAATTATTATTATTATTTTTATTTAACTTTATTTATTTTTAATTTGTCCAGAGAGGGACAAAGAGAGAGTGAGAAAGAGAGTGAGAAAGTGAGAAGGCATGCTACTATGTCTGGGATTTGAACCATGATCAACCATGTGGGAGTCTAGCACCTCATGCCACCTGCCCGCCCTCCCCTCCCCTGGCAAAATCATATTCTTGTAAAAGCTGCTAGCCCTGCAGCTTAGTACAAGAACGTGTTTCTGCCTGTGTTCAAAGGTCACTATTTTGTTGTTCAGTTCCTGCTGCTCCCTACAGCAATGTTTCAGTTATGAAGTAGGAATAATTGATAGTTGAGGTGATAGATATGTTAATTGGCCTGATTGAATCATCTTGCATTGTATACATGTATCATAATATCACTCTGTATCCCGTAGATATAATTTGTCAATATTCAATAAAATAAAAAATAAGTAAAATAAGGCCAACAAAGGACAAACGGGGAGAAATATTTTCCATACTATGGAAAACAAAGGGTTAATGAACAAATTAAGGAATCAAGTGGGGGATGAGCAAGTGGCATTGTGGTTAAGGCACTGGACACTCCCACATGGCCGAACATGGTTCGAGTCCTGGATCTGGTGACTTCATTATCACTTTTTTTTTCTCTCTCTCTCTCTGGTCAAGTTAAAATAAATGAATGAATATGTAAAAAATTAAATAAATAATTCTTTAAAAAAATACAAGATTCCTTCTTAAAAAAAAAAAAAAAGAAATCAAGGGGGAAGGTCAGCAAGTAGTGTAGTGTTTAAGATGCTAGATTCCACATTGCCCACAATGGCTTTAAAGGCTGGCCCTGCCTGCCTCAGGGTCTCAGGAGGAGAATGGAGGAGGAAGGATGCCAAGCATGGCTGCCACACACACCCCCGGGGTGTGTGTGTGTGTGATTTGTCACTTTCCATTAATCTTGTCTTTCTCCCAGGAGTGTACACACTCTATGGCATAACCTTAAAAAGAATAAAAGAGAGAGAAGGGGAAAAAATGAAGGAGACTAGCAGGATGAAGACCTTTTGGTTAAGGGAACTGGCCCCTATTGGTTGAATTTTGTCCCAGTGGCTGCCTAAGGGCTGGGTGTGAGTGCAATTCTAGCAGGATAAGAAATGGTGGAGGGACCAGCAGTTAGTGTAATGGCTATGTCGGTGGACTCCCACATCGTAGACCCAGTTGGT
>NW_006159762.1:740570-756328 GCF_000334495.1 Tupaia belangeri chinensis
TGTGGTGTGGCCATCCCCCCTTGGGGGTGATTTCTCGCTTTCTGTCTCTCTGTCTTTTTCTTTGTGGCGAGTGCATGCGCCCAATAGCAAAAACCTCTTTAAAAAACTCATTTGTAAATACTACTATTTATTCTTTTTAAAAATTATTTAATTAAAAAAATTCTTATTTTATGATGTGGTAGTTAAGGCACTGAACAATCCCACATGGCCAACCACAGTTTGAATCCCAGATCTGGCAGCTTGCTTTCTCACTTTCCCTCTCTCTGGTCAAATAAAAATAAATGAGTAAATAAATTAAATTAAATAATTATTAAAAAGTTTTTAAAACTTTATTATTATTTTTCAGTTTGACCAAAGAGACAGAGAGAGAGAGAGAGAGAGAGAGAAAAGGAAAGTGAGAAAGCAAGCCACCAGGTCTGGGACTTGAACCGCAGTCAGCCATGTGAGAGTCCAACACCTTAACTATCATGCCAACCTGCTGTCCCCATAAGTACTACTATTTATTCTTATTTTGATATCACTACTTTCGTTTCTGAAATTAAAAAAAAATACCTATTTTATTTATTCATTCATTTATTTTTTAATTTGACCAGAGAGAGACAGAGGGTGAGAGTGAGAGAGAGAGGAAGGGAGAAAGCAAGCCACCAGATTCAGGACTCGAACCCTGGTCGGCCATGTGGGAGCATCTAGCGCCTTAACCACCATGCCATCCGCTGGTCCCCTCATTTCTGAAATTGAGAACTTAAATTTTCTACCTTGTTTTCCTGGAAAGATGTTTATATCCATCTTTTTGGTATTTTCAAAGAGCCAGTTTTCAGTTTCATTGTTTTTCTTTATTGTTAATTCTGTTTTCAATTAATTTCAGCCCTGATTTTTATTTCCATTCTACTTTATTTGGGTTTAGGTCCCCCCCCCCCTTATGTGAAAGTTAGATTGTTAAATTTGAGACTTTTTTTTAAAAACTAATATTGAAAATGAGGAGCCAGCAGGTGGCATGGTGAAGGCATAGGACTCCCACATGGCCAACCACAGTTAGAGTCCTGGACCCGGCGGCTTGAGGATTACACCAGGTGTGTGTGCATGCATGCCTAGAACCCCAGGAGGAGAATGGAAGAGAAGAGAGTGTGATGTGGCCATTCCCCCTGGGGGTGATTTCTCATTTTCTTTCTCACTGTCTCTCTCTACAGCAAGCCCATGCACCCTGTGGCAAAAACCTTAAAAAAAAAAAAAGGGACCAGTAGTCATGGTTTGAGCCTCAGACCTAGCAGCTTAAAACTCACACCAGACATGTGTGTGTGCATGCCCAAAATCTCAAGAGGAGAATGGAGGAGAAGGGACTGCTGTGTGGCCATCCTCCCTGGGGGATAATTTCTCACTTTCTGTCCCTCTCTCTCTCCGGTGAGTGCACACACCCTATAGCAAAAATCTAATTTTTTTTTAACATAAATCAATCCATTTATTGTAGGCTAGTGATATTCCAAATGTCTATGGAGCTTCTACTTGCCTTTCAATTCCTTCAGTCTGCTGATGGCAGGCTTTACTGTGACAGCCAAAGTGGTGGCACAGGTCCAGGCACCACCGGCTACCGTTTTCATGCAGGAACCAAGTGCCAGATCCCCACAGCTCATCTCTTCATCTTAGTTTTGCCACAGAAGAAGCAGGTGTACTTGGCGTGCTGGCTGATTTCAGTTTTCTTCACCATTTTCTGGAGTGAGGCACCATAATGGGTCCCCTATTTACCGACGATGCCGACCTTCTTGGTGTGTTTAGCCATATCGCCGCCAACTAGGTCTGAGCCCAGAGAGCAGCAAAAATCTATTAAAAAAGGAAATTGAGGACTGGCAGGTGGTGTGGTGGTTAAGGATGCTGGACTCCCACATGCCTGACTGTGGTTTGAGTCCCAGACCCAGTGGCTTGCTTTCTTACTTTCTCTCTCATACCCCGGCCTGCGGGACCTATCGGGCAGAGAACTCGAGCGAGGGGGCAGAGGTCTGGAACCGGCGCAGCGTCTCAGCATGGGAGCGAAATAAGTATCACAGCTCACACAGTGTCACAGCTCTTGATGGTATGAAGGTTTCGCTCCTTTATTGAGGGCTAGAGCACTTTCTTATATACACAAGGCAGGAGAAAGTAGGTGGGGTTTACAGTGGACCTAATTGAGGACCTGTCAGTTTGTCTGAACCAGGAAGTTCTGTGTTCCTGGTGTCTGTGTCAAGGTCGCACCGGCCATTTTAAGCAGTGAAGGTCATGGCAGCCATTTTGATGTGGGCGGTTCCCCACAAAAAATTATTTATGTTCATTTGTTATTATTATTTTTTATTTGACCAGAGATAAAGAAAGTGAGAAAGCAACCTACCAGGTCCGGGACTTGAACTGTGGTTGGCCATATGGGAATCCAGCGCCCTTAACCACCACACCACCTGCTAGCCCAATAAAATAATTATTTTTTTAAAAAACAAGGGGACCAGTATTTGGCGTAATGGCTATGTCACTGGACTCCCATGTAGTCAACCATGGTTCGAGTCCCAGACCCAGTGGCTTAAACAGGCCGGGCACATTTGCGAGTGTGCCCAAGATCCCAAGAGGAGAATGGAGGAGAAGGAATTATGGCGTGGCCATCTCCCCTTGGGGGTGATTTCTTGCTTTCTGTCTCTCTGTCTCTGTCTTTCTGGTGAATGCATGCTCCCTATAGCAAAAACCTCTCAAAAAAAAAGGGGGGGGGGTTGCTGGTAGGTGGTGTGGTGGTTAAGTGCGCTGGATTCCCACATGGTCTACTGTGGTTTGAGTCCCGGATCTGGGAGCTTGGGTTCTCACTTTCTCTCTCTCACTCTGTCCCTCTCTGGTCAAACTAAAATAAATAAATAAAGTTCAATTAAGAAATCACCCCCCAGGAGGGATGGCCACACCGCAATCCCTTCTCCTCCGTTCTCCTCTCGGGATCTTGGGCATGCAGGCACAGGTGCCCGGCGTGAGTTTTTTAAGCTGCCGGGTCCAGGATGCGAATGGCGGTCGACTACGTGGGACTCCAGCAACATAGCCATTATGCTAACTGCTGGTCCCAAATTTAAAAAAAATTCTAAAAAAAAAAAGAAATTGAATGCTACATATTTCTCCATAAGTATTGTTTAAACTGTGTCTCACACATTTTTATATATATGTTTTAATTTTTTTAAATATTTTTTTAATTTTCAGCACAGACTGGTGGTGCAGTTGGTGGCAAACTGAAATGTGGTGCTGGAAGCCATATGGCTGATGTGGGATTTGGATACTCTGCTTGGCTTTAAAACATACCAGGTGCATATGTGTATGTGCCCAAGATTCTGACAAAGTCGGAGGTCTGTAGGGCTGGGATCACAGTGGGACAAAACCCTGTTAAGGATGCTACTCTCTCTGTCTATCCTTCTTTCTCATACAAGCTCCTCTGAGCTCCTGTCTGAACTAAGCCTCACTCTTGGCCTATCAAGAGAAACTTCTAACAGCCCAAGGCCCTGTCTCTAGGATGATCGTACCCTCCTTATAATGCCTGCTTGAGAGAACTGAAGGCTACCAAAAGAACTTCCAGTTTGTTCTAGCCAACGCCTGAGGATAAGGCCTTTGTCTCCCAATTGGTGTTGGAGGGTAGGCTCTTATGAAAGTTAGGGTTTTACCAAGCACACCCAGATGGGTTTTACTTGGATCAATCCCTCTTATTACTTTTTGTAACGTTTCCCTTCCCTGGTGCTAATGAGTTCCTGCTCACTTCCCTCCCCTATTCCCTCATTTTTTAAAAAGTTTATCTTATTTATTATCATCATTATTATCTAATTTGCTATACAGCTCATGTACTCACCAGAGAGAGACAAAGTGAGAAAGTAAGCTGCCAGGTCTGGGACTCAAACCATGGTTAGCCATATGGGGAGCCCAGCACCTTAACTACCACTCCATCTGCTGGCCCCTCTCTCTCTCTCTCTTTTAAGACTTATTTATTTAGGGACCAGCAGTTGGTATAATGGCTATGTTGCTGGACTCCCATGTAGGTGACCACGGTTCAAGTCCCGGACCCGGTGGCTTAAACTCACGCTGGGCACGTGTGCGTGCGTGCCCAAGATCCAAAGAGGAGAATGGAGGAGAAGAGACTGTGGTGTGGCCATCCCCCCTGGGGGGGTATTTCTTGCTTTCTGTCTTTCTGTCTCTTTCTGGCAAAGTGAACATGCCCTATAGCAAAAACCTCTCCAAAAAAAAGAAAAAAAATTTGTATTTATTATTTTTTTAATTATTTACTTCCACTTGTTATTATTAGTTTCTAATTTGACTAGAGAGAGAGAGAAAGGGAAAACAAGAAAACAAGCCACCAGATCCGGGACTCAAACCACTGTCAGCCATGTGGGAATCCAGCTCTGTTAACCACCACACCACCTGACAATCCCTAATTATTATTTTTAAAATTTGACCAGAGAGAAGGAAAGAGAAAGTGAGAAAGCAAGCTGCCAGATCCGGCACAGATCTGTGGTCTGCCATCTGCTCTCCACCCCGCCAACCTCCAACTGGTTCCTTCTGTACAAATTGGAGTAAAACTCATGCTAGACTTTTAAAAATATATCTATTATTATTTTGTTCAATTTGCTATCAGGCACGCACGTTCACCATAGAGAGAGAAAGTGAGAAAGCAAGCTTCAGGTCTAGTACTCAGACTGCTGTCAGAAATGTGGGAGTCCCAGGACCAGCAGTTAGTGTAATGGCTCTGTCGCTGGACTCCCATGTAGTCGACTGCGGTTCGTGTCCTGGACCCGGTGGCTTAAACACGGCGGGTGTGTGTGCGTACGTTCCCAAGATCCCGAGAGGAGAATGGAGGAGAAGGGATTGCGGCGTGACCATCCCCCCTGGGGGTGATTTCTTGCTTTCTGTCTCTGTCTGTCTGGCGAGCACATGCGCCCTATAGCAAAAACCTCTCCAAAAAAAAAAAAAAAATGTGGGAGTCCTTGGATCCAACCACCACATCACCTCTTGGCTCCAGTGCTAGACATTTTTTTTTCCTATTGGAAAAGTATATTACTGATTAAAACCTGCCCTTACCACTTAAAAAATATTTAATTATTATTATTATTAGTTTCCTATGGTACACACGCATTCACCAGAGAGAGTCAGAGAGAGAGAGAGAGGAAGAAAGACAGCAAGAAGGAAAGTGAGAAACCAAGCCACCAGGTCCAGGACTCCAACCATGGTCAGCCACATGGAATCCAGTGCCTTAACCTTACCTTGCCACCTGCTGGCCCCTCTACCCTTACCACTTTAAACAGTGTCTTCTTTATCTTTGCCATTAGCCTGTGGGCCTGTGGAGAGTCTACACATGTAGGTGCTCTTGAATCAAAGCTATCTGGAGATAAAGCCATGCATCAGCTTTTTCTGGTGCCTGTGAATTCCTTGAGATTTAGAGCATACCTCCCATTCACCATAGCTGGAAGGGTCTTTGATGTGTCCCTCTCAGTTCTCACAACAAATTTTAGGGCAAGGCCAGTATGCCCTTTTCCCGTTTTTGTCTTTTTTTTTTTCTTAGAGATTTTTCTATAGGATGTGCGCCCTTTCCAGAAAGAGAGATAGCAAGACAGAATGTGAGAAATCCTCCCACCTCCGACACGCCACAATCCCTTCTCCTCTAGTCTCCTCTGGGAATTTGCGCGCGCGCACACACACACACACACACACACACACACTCACACAGGTCTTCTACATGGGAGTCCAACTACGTAACCATTACGCCATCTGCTGGTCCCGTTGTCCCCCCCACCCCCTTTCCCTTTTTTTCTTTTGTTACTTTAGGGTGCATGCACTGACCAGAGAGAAAGAGAGGGAAAGTGAGAATTCAACCCCCCGGAAAGGGGGGAAGGCATGCCGCTATGGTCTCATTCTCCTCTCAGGACTTCGGGGACGTGAGCGATTTTCAAGCCTCCAGGTCTGGGCCTCCAGCTGCGTTGGTGGGTTCTGGGATTCAGCGCCTTAACCTCCACACCACCTGTTGCCCTGCCCTTTATTTTCGTTGGTCCCTTCCACTTCTCATAATCAGAGAGCCCGGGCACCCCTGTCTTAGGTAAGGTCCCCGGTCTTTGCCTTCCGGGGACATCGCCCTTCGCTTCATGGCGGTCTCGCAGCTCTGCCTTGGACCACTCATGACCTGCTTCCCGTGAGCCTCTGCTCCCCGCGCCCGCTGGGGCGCGTGCTCCGTAACCAGCAGCCCTTGCGCGGTCTGTGCAGCGGACACCAGGACTCCAAGATGGCGTCAGTCGGTGAGTTCTCTCTCGGCCCGGGGCAGAGCTTTTTGGACGCTGCGTTGGAGGCAAGAACGGGGTCTAGGCCAGAGCCACACCGGAAGGGAAGAGAGCTGCAGAACTGCCTGCTCGTTGTTCAGGGAGTAAGCCGGGGTCTTGCCTGGGGCGCTCCGTAAGCCGGGGTCTTGCCTGAGGCGCTCCGGACCTTTCCTGCAGCGCTATTTGCTGTCTCCTCCGCTCACCCTGCGGCGGCTTCCCGGTGCCCTGTGCTCGCGCTACCCAGGATCTGCGTGGTGGGTGAGGGCAGCTTGGGTACGCGCTTCCTAGTCTGTGAGTGCCTCAACGGGCTGCTTTCCTTCTCTCCACTAAGGAATAGTTAACTACTCCCCTCCCCGCGGCAACCCAGGCGCTGTGCACTTGAACCTTACGTGCAGCTTCTGTCCTCCCCAATTCTGAAGCTCAGATTAAGCTTCATGAGGAGCTAATGCCCAGGACGGTGCCTGACACCACGTAAGATGCCATGCATGTATATTGACCGGGCTTAGAGAGGTGAAGTCACCTATTCAAGGTCACGAGAGTCTGAACTGAAATTCAAGAAGCCTCGGGTTCTGGAGCCTCAAGTTTAATAAACTTTAATAGGAATATTTTTATGATCATCTGGCTTGATAACATGCATGTGTTTACCTTTCTTTATCTATTTACCATTTATAAATTTATTTATTTATTTTAACTTGACCAGAGAGAGACAGAGTAAGAGAGCGAGAAAGTGAGAAAGCAAGCCGCCAGGTCTGGGATTTGAACCATAGGCGGCCATGTGGAAGTGCAACGCCCTCAATCACCATGCCACCTACGGCACCAGTAACATGCATGATTTCTTTCTTTTTTTTTTTCTATTATTTTATTTACCTTTTATTTTATTTTGACCAGAGAGGGACAGAGAGAGAGAGAGAGAAAGAGAGAAAGCGAGCCATCAGGTCCAGGACTCAAACCACAGATGGCCATGTGGGAGTCCAGTGCCCTTAACCACCACACCACCTGCTGGCCCCCCTCTTTCTTTCTTTTTTTGGAATACAGAAAGTTGTTTTAGCTTTCGGTTTTCACTGTAGTCTTGTCAGGGAGTCAATGTCCGGAACATTGATCCCTTTTTTTTTTTTTTTGAGTGGTTTTTTGCTATAGGGCGCGTGCGCTCGCCAGACAGACAGAGACATAGAGACAGAAAGCAAGAAATCACCCCCCAGGGGGGATGGCCACGCTGCAATCCCTTCTCCTCCATTCTCCTCTCGGGATCTTGGGCACGCATGCACACGTGCCCCGCGTGAGTTTTAAGCCACCGGGTCCGGGACGCGAACCGCGGTCGACTACGTGAGAATCCAGCGACATAGCCATTACGCTAACTGCAGGTTCCCCATTGATCCCATTTTAAAGACCTTTATCTTCCACTAAAAGAGAAATTATTGGAGTATAGGTGGATGTACCTCTAAATTTGAATGGTCCCTTGGAGTTTTGTGATAGTGCTATACTTTGCTCTCCTTAAAGCTAGTGAATTTTTCCCCCTGTGCTTATAATTTTTTTTTTTTTATTAAGGAAACACTCTTGTCTTCAGAGTACAGAGCTAAATAGAATAATAAATTTAAAAATGTTGACTCTTGATAAATTTTGCAAAACATGGGACCAGTAGGTGGTCTGGTGGTTGAGGTACTAGACTCCTACATGGTCATCCTCAATTTAAGTCCCAGGCCTGGTAGCATGAAAATCACAACAAATAAATAAGTAAATGTTAAAAAAATTTTTTTCTGTGCACAATATAGGCAACATGACAGAAGTGTGTAAGTCATACTTGGATGACATTATTGTTTGGTGTTGAGCTTAATTTCATTGGCATTAAACTCACCAACAGATTTGGAACCGATGCTGAAATTTGCATTTTTGTTTTGTTCTGTTTTTACGGTGGGAGAGGAATGATATTTTTGATACTATCCCACATTTTACAGATATTCCCAAACTAGTCACAGTTTTCTTTGTAAAAGAACTAAAGAGGGTCCCTGCCACTTTGGCCCAGTAGTACCAGACTATAGCTGGAAGCCACATGCTGAATGAACGTGATTTGAATCCTTGGCTTAGTCAACCTGAAACATGTCAGACCTGTGTACACATGAAGGACCCTGGCGAGCCAGAGGACTGGAGAAAAGGGATTGTGTGACCTAGCCCTATGAGGATGCTTCTCTCTCTCTAACTTTTTCTTACATGTGTATGTGTGTTCTCTATCAACAAAAATAAAAAAAACAAGGGGTATGATTAATTTCTGAAATTCCTTGTTTGAAATGTCTTCTGGGACTGGCTTTTTGGTCTGGCGCTTAAGGTATCAGGATCCTACATGGCTGTGCGGTTTGGATCCCTGTTCTCTCTTTCTCTCTCTGGCAAGTGTGTATGCTCTGTAGTGAATTTTAAAAATAAGTAAATGTTATATGCCATCTCTAGCCTTCCCCTTTTATGTTTTACGTATAACTTCAACAGTAATAACAACCGTTTATGGTGTTCTGGGTGCTGTTCCAAATGACAGCACCCAGCATCAATTCCCATTTAATCCCTGGAATAAGCCTTTTCATAGATGAGAAAACTGGAGCTCAAGTGTTTATATGAGAAGGAAGTGGTGGTGCTTGAGATAGGGCAGCTAGGGAAAGTTGGCTTCTGAGAAGACATTTCAGATAAACCTGTGATAATCTCTGGACATTGCAAATACAAAGACTCATAAGTAAGAATAACCCTCTTGCATATTGAGAAATATAAAGGGGTTCGGTTGAAATGTGGTAAGCCCAGGAAATCGAGTAGGATGAAGATTATTATTCTATCTGTAGAATGTTCGTTCTTTGAGAGCAAGGCCTTCCTTTGTGGTCTGTGCTGTATCTACAGTACTTAGCGTGCTCCCTGGCATACAGCAATGTTTATTCAGTGTAGCTAGATGAAAGGCTGAGGGCAGTTTGTTAAGGGTAGCCATCCTCAACAGTAATCTTTTTTTTTTTTTTGAGAGGTTTTTCGCTATAGGGCACGTGTGCTCGCCAGACAGACAGAGAGAGACATTAGAGATAGAAAGCGAGAAATCACCCCCCAGGGGGGATGGTCACGCCACAATCCCTTCTCCTCCATTCTCCTCTCGGGATCTTGGGCACGCACGCACACGCAACCGGCGTGAGTTTTAAGCCACCAGGTCCAGGACACGAACCGCGGTCGACTATGTGGGAGTCCAGCGACATGGCCATTACACTAACTGCTGGTTCCCCCTCAACAGTAATCTTAAAGTCATCTTAAAAGTGTCCCAGTGGCTATGCGCTGCAAGTCAGGCTTATGCTTTTACCTGTCACTTGTGGTCTCTGGACAGGAACTCAGTCTTGACTGTCATCAAGGCCATGTGTCTAATTCTGCAGATGACCCAGAGCAGATTAGAGGGATTTCTGTTTCTGGCCTAAGAGCCCTTGCTCATGTTGTGTTGGGACATGGCAGGAGACCCGCAGTGGACTCTTAAGGCTGTTCTTGAAGGAGCCCGAGTCTTTCGTTGGATCTCAAAATGGAGAGCAACCTTAGTGTGAATTACTATGACTCTTTGTGAGGCTGGTCATTTTTAAGAAAGGACAGTAGGGGGGCCAGCAAGTGGTATAGTGGTTAAGGTGCTGGACTCCCTGTGGTCGATAGTGGTTCAAATCTTGGACCCAGCAGCTTGAAATTCATGCCAGGTGCATGTGCGTGCATGTCCAAAATGCTGAGAGGAGAATGGAGAAGAGATTGAGGTGTGGCCATCCCCCCTGGGTGGTGATTTCTCACTTTCTATTTCTGTCTTTTTCAGTCTCTCCAGTGAGTGCATGCCCCCTTATAACAAAAATCTCTGGAAAAAAAACCAAAAAAACAAAAAAGGACAGTGGTGGGCCAGTTGGCCAGTTGATTGTGTGGTAGTTAGGGTGGCTGGATCTCACATGGCTGACTTGTGGTTCAAGACTCACACCAGAGATTTGAAAAACATGCTGGACCCGTGTGCATGCATGCCCAGAATCCCAAGAGTTATTCTCTTGAGAGAAGGAGAGAGGATTGTGGCATGGCCATCTCCCTGGGGGTTTGGATACCACTTTCCCTGTCTTTCTTTCTGTCTCTCTCTGATGATTACATGCACCGTATAGCAAAATTGGGAAAAAAAGATGATGGTGTGACAACTTGAAGATGACATCTTCTAAAAGGTTTTTTTTTTTTTTGTCTAATTAAAACATTAAAACAGTCTTGCTGTGTAGATACTCTTCAGCATCAGCCCCCTGGGTTGCTGGGACTGTAGTTACACACCACCACGCCTGGGTCTGGTTTTTTAAAAATTTATTTATTATTTTTTTTATTTTAAAAGACAGGCTTTTACTGTGTTGTCCAGGCTGTCTTTGAGCTCACAGTCCTACTTCAGTCTCTTGCTGGGATTCTAAGTATGCACCACTATATTCAACATTTAGCTTGGACCAGAAATGAATTAATCCAGGCCTCCCATGGTCTAGCCTGTGCAGCACAGCATCTTTTTTCTCCCATAGGGTGTGTGCACTCATCAGAGAGAGACAGAAAGTGAGAAATCACCCCTAATGGGGGGTGAGGAAGTGGGTTGGCCATACTGCAGTCCCTTCTCCATTTTCCTCCTGGGATTTGTACATGCACACATGGCCAGCATAATCTTCAAGTCATTAGGTCTGGGACTCAAACTGTGGTCAGCCCGGTGGGAGTCCAGCATCTTAACCACCATGCTACCTTCTGGCCCTGGAGCACAGCATCTTAGCAGCTTGTGCTACTACACCTGGGCCTAAGAGCTTTTTAAAATAAAACATGATTGTGGGTAAGATGGGAGGAGCATTCTCTTCTCTGTGCATTTCCTGGACACCGGCAGGTCTGCCCCCTTCCCAGCCCTCTCTATTGGGCCCAGAGATAAGTACAGTATGGCCTCAAGCAGAAGTCCTTCCTACTCTTTGTCCTCAGACTCTCATTGAAATGTGACTACGGCCTACTGATTCATTTGAATCTTCAGACTTTTTGGAATGTGTAATCTCTTATTTCCATCTCTGGAAATCATTGACCTCTGTAGTCCCAGGTAGGAAATTCATTGAGGTAGAAATTCCTTAGGTTTATTTTATTGAACTTAGGCTGACATGTTAGAGAGGTTGGCAGCTGTATGAATCCAGGTGCTCCTTAAAGCCCTTCTCTAATAATCAAGTGTGTCCAGAATGAGATACTGGAGGGCATGTCACATGTTCTTCTACACTCACTCCAGCTCCAGGTCACCCACTTCACCTTCAGGTTGGCTCCAGAAGCCTATGGGTTCAGTTGGAAGGGTGAGTGCTGCCTTCATCCTCTATGCGATATTGGCCAGTGTCTCCTTCCCTACATCCCCATCCCCATAAGGCGAAAGTATCATTTGTTGTGATGATTAAATAAGCTAATTTGTATAAACTTGTTTTATAGTAACCTGTCCTCCACGTTATTGCTTGCTTTCTCCTAGCCCTTAGTATTTTTTTTAAACATTATTTTTAATTATTTATTTAACTTTATTTATTCATTCATTTATTTTTATTTTGACCAAAGAGACACACACACAGAGAGGGTGAGAAAGCAAGCCACCAGGTCCAGGATTTGAACCGTGGTCAGCCATGTGGGAGCATCCAGCACCTTAACCACCACACCACCCGCTTGTTCCCTTAGTATCTTTTTTTGTTACTCCCAGAAACCTGTTATTCAGACTTCTTGTCATTAAATAAATCTTTCACTGCAGCAATTTTAAAAAATATATTTATTTTACTGTTATTATTATTCTTAAATTTGCTACAGGGCGTGTGTGCTCACCAGAGGGACAGAGAAAGCGAGAAAGCAAACTGCCGGGTCTGGGACTTGAACTGTGATTGGTTGTGTGGGATTCTAGCACCTTAACCACCCTGCCAACTGCTGGCCTTTCACTGCAGCAATTTTACCATTATAATATAGACATTTATTCATAATATTTATGTGCAGCTTCTGTGTAGTTATGTCATGCACCTTCATTGTCTAGTGGAAGTAATGTAAAAGGATAGTATCTGTATCATTGGACAATTATTCAGTGGATGTGTTCGTGTTCTTGTTCTTTTACTTTCAGTACCAGTAAAGGAAAAGAAACTCATGGATGTCAAACTCGGGGAGCTGCCAAGCTGGATACTGATGCGGGATTTTACCCCTAAAGGCATTGCTGGAGCATTTCAGAGAGGTCAGAGCTTTAAGAATATATAAAGAAAGCAACTCTCTGGGCCTTCTTTTTGTTATGAATTAATTGAGGCAAAAAAGTCCTATTTCAAACCAGTAAATTAGGTGGACAAGGATGGGGAGTTGTTCAGGCTTGAATTCCTGTGATTTGCCCTATAATAGGCTGACTTAGAGAATTTTCAGTCAGGAAAGTGTTTTCTGTTGCTTGGAATCAGTATTTTTGCCTTTGTCTTAAATATCTATGGGCATTTCTATATCCCAAGCCTTTTTATTTTGGAGAGGTTTTTGCTATAGGGCGCATGTGCTTGCCAGAGAGAGACAGACAGAGACAGAGAGCAAGAAATCCCCCTCCCACGGGGGATGGCCACGCCACAATCCCTTCTCTTCCATTCTCTCAGGATCTTGGGCATGCAGGCACATGCGCCCGGCGTGAGTTTAAGCCACTGGGTCTGGGACTTGAACCACGGTTGGCTACATGGGAGTCCAGCGACATAGCCATCATGCTAACTGCTGGTACCTATCCCCAGTACAGTACAAGACTTTTTTAAGAGGTGGGGCATTTGTGTTTTGATTCTCATCAAGATGAGTGGCTTAAAGAGCCATAGCTAAAGCGAGTACCTGAATTCCAACCAGACTCTACTGTGCATGGTCTGAAAATTTCACAGCAGAGCAGGGCAGTGAGTGCCACTTCTGTTTGCAGGTTACTACCGGTATTACAACAAGTACGTCAACGTGAAGAAAGGGGGTGTTGCTGGGGTTTCTATGGTGCTGGCTGCTTATGTGCTCTTCAGCTACTGCCTTTCCTATAAGGAACTCAGTGAGTACCTCTATAGCCATGTACCGATTCCTGTCAGCAAATGGACTGTTACTATGTTCCTGACCTCCACTCCACCTAAAAGAATTGGAGGGACTTACTAGAATACAGTACATGGGTTTTCAGTTTGAAAATTATGACAAGAAATGTAAAAACAAGAGGAAGCTAAGGATGAGTTAATATTTAGGAAACACAGCATTATTGGGGCCAGTGATGCAGTGGTAAAACACAATGGTAGAATACAATGTTCTACAGTGCACTTATATGGCAAGGTTCCCAGTTCAAGTCTGGAGACCTCCCTGAGTATTCCAGGCACATGTATGCCTGTGATCCAGGACTGGCTGGAGTGCACTGCAGTGTTAATACTACTTGGGGTATTTTCTCTTTTCTCAGAATAAAAACTTACAAAGCATTCTATAAGATAATACAAGTTCTGCTAAAATTTGGGTTAGTAATCAGTATGGAGTAAAATAGGTTGAGTTGTACAATCTAATGTCTGTATAGCACTCTGGAAAAGCATGGCTTCTATCGGCTCTGAGACCTGAGAGGTGCTTGGTGGAAGATGCTGTGAATGGTGTCAGTGATGGCCTCTGACTGGGTTTCATGGGCTTCTTCTGAGTGTCCAACTCCTGCCAGAGAATACAAGCTCATGGGGGCTGTTTAAGCAGATACTCCTTCTGGAAAGAAAAAGGCTGGCTGGAGGACCTGTAGGAAGTGTGGTAGTTAAGGCAATGGACAGTCCCACATGGCACTTTCTCTGTCTCTCTGGTCAAATTAAAATAAATAATTCTCTAAATAAATAAATAAAATAAGTAAAAGGCTGGCCAGGTAACAGGGTTGGTTTCTGAGGTCCCCTAGTGCTCCAGGTCTGCTAAAACACTGGAAAGGAGTTTTGAGTCATCTCCTGAAAGGAATTTTTCAGGAAGGCTGTTTGATTATAGCCTGTTGCCTTCTCTGTCATCTTGTGCTTTCCCTAGAATGCCTTTTAAGACACTTACTGTTTTGTCTTCAGAACACGAGCGGCGACGTAAATACCACTGAAGAGGGCCAGCATGGAGGTCATACACTGAATCAGACCCTCATCTCCTTGGCTTGGCACCCCTCCAAAGGATCTTGAGTACTTTCATATCCCAGTCGAGAATTCACATCCAATAAAAGATGACTGGTATGTGTACTACTTGTCCGTGTGAATTTTGTCCCATGCTATAAGGGGGCTTCCATTGATAGAAGGGGATGAGATGGCCAGACAGCCCAGAGCTGACCCATGGGCAGCTTTTCAATCCCACCTGAAATGTGTTCCCCTCATTAGAGGGGAGAATATCACTGATGTTCCTGTCTACAGTGCCCAGGGGCCTGTTCCCTAGCCTTGAATGCTGTGGATATTCAAGGCCTTTTGTCAGCCAGCACTTTGCAATAGAAAGTAGAGGCCCAGTGCCTGAGTGCCAGACCTTATCCTTGGTCATCATGTGGCTATAGGTGGGGAAATTATTGGATGGCTTGAATGCCTTCCCCTCTATTTCCCTGCATTGTTCTGGGCTACTGGGGACTACAGGCAATGGACTGACCATTGTATAGAGCAGTGTAGGTACCCAGGCTATGGGTAGTGTGGCCCTCCTACTAAGGTGGCTTCACCAGCAGGAAGCTCAGTGGAATGGGGATGAGGGCACCCTCTCTTCCCTGCCTTTCATCAAAGGTGTCCAGTAAAGTGTTTTGGGGGCACAAGGGCTAACACCAGTCTGTTGAGAGCAGTGAGCACATGTGCATGGAGTACACAGGGGTGGGATGCTATGCCTAGCATTTTCCAGGTCTGAATTTGAACAGGTGTCAGCCAGTACATGAGATGAGACAAGGGCACCTACCAGCTGCCTGCACCAGAGGTCAGACTTCTAGGCTGGACCAACTGTCAGTACAAAGCCCTATCTGACATCACTTTGGGAGATTCAGTGTTTATTGAAAGGGACAAGAAAGTAAGCACCTCATCACAGCTCTGTGCCAGGCAGCTAGAATAGCCAGTATAAGCCCTCTTGGCATGGAGTCCCAAGTAATGAGACATAGCTTAGAAAACAAGCTTTAATCAACTACATAAAAATTGTTGTAATTGAACTTGGGCAGGCCCACTTGCCCAGCAGGTTGCAGGTGACAGTTTCACATTTTCCAGGCTCAGGGACAGGATGACCTCCTCTGCACACCACAGGTGTCTTGAGTGACAGTGCAGTCATTTGGTGTGCAGAAGGAAGATGCAGCTCCAGCTGAAGGTATACACACCTATAACACTGTCAAGTACCTCAAGAGGAAGTTAAGCTCAGAGGAAAAAGAACCTCAAATTTGAGAGCCCTGTACCCTTTTCTCAACCACTGCCACCTCCAGCCAGGGCCAGGCTGGGCAATGAGTGCACTTGAGTTTACCTTGAGGTGCTCCCTTGTTCCAGTCACATTGATAGGCACAGCTTTGGGATTCAG
>NW_006159762.1:756604-772533 GCF_000334495.1 Tupaia belangeri chinensis
CTTTGGGATTCAGCAGGACACGAGGAAGCAAGGATGACCTAGTCACCAGCTTGGAATGATCCGCCAGCCCTTTGGGTCACTAGGAACTGGTGTTTAACGAGGCCCCGATGGGAATGACCACCTTCCTCAGAGCTCCACAGCATAAGCCTTAGCCCAGCAACTTCCTCCCCTCCCTAGACAGCAGGTGTGCAGGGAGTCCCAGAAAGGAGGCACTGATGCCTAGACAAAAACATGATGTCAACTGAGGGAGCCAACCAGAAGACTGTCCTTAGGAAAAGTTACAGCAAAATGATAGGAAACTAACAGATGCAGCCCCTTGAACGATGAAGCCCAGCATTTTTGCTTCCCAGCTTGAGCCGTAGTTGCACCACTGCACTGAGCAGTGGAATGCACATGCCCAACAGCAGGGCCCCTCCAGCTGCTCTGAGCTCGCTCCAGCTGCTGTCACTGTCCACTGAGAAAGGCCAAGTGCCCTTTGGTACATCTGTTGGCATAGTGTCCTTTTTCACCACACTGGGAACAGCAGGAAAGGAAGAGGAAAAAAAAAAAACAAGTTTTCAATCACAGTTTTCAATTAAAGAGCCACCCACCAAATACCAGATTGGGGACAGTAGTACAAATGTTTTTTTAAGCACAAGGAACAGGGATCTCAGGAAAGAAGGTATAGGGACTGTGGCACTAACTCAGGCAGAAGGGAGAGCAGGATGGCAGGGGACAACCTGACAGCAACATTGAGCTTCAGGTCTACACCTCCCCTGTGTCAGACATGGAGCCTGCAGGGTAAGGAGAAGCCCATTGAACCAGAGCTCTCCCACCTGTGTGGGGCTGACCAAGCGCCTCTGCATGGCAGGCTAATCACTTACCTCTGAGCCAAGGTCTAGGGCTCCCTGGCAGGAGATAAGGGAGGCAGCAATGTGAGAGAAGCCACCAGGCTCCTCCCCCAACTCTGGAGCCACTGCTGTGGACACTGAGGGTGGGCAGCACTTAAGTTCTCCCTCCTGGCATTTGCACATGTGTCTAAGCTACCCATGGTTTGCTCACAAGATCAGAGAAGGGGCAATGGTTAGACTTGGGTGAGTGAAGCCAGTAGTCACCTCTGACAAATCTAGCCTTGACCCTGACTTTTCTTGCCCCTGATTATCCAGGCCCTTTGGTAGCTTCTCTTCATTCTTGTGACTCCTCAAGAAGTAGAAGAGAATTACAAGTGGCCTGGAGCACTGAACAAAGTGTTAGGAGGCACCTAAGGGGTGCTGGGTCTGCTAACTGACTCCCTCCCAGGCCTGCTTCCTCTGCAGGCAGTGAGGGGCTCTACTTGATCATTACGTTCTTGCCTATACCCCAGTCTGTCTCAAGTAGACCGAGAGCTCAGGCAGCCGTCAGCCAGCCCTGGTGCTGGGGTAACGACCAGAGAAAGGCACTACACGCCCCAGTCACAACACTACACATCCACTGGCCTCCAAATCCAGGATTCCTACGAGGAGTCGTCACAGTGGGAGGTGCCCATGGTGTAAGGTTGCTACACCACTCCAGGCCTTTCTGAAGTTTTGAGAGAGGAGAGCTTGCTTCACAGAGGAAACCTTGCAGAACAGTCCTGGAGAGGGCAAGATGACAGCTAAGCTACCTTAGGACACTGAAGTTGCCCTAGCACTCTTGAGAAGTGATGTCCAAGCCGTCTGTTCTGCGTGGGGCATGTCTCCACATAAGCCTTACCCCTCACTTTCTCCACAGCATCTACTTCTGCTCTCACATTTTAGGACTCAAGCCAGAAATGTCTCTAGGCTTTTCTTGAATTCAGAAGTACTTTTCCCTTGAACATCTTAGTCATCTGCCCCTCCTTCCCTCCAGAAAGCAAACTCCTGGTAAAGAGCAGCAGCTGTCTCTGGATCCTCACTACTACTGGCACAGAGCAGGAGCCTAGCGAATACCTGACAGCCAGCTTTTCTGCAGGGCAAGGCCTATGAAGATTTTAAGTATATATCCTGTGACTCAACCTTCCTCTTGGATGCTAATGACATCATCAGGCAGGAGGCACAAATGTCTAGGTGTCAGATTCAGCACTGTGATTAGCAGCCGAAGCTATAATAACTCTACCAACAGTGAGCTGGTAAAATAAGTTGTGGATGTTATGCAGCACCGAAAAAGATGAGATTTCTACAAACTGACGTGGAATGAGCCATGAGATACTGTAAAGAGGAAAAAGATTATAGAAGGTCACGCACACTAGGGTCCTATTTCCATTAAAATATATAGTATTTGGGCTTATGTGAATAAAAGTTTGGAACAGCAGTTCACCAACTGTGGCCCAGGAGTCCCTGGCGGGTACTAAAACCAAGAGGTGTGAGACTAGAACATGCTGAATAAAGTGGCTGTTTTAGAAGAGTATGATATCAAGGGACAGTACCTTTATACCCTAAAATCTTTTGTCATCTTAAGTTTTGCAAAAAGCATGCAATTTTGCATTTTATGTCTAATAGTCCCCAATTGTTAAGTCTTTATGGGTCTATTCTGTTGCTGGCTGCTTCTGCTGATTTACTCAGTGTGCTCGTATAGTGTGTGACCTTTAAGTATTGGCGCAGTCTTCGAAACTCTTAACTGTGGGATCTGTGTGTGGCTGGAGTTAAAGATGTATTACTCAAAGAGCACTTGGTATGGCTCCCCCCAGGTGCTGGGACACACCCAATCTGGGACAATTTTAGATTAGAAAACTCTGTAACTTTTTAGTCCTCAGCAAAGATGTAAACAAAGGCCCAGAATCACCTAAGGGCCTGCTAATGACTGCTGGCTCCCAAGTGATTTCCCCCCACTTTCACCCAAGGCCAAGAATGAGAAAGGCAAGGGTTCTGTTTTGTTTTTAGTTTTGTTATAGGGTGCATGTACTTGCGAGAGAGTGAGAGAGAGAAAGAGAAAGTGAGAAATCACCTCCCAGGGGAATGGCCATACCATAATCCCTCTCTAGTCTCCTCAAGATTTTGGACAGGGAACCAGCAGTTAGCGTAATGGCTATGTCGCTGGACTCCCATGTAGTCGACTGTGGTTCGCGTCCCAGATCCGGTGGCTTAAACTCACGCCGGGCGCATGTGCGTGTGTGCCCAAGATCCCGAGAGGAGAATGGAGGAGAAGGAATTGCGGCGTGACCATCCCCCCTGGGGGGTGATTTCTCGCTTTCTGTCTCTATGTCTCTGTCTGTCTGGCGAGTGCACGCGCCCTATAGCGAAAATCTCTCTGCCACCCCCCAAAAAAAGATTTTGGACACACACACATGCACATGTGCCTGGTATGGTTTTCAGGCCGCTAGGTCTGGGATTTGACAGTGCAGTAGGCCATGAAGGATTAGCACCTTAATCTCCAAGCCATCTGCTGGGCTGGAAAAGCAAGTTGGTTTTGTTTATTTGTTTGTTTGTTTTAAAAGAGGTTTATGCCCTAGGGCATGCGTGGTCACAGGGGGTAGAGAGAGGGACAGACAGTGAGAAGAGAGAAATCACCTCCCCCGCCGCCAGGGGATGGCCACACCGCTATCCTTTATCCATTCTCCTCCCAGGATCTTGGGCACGCGTGCACACGTGCCGGTGGGATTTTGAAGCCACTGAGTCTGGGACTCGAACTATGATCAACCATGTGGCAGTCCAGCAATGTAACCACTTAGTCCTCTGCTGGTCCCAGAAAGGCAAATTTTTGAGGTTTATGCTCCCTTAAAGACCATTTCTCTGGGGACCAGCAGTTAGCGTAATGGCTATGTTGCTGGACTCCCATGTCATCGACCGCGATTCGCGTCCCAGACCTGGTGGCTTAAAACTCACTGGGCGCGTGTGTGTGCGTGCCTGCCCAAGATCCTGAGAGGAGAATGGAGGAGAAGGGATTGCGGCGTGACCATCCCCCCTGGGGGGTGATTTCTCGCTTTCTGTCTCTGTCTCTCTCTGTCTTGTCTGGTGCTCTATAGCGAAAACCTCTCCAAAAAAAACAACAAAAAAACTCACGCCAGGCGCTTGTGCGTGCGTGCCCAAGATCCCGAGAGGAGAATGGAGGAGGAGAGATTGCCGCATGGCCATCCCCACTGGGGGATGATTTCTCGCTTCCTGTCTGTCTCTGTCTGTCTGTCTGGCGAGCGCATGTGCCCTATAGCAAAAACCCCTTAAAAAACAAACAAAACAACAACAAAAACCAAAAAACCATTCCTCTGAGTGTCTCATTTTGTGTATGGGGTTGGGTAGGTGTTCTAATTCAGATCCTCCCTGAGGGCCCAAAACTCAATCCTAATTTTCCTGGGTGTGCTTACATAGCTGAGATGCTTTTAGAGCAACCAGAGGCTTAAGGATCACTATTCCCTGGGTTCTTCCATTTTCTTCCTGGCGTCTTGTAGCTTTCCATCACTTTCTTGCAAGTGCAATTCATTCAGCATGTTTTTACTATGGTTACCTTGCCTTGATGTGTGTGGTAAGACGATGGTCTTTTAGCCCACCACAATGGCCCACCTTTACTCTTACAATCAACAAAAACAAAGATGTTTTCATTTTTCAAAACTTAATGACACATCTGGGGACTAGGGAATGGCCACTAACTGGAGAGAAGACCCTGCCCTGTCCCCCAGCCCTGGGACTTACCTTGTAACAAGTGACCTGCTCCAGCGGCCGAGGTCCCCGGTTGCCTGCACTGCTGTTTTGACTCTGCATGACCCCGATGACCTGCGGGACTCTCTGCTGATTGGGAGAAGAGTTCTGACTCGTTAACTGGATCAAGGAGGACGACCTTTGTAATGGCGGATTGTTACTTTGCTGGAAAGAGTTACACAACACGGTTTTACTGCGGAAAACACGTGCACGCAGACTACCAATGGGGACAGGAAAAAAGAGAGCGGGATTGCTCCCGCGTGCCCAGCAGGGAGAAGGGCTTCCGCAATAGCCCTGCTCAGGAGAGTGGGCGAAAGAGAAACATCTGGTGGTGATGTCAGGAGCTGCTGCCCGAAAAACACCATGCAGACACACAAAAACGAAAAATAAAGTAGAAAACAAAACATCAGAGAGACAAAAGGAGGTCTCCAGGGCAGTGGGGCGAGGGCATGATCAGGCCTTACTTTTGTTTCTGAGGTTCTAGCTTCAGGTCAGGATGAACGCTTGGTTCAGCCAGATGTTTAGCAGCCTACACGGCGAGCAACAGTCACAGAAAAACAGTTGGAGCCTGACATACTGACCTGAGGTCTAGGGACTGAGAGGGCCCTCCTCTAGGGAGTCACGCAATAAAGAGGGGAATGGGGGCTCCTGAGGTGGGAGACTTGACAGCAAGGCCAACTCTCAACCAAGTGAGTTCCTGGCTCTGGCCCCTGTAAATGCAGGACCAGAGCTAGAAAACCCAAGTAATAGTGGCTGCACCAAAACCCAGGAATTCTCAGCTTTCTCAATGAAGATTCAGTCTGATTGGCACCACCACTTTCCAGGGTGGGGTGAGCAGAGCTGGCAAAGCGCGGCCACATCTCTCCCTCACTACCTAGCCTCCAGCACTGAGGAGGACCAGGTAGAGTTGTGGCAATGGGCTCAGAGCCCAACGAAATAAGAGTTAGGCTTCAGGACCAGTGGCCCTATTAGCGACCCTGCCTAGTACGTGGGCTAGTCCCTCCTCTGCCTAATCATCCATACCCATCATTAAGCCCAGATTGCCCTTAGTGTTGGGGGCTGCTACAGACACTCGTTTGTCTTAGGCATTCTCCTCTCCCTTCATGCTTGAGGGGACTGACCAACTACTTGGTTGGGGAGTCCCTTGCTAGAAAGCTGGAGCCAGCTAGTCCTTTAGTCTTGCTCTCAACCCTCTTCCTAGCCTTCATTTTGGAGGGTGAGCCCCCATAGGAGCAGTATTGGCTCTGCCAGAGAGCCAGTCAGTCTTGCTTCTATTTCCATACCTGTTCCTTAGGCTGGCCGTTCCCACTAGGAGTCCGTTTCCCTGACTATAAGAGCAGCAGCGCCCAGGCTGTACTGTGGCTCCTAAGATGATGTTGCTGAGCTGCTGCCTCTTCCCACCAGGCAGCCCCACCTTGTGATGGTCCACCCACCAATTGAACACTTTCTGCTCTCCTGTTCTTGGCGCTGCTGTGCTGAGGTTCTAGGGTTCTCCAGGCAAGGGGAGAGAAGCCAAGTGGGAATTTAGCTCTGGAGACATCTTCATCTCTAGAGATGCAAACTACTTTGAAACTGAGGGGATGGACTCCCCTTCCTGCCCCTTTCCCTCCCCTCACAAGGTCCCCAGGTAGCTAGAGGGCAGGCTACACACCAGGGTGAGCATATAGTTTTCTCTGCAGGATAGGCATTGCCAGGGCTGGGGGAAACAGACCAAGGGACAGCTGGGGTATGGTACCTTTGCTGGAGGCTGTGTCTGCTGCGGCAGTGGGGGTTGCTCAGTGGTTCCCATTGGCAGTTCAAATCGAGGGCTGGTCACCCAGCAGCCAGAGAAGACAAGAATAAGAGAAGAACAAGGGTGAGGGAGAAGAAAGGTCAGACTGTGTTAGGAAAATCATACCAAGCCTCTAATCAAGCACAAAGCAACCTGAACCACAGGGACATGGCATCATGGGGCTGGCACTCAGCAACACCTGTGGGAGCCCCACCCTGCCCACACAGAGCTATGAGGCATTGGGCAAGTGCTGCTCAGAGAAAATGAAGGGAACTGCTGTACTGGTAGCAGCAGAAGGCATGTGTCTGCTGGGCAGGAGGGCCTGTGTGCATGGAAGCCCCTTCTCTGCAGGGTCTATCTCAAGTGTGAGTACCTTATCTGATAAGGCACAGAGTCACTCAAAGACCCTCCTCCATCCACTTCAGCATGAATCTATGAACCACTTGCAGGCTCTTGGGCTCTCTAGAGAATGAGATCAACTGGTAGCCTGCAGCAAAGTAGAGGCCAGGTTCCCAACGAACCAGGAGACTGTGTACCTGTTGCAGGGTTGGCAGGCTGGGAGGAAGGCAGGCTCTCCTGTAGGTCCAGTGCCACCCCAGGCAGAAGTCTGGTCCCACAACCACCCAAAGAGACATAGGTGCACTGGGCTCCTGAGGACAAGGCATTAGACCCACTGGCAAGAACAATCTGGCTAGAGCCCATAGACCAGCCTTTAGCCAGGTACCACCGCCTATCACCACATGACCCTGGCCAGTGACTGTGCTCTGAGCCCCAATATTGTCATGTGTGAAACAGGGACAGTCTCTCTTTTTTTTGGAGAGGTTTTTGCTATAGGGTGTGTGTGCTCACCAGACAGACAGAGAGACAGAAAGTGAGAAATCACCCCCCAGGGGGGATGGCCATGCTGCAATCTCTTCTCCGTTCTCCTCTCGGGATTTTGGGCACGCACGCACACGCGCCCAGCGTGAGTTTAAGCCACCGGGTCTGGGACTCGAACCGCGGTCGACTACATGGGAGTCCAGCGACATAGCTATTACACACTAACTGCTGGTCCCAGGGACAGTCTCTTTTTCATATCTGTCAGAGTTATATGAGCTACTGTATATGGCACCCCGAGCTCAGGACTTCCACATAGAAGGCCTTTAAACATCAGGATCTAGGACCAGCAGTTGGTATAATGGCTATGTTGCTGAACTCCCATGTAGTTGACTGCATTTTGAGTCCCGGTCCCAGTGGCTTAGACTCATACCGGGCGCATGTGCGTGTGTGCCCAGGATCCTGAGAGGAGAATGGAGGAGAAGGGATTTCGGTATGACCATCCCTTAGGGAGGTGATTTCTCACTTTCTGTCTCTCTGTCTTTCTGGCGAGCACACATGCACCATAGCAAAAACCTCTAGAAAAACAAAAGAAAAAAAAAATCAGATCCTTTCCTTTAGTGCCGAGGTTCCTAACTTGAGGTCCTTAAACTCCCTAAATGATATGCAAGGCCATGTGTGTGTGAGTTTTGTTGAAGCACAGGACCAACAGATAATCCATGACCCAAGGAAGAAGGCTAAATGCTGGTTGAAGCAGAGCTGCCTCTGTGCTCAGGAAGCAGCAATGGTTCTCCCTCCACCTCCACTTTGTCCCTAGGCCCTGGTGATGACACCATTCAGTGACCACAGCCCAGAAGGACCAGAAAAGGTACAGAGGAAGCCGGTGTAGGGGATGGGGCTGGCTACTCACTGCATGAATTTACATGAGGGCCCTTCCGGGCAGAATCCCACGAGGTAATTTACACAGATGACTCTCCGTGTGTGCCGGTGCCTGCACAGGGGACCTGCAAGCCAAGTGTCCGAGTCACTCAGACATCCCCTCAACCAGTCAGGGCCCTCCCCAGAATGCCTGCCCTGCCCAGGGAGCGAGAGCAGGGCTTTGAATGCTGGCTTTGCCTCTTACTCACAGGGGACAGTTGACAGGACTCAAACTCTTATTACTGGTCAAAATGCACACAAAAATGCACATAAGGCCACCCACATGGCATCCTGGGGAGGCTCAAAGCATATCAGGAGTGTGAAAAAGCCTCACTGGTCTCAGAAGGTTAGATTTTGTTGGGAGAAGCAGGACATGTAGGAACAGGTAGGGGTGATTATCGCAGATGGATCAGCTGACAGCCTTGAAGGTACATGGGCAGAAGAGTGAGGCCTAGCTTCACCCCAGCACCTACCATGTTTGCAGAAGCCGCGGTCGTACCATGGACAGTCCTTGATCTTGGACTCAGGGTCGATGTGTAGGAAGGGGCACTCCTTGTTGCTGCACTCTCCTGCAGGGAAACCCAGACATGTGGCCACCTGGGCCAGTGCCAGGAGAGCTTCTTCCAAGGAAGAAGGATGCAGGTGGTTGTGGTGTCCTGCCTTGGCCTACAGGCTGAGTTCCAGGGCAGCATGTCTCTGGCCTCAGTTTCCTGACCTGAGCAGTGAGGCTGTGGCGTTCCTTCCCTTGCATGCACCAGTGTGGCTAGAAGGGTCAATGACAACATGGGCAGGGCCTGGCATGGGGTACACACTCCTCAAAGTCACTGTTCTGTCACTTACCCAGAATGGGGGCATCCCAGGCAGTGTGGGGGCACCGAGATACACAAACATACCCACTGTTCTGTTCTCTCATATTCACACCCTCTGATCCAAACCCAGAGGAAATGCAAGCTGTTCTCCCCAACCCATAGAGTTCAGACCTCCAACCAAAGCCCCATGGACTCTCTGCTGCTCCAAGACCAATCCTCTGCCATGAATGCTCCCTTCTTGGCCTTCAGGAATCTTCTAAGAGGCCTTTCCTGACTTCTCGGCCTATGGCAGATTCCATCATGTGATGTAACCACTGTTTATTTCTTTCAGAGCATATTCATGATTAAGTTTCCTCTTTTCCTTGGAGCTTAAGTCGAAAGATCCACAGGGCAAGGGCAGGGTCTGTCCTCTTCAGCACTGTCCCTCCAGTGCCTAGAATGGGGACACACAATATATGTCTATGCACAGGTGACAGAAGCTGCAGGTAGGGCAGGCTCTGCAGGGAAGGGCAGGCAGAAGGGGTATCATGGAGCCACAGGGGTGTTCCGAGCCCAGGGCTGTCAGCAGGGAAGGAAGGAACTCTAGGCCAGCTTCCTGAGATGTCCTTGATAGCTTCCCTAAGAGACTACCCAGGAAGGCTGGCTCCTGCCTATGTGTCCAGATGGGAGGTTGCTGCTCATTCCAGGGCTGCTGTCAGCAAGGAACTAGGGGAAACTTGTAGGAGTTAGGGGAGGGAGGATGAGGCAGATTGGATGGAGCTTGAGGAGGGAGAGAGCTGGGAAGTCTGATTTCTATTTCTATTGCCTGTTTGACTTCTGTTTTTGCTGTCTCAACAAAAAAAAATCACAGCTATTATTAATAAGTCAGCAGGCCAAGCCTGTTGGGATGCTGAAATAATTAATGTCTTCTCTGATGAGTGCTTTGAAAGCGTGATGAATGCCCAGCACCCCTCGACTCACCACAAAGACTCCAGCAGGCTACCAGCCTCCTGCCCAGCCTGGGGCCGGCAGTCCTGGGCCCAGAGGTGGCCCTTGTGCTGACCAACAGAGCTCCTTCCTGGGAAACATCAAAGAGCAGACCAGAGCAGAGAACTGAGGACTAACTCTGCCAGGGAACACAACAGCTCTGCTGAGCTCTGCGTTTGCCCCACCACCTCCATCCACTCCCAGCTTCTCCATGCAGCCCACTCAGGACAGCTTAGGCCATGTGCACTCTGAGCAGGGCTCACACAATCTCTGTTTCAAGGTGAAGAGTAGAGCTCCTTAGTACCAGATGACAGTTCCCCAGACCCATTCTTCTGAGGAGCTGTGTAGGATGGGTGAACTACTATCCAGGATCATACTCCCAGAGAGGAGGAACCAACTCAGGCCCAGAGGGCACTCAGTGACACCAGAAGAAGTGGACTTCAGAGAGAAGGTGGACATGAGCGGAAACAAGTCTCCAGTCAGCTGCACGACTGTTTCCCCATGGGACCTTGTTTCTGAGTCTCAACGTCCCAAAGTATTTGAAGTGTTCTACACTGAAGCACTACAAAGGCAGAAAGAGCTCTCAGAGAATAACCACGACTTCCCCACCCAAGAGCCACTGGGGGTTGCCAAGCATTGCCTGAGCTTCTCCTGGGAAGCCAGAAGGCTGGGAAAAGGCAGGCAGAGATGCTGGGGGTGCTTAGTAGCTGGACCAGACCCCTCTGGGTCTGGTTCTCCATGGAGGCTCACAGGGTTCCATGTGCCTTACCAAACTTGGAGTAGAAGTAGCACTCGGGCATCTTAGTCATGTCATACTCGTGCAGGAACTCGCACTGGTCCCCTTTCTTGCACAGTCCCCGAAGCCAGTGTTTGCACACGACTGTCTTCTCACCACTGATGTGGCGGAATGGGCACATGCCCCCTGCCGAGGAAGATGGGGTGGGTGTGAGGAGAGATGCAGTCCTGAGTCTGGGGACTGGGCCTGGGGGAGCAGAGGCACCTCCTCTTCACACCTCCCTGAACAATGGGATGTGAGGCAGTATACTGGCAAACATTTTAAATTTTAGTAGTTACATATTTGACTTAAAGGTGTTTTGGGAAAACATAACTAAGCCATCAAATCATGATTTCAGGTATTACTGTAAGATGGAAGCATAACAAACTCAGGGGAGGGAGCTGAGTTTATTTCTTACTATAATCAAAACATAGTTCCAATAATACACAGACATGGGAAAATTGTAGGAGTGGGAAAAGAAAGACTGATGGTTCGAAAACTCTAACAGATAAAGACACCAGCAGAAGTTGAGACCCCAGAAAGGCTCTGTCACCCAGTTAAAAATGCCCACTTAAGGACCAGATGGCAGCACAGCAGTAAAACACAACGCACTGTGAGGCAATCCTACACAGGAAGGTTCCTGGTTTATGTCAGGAGACCTCCCGAGTACAGGTGCCCACGGTCTGGGGTTGGCTGAAGACTATGGTTGGATTATGGCACTGAGACCCTGCTGAGGGTACTTGCTCTCTTGCTCTCAGAATAAATAAACTAAAAAAAAATAAAAAATAAAAAGAGTGCCCCCTTTGTCTCCAAGAACTATGATTAAATTCAGAATTAAAGACTAGTAATGTATAAAAGTCGGGGAGATGTGCCTTTATTAACAGGACCTGAGAGATCATCTACCCATATGGGGCAGAGTCACCCTCTAGGAACGTCAGACTCTTTTTTTAAAAAAAGAACTAGTTAGTTAAATAAATAAATATACTTATTTATTTATAATAAAAAAAAATCCCACAGCATTAATTGCCAACTAGTAATAACATAAGGGTAATCAAAACAATATGAACAAATTTTTAGAACTATACTCTCCATGAAGGGAACAAACTATTGTCTTCTCAGCAAGTTCTCACTTTACCATTTCTACTTGGAGACACTTTGTAGCAGTTACAGTATCTCTTTTTAACATGATCTGACCCAGTTGTTAATTCTTGACTTTGTTTCAGAATGAATCTCCTCCGCATCATCTAATACAAGGTTCATACACTCATCCAAACCAATGATACAGCCTTCTATCCCCATATTTACTTGCCCATAGAGCCACACCTGAATCCGGGATCTATTCTGTAAGTATCTGAAGATGAGGTTGATGGGCTACACCATCACCTTCTGCACTTTCTGGCCCTGGCCTCGGTACACGATGGTGGAATCTCACAAAGCTAATTTTATTTATTACTGGGTCGTTAAAAAGTCACAATGTGGGACCAGCAGTTAGTGTAATGGCTATGTCGCTGGACTCCCACGTGGTCGACCGCGGTTCGCGTCTCGGACCCGGTGGCTTAAATCTCACGCTGGGTGCGTGTGCCTGCGTGCCCAAGATCCCAAGAGGAGAATGGAAGAGAAGGGATTGTGGTGTGGCCATTCCCCCTGGGGGGTGATTTTTTGCTTTCTGTCTCTCTGTCTCTCTCTGTCTGGTGAGCGCACATGCCCTATAGCAAAAACCTCTCAAAAAAAAAAAAATAAATAAAAAAGTCATAGAAAAGTGTTTTTCTATGCAAAAGTGCATCATGACGTTCCTGACAACCCAATATTATTATTATTCTCTCTCTTTTTTAAAGTTTTGCTGTAAGGCATGTATACTTACCAGAGGGAGACAGAGAAAGGGAAGGTGAGAAAGCAAGTCGCCAGGTCTGGGATTCAAACCATGGTTGGTTATGTGGGAGTCCAGCACCTTAACCACTATGCCACCTGCAAGTCCCAGACTTCTAACTAATGGCCTGGAAGGACCACTGGGAAGGCCCAACCTGAATGAGGCTGTTAACGGGGAAACATCTCAACCAGTGCTGTCTCGCAGAACTTTCTGCAATGATGGAAATGCTCTACATCTCTACTGTTCTATGCAGCAGTCACTAGCCAAATGTGGCTTACTGACCACTTTAAATATTACTTCTGTGGCTGAGGAACTGCATTTCAAATGTTATTTAATTTTAATTAATTTAAGTTCAAATAACCACATGTGGCTGGTGGCTATTGTAATAGTTAACACAGAGACAGTCACAGTGCCATGTTAAGGATGGCTGTGCTAACAGAAAGTGGCTGGGCAGACGGCAGAATTCATGAACTGAGACACGGGAATGGGACCAGAAACCAGTGGAGAAATGATGTTCTGACCAGACATTGTGATGTCGACCTGCCTGATCTGTCTGGAAGTCTATTGTTTGTGAATGATGCATTACAGAACAGAACTCACCAAAATCATCCTTTAAAACCCCTACAGGGAAAAAAAGTTTCCCAAACCTATACATAGATACATTATGTAAGATTCTGCCCTGCAGTGCTTCTTATGAATTAGCAGATAGTCTGGCTCATGCAGCCAGATTATCATGGGGTCATTTTTTTCTTTTCTTTTTAAAGGGGGGGGGGGCAGCATGCATTCAAGCACATGGGAAGGAAGGAGGGAAGAAAAGAGGGAGAAAGAGACAAGAGAAACATTTTTGACAGGATCTTACAAAGTCAAGATCCTCCTGCCCCAGCCTCCCAGCCAGTTAGGACTACAGGCACACACTGTTGCTCCCGGCCTGCTAGGCTGAGCTGGGACAGAACCTGGGCCCCAACTACCGCACAGCAGCACCCTTCTACTTGCACCATCATGGCTGGGCCATACTGGAGTGTCTTTTGAGGAAAGGCCACAGAAGACAATGGGCCTGCATAGACTGTAGAATCAGAAAGGCCCGGCTTCTGATACCAGGCTCAGCCATGCATAACTCTGTGACCTTGAGAAAGCACCTGAATGCTGTTGGCCTCTGACCATTTCACAGGTCAGCTTGTGGACATGGGGAAAAGAAAGGTGACAAGGCAGCTTCAGAGACAACTTCAGTCCTGCATTTTAAGTTTCAGGCAGAACGCCCCTTCAGGTTCCTAGCCTATCAAAACTGTAGCTTCATTGAGGGACACCTATCTTCAGAAAGCAATGCAAGTCACAGACCTGGTAGCCTACAAGTCTACTAGGGGACAAGGTGGTAGGAGGGCACCCAAGGAGGCATATCAAGAGCCAAGGATTTCTTACCTTTGCCACAGGCGGCTTTCAAAAAGAATTCGCAGACAGCAGCCCCCGACTCTGTAGACAGGAGAGAAAAGGAGAGGCATCAGACAAAGCTAGGTGCAACTGTGACTGGTGACATCTAACAGTGGGAGGGAACCCTAATGGCCTTTGATCTATGCTCAGGGTACAGCAAATAGTGACAAAAAATACATGGCAACCAAGTAAGGGAAAAGCTGCTTAATTCATTGATTCCCTGTAAAATGAGACATAGATATTGAGAACAGATGTTATTTAGTGATCTCTGGGAGCCTCCAGTAAGCACAATGCTTCTAAGGAGTTAAAAGTAGGTGGGAGGGGGAGCAGCAGGTGGCATTGTGGTTAAAGGTGCTAGATTCACACATGGCCGACCATGGGCCAAGTCCCAGACTTGGTGGCTTGCTCTCTCACTTTCTCTCTCTCTCTCTCTGTCTGGTCAAATTAAAAAATAATAACACATGGAATTAAATAATTTTTTTTTTTTTTGGAGAGGTTTTTGCTATAGGGTGCGTGCACTCGCCAGACAGACAGAGAAACAGAAAGCAAGAAATCACCCCCCCAGGGGGGATGGCCACACCACAATCCCTTCTCCTCTATTCTCCTCTTGGGATCTTGGGCACGCTCGCACACGCGCCCGGCGTGAGTTTAAGCCACCGGGTCTGGGACTCAAACCGCGGTTGACTACATGGGAGTCCAGCGACATAACCATTATGCTAACTGCTAGTCCCAATAAATAATTTTTGAAAAAAAAAAAAGAAAAAAGTAGGCAAGGGAAAAAGGATAGAGCACAAGTTCACAGAAATATATTATCCCCAGCTCAGACTTCTCAGGAGGGCTAATTCACGGGTACCTTTAACATAAGGCAGAAGGAAGGAATGCTATCATGGGAAGTACAAAAAAGTGAACAAAATCTCTGAAGAGGGGCAGACTCCAGAAACAAGGCAAGAGACTCGAGTCCAAAAGGAGGGTATGAGTGAAGACACAGAAGCAGGACTGCTCTCAACATGGAACATCCACATACAATCATTAAAGAGTAGTCTTTCATTCCCACAGATGGTGGATGGTGAGTTGTGGTGAAGGCAAAGATCCCAGAGACAGAGTGTGGTAGAAATCAATAGGCTCCAGGAGGCCAGCTGTTCTGGTAATCCAACAATGGCCTCTGAATCCCCCTGACATGCCTCCTGCTAACTCGCATGAGATTCCTTGGTTTCTCAGAAGCAGGAAGATTTTGCTAGGACAAAGTTAAGATTTTAGAACACAGGGGTGTATAGGAAGTCATAGGGATGTCACCCTGTATGCGTTTCAAAAAGTCTTATATTAAAAAACGTACTGGAAGGACCAGCAGGTGGCATGGTGGTTAAGATGCTGGACACGACCACGTGGCTGATCATGGTTTGAGTCCTGGACGTGGTGTCTTGCTTTCTCACTTTCCCACTCTCTTTCTCTCTCTCTGTTCAAATTGAAATAAATGAGTAAATTAAATTAGTAAAAACAAAAAAATACAAAAACCTTTAAAAAAAAATGTACTGGGAGGCCAACAGGTAGCATGGAGGTTAAGGCACTGGATCCCACATAGCCAACTTTGCGGTTTAAGTCCCAGACCCAGTGGCTTGAAAATCACCCTGGGTATGTGTGCCCAAAATCTTGAGGAGAGTGGAGAAAGGATTGTGACACAGCCATCCATATGGGGTGTTGAGGGGTGATTTGTGATTTTCCCACTTTCTCTGATGAGCACAGATGTTCTGTAGCAAAAAAAAGAACTGGGTGAGCTCTGTGGTCTGGTGGTTAAGGCAGTCAGATCCCATATAGGTGACTGTGTGGTTTGAGTCCTGGACCTAGCAGCTTGAGAAATGCACCAGATGCACGTGCATGTGCATGTATATCCAAAATCCAGAAAGGAAAAATGGAGGGATCAGCAGTTGGCATAATGGCTATGTTGTTGGACTCCCATGTAGCCGACTGTGGTTTGAGTCCC
>NW_006159762.1:772696-775477 GCF_000334495.1 Tupaia belangeri chinensis
ACTAAAACCTATCAAAAAAAAAAAAAAAAAAAAGACTGTGGTGTGACCATTCCCCAAGGGGGGATGCTTTCTCACCTTCCTTTTCTCTGTCTCTCTCTGGCTAGTGCACACACCCTCTTTTAAAAAAAATAAATAAATAAAAAATAAAACAAAACAAAAACCCAGGCTGGCCCTGTAGTCTGGTGGTTAAGGGAGTTGGATCCCACACGGCCAACCAGCTTGAATCTCAACTCCCAGAGGTTTAGAAAACATCAAGTGTAGGGACCAGCAATTAGAGTAATGGCTATGTCGCTGGACTCCCATGTAGTCGACCGTGGTTCGAGTCCCGAACCCGGTGGCTTAAACTCATGCCGGGTGCATGTGCTTACGTGCCCAAGATCCCGAGAGGAGAATGGAGGAGAAGGGATTGCGGCGTGGCCATCCACCCTGGGGAGGGGGTGATTTCTCGCTTTCTGTCTCTCTGCCCCTCTCTGTCTTTCTAGCAATCGCATGCGCCCTATAGCAAAAACCTCTCCAAAAAAAGAAATAAAATATCAAGTGTGTGTGTATGTGTGTCCTAAATCCTTTCAGGAAGAAATGGAGAGGTGTGACCCCACTGGGGAGAAGTCTTTCTCCTTCTCTGGTAAATGCATGTACCTTCTGGTTAAAAAAAAGTTAACTGTGACAATTGTATCATTTAAGAGTATTTCTGGTCTTGGGGACCAGCGGGTAGCATGATGGATAAGGTACTGGACATTCCCACATGGATGACCACGGTTCGAATCCCAGACCTGGTGGCTTGCTTTCTCACTTTCTCTCTCTGGTCAAATTAAAATAAATGAATGAATAACTAAAATTAAATAAATAAATCTTTAAAAAAAGTATTTCTGGTCTTTTATCCTTTGCTTCATTCCTTAAAGTTAGAAATCCACAGCCCTGGGGACTGGATCTTAGACAGGTAAAGTAAGATTAATGTCTTAAGTATAGAAATGACAGTTTTTCTTGAAATTGAGATAGAAATAAAGTGTAGAAATAAGTGAGAAAGCTTAACATACTGAACACAATCACAGACAAGTGAGTGCTGAGAGCACCCATCAAGCCTGAAGTTCTGGGCTGGGGTAGCACTGGAGGGCTAGGCATGTCCTTTGCCCTCCCTTGGATGAGGAATGTGAGGCCTTTGCTACTGTACCTGGGCTCATGGATCCGGGTGCCAGGTGGGACAGAAATGGGAGGGAAAGAATGGGAGTGAAAGAGTTGCCTACATGGATAGTTCCAGGGCTTCAAGCTAGTGCCATCAAGACAGGAGAGAGCTAAGTGTGCAAGAGTGGATGTGTGTGTACAAGCACAAAGTGATCACATGTGTCCAGGAGTAAGTGTCTGTGTCTGAACTGGAGCAACTGCCTCTAAGACACGTACAGTGGTAACAGTGTTTGTACATACATAAAGTGGCTTGATGTATGTCTCTTAGTATCAAGCACAGAAGTATAAACATGGGGGGACAAACTTAGTTTACAGTGTGCAAGTGAACAAGAAGATGTGAACCAGAGGGGAGTGAGGTTGCAGTCCTCTGGTGGTTATGGAAGACAACATTGGAGAGCTTGCCTGGCTCTGTCATGCACTGAGTGATCTTCAGTATCTCTTTACCCTGTCCCAGACCTCAGGTTCCCTATCTGTGGATTGAACTCAATGACCCCTAAAGCTCTATGGTTTTAATGGTATAACATTAGATTTCAAATACATTCCAAAAGGAGAGAAGATGAGAAGCAAACTGTTTTCCTTTTTTGGAGAGGTTTTTGCCATAGGGCGCAGGGCACATGCGCTTTCCAGAAAGACAGAGAGAGCCAGAGATAGAAAGCGAAAAAGCACCCCCCAGGGGGGATGGCCACACAGCAATCCCTTCTCCATTCTCCTCTTGGGATCTTGGGCACGCACGTACACGAGTCCAGCGTTGAGTTTAAGCCACTCGGTCTAGTCCTCGAATCCAGGTTGGCTACATGGAAATTCAGCGACATAGCCATTACGCTAAGCGCTGATCCCACAAACTTTTCTTTTAAAGTGCAATATACATCCCACCTGAGTATGGAGGTGGGGAAGACAGGAACCACTCAAGCCAAGGTTCAGCTCAGGATGTTTGGGTGTAATGAATGATCCATATTCATTACAGGATCCCCTCTAGCTGCAAGAGAGATAGGATACTGAGTACCTGGCTAAGCAGAAAGGCATTGAGGCTGGGTCACAGAAAAAGCAGATCCCTAATTCCGGCAGGCCCCAGAATTAGGGATGAGTCCTGAAACAATGGCGTTTGAGAATAGTTAGGGGTCTCTTACAATGAAGAGGAGATCCTTCCTTCAACAGGACCGCTCAGATAGATCAGTTTTGATGGCAGAAAGAAAAAGACAAAAAAAAAAAAAAAGGGGGGGGGGTGGCGCTCAGTGGGAGAGGGGACAAGGAAGGAAGGGCATCCTATACTTTCCTGTAGTTGAGGGAGTGTGTGTGCGTGCGGTGATGGCGCGGGGTTCCAGTACAAGATAACTTGCTCGCCCTCATCCAAGAACTATGTGAACAGACCGGCATGGTCCTGCACTCTCAAAGGTTACTTTTGAACAGCCCCAGATGTCAGAGATTGGCGGAACAGGGTTGCCAAGTTCGAGTTAGAGAAGAAGGGGTCCCAGAACTGAGTAGAAGGGGGCCTGAGACCCAGGGACGCGGAAGTCAGGAGTCCTGGGACCGAAGGGAAGGGTCCAGGGATAAGACGGGGTCCCGATACGAGAGGGCAGAGGAACCGAGTCGGAGTCCGCCCCG
>NW_006159762.1:775604-781158 GCF_000334495.1 Tupaia belangeri chinensis
GCCTCGCCGCCGCCTGAGGGATGCCGGGAGCGTCCGGAGTCCGCGCCGGCCCTTTAGGCCTTCCAGGCCTGGCCAATCGAATATGGAGTACCACCGCTCTGGAAGACTAAGATAGTCGCCAGCCGAATGCCCTCCTTGTCTCGCGGGTAACCTGAAACCTAGACGCACGGGAGTTCGCGACCCGGATTGCGCCTGCGCGAGACCCAGTTGAACCGCGCGCCTGCGAGAGATGATCCGGCAGGAGAGCCTGGTGAGTAGTTGGAACCTCGTTGGAGCGAACCGTAGGACGGCACGGAGCGCCAGACTCTTGGTACCTGTTCCTGTTTGATCCTCTCAGGGACCCAGGTCGGGGCGGAGATGGACCCTAGGAACAAATTGGAGCCGGGGTCGGCCAACGAGGAATTCGAGGTTCTGCAGGCTTGTGTGGAGAGGAGTAGGAGTTGGCGTTCCGGGTGCTCTCCCGAGCTCAGTGTGCCTCTAATTCAGGGCCTTTAAACAAGGGTAATGAGGGATCAGCAGTTAGCATAATGGCTATGTCGCTGGACTCCCATGTAGTTGACTGCGGTTCGAGCTCCGGACCCGGTGACTTAAGCTTATGCCGGGCTCATGTGCGTGCCCAAGATCCCGAGAGGAGAATGGAGGAAAAGGAATTGCGGTGTGGCCATCCCTCCTGGGGGGGTGATTTCTCACTTTCTGTCTGTAGGGAATATGTGCCATATAGCAAAAATCTCTCTCAAAAAAAAGGAGAAACGAATCCATTTCATGGACCTAGGTTCATTTTTCCCACTACTGCTGCAAGACCCCCGCAACAAGGCTCTTTCCTCACTGGGCCTCAGTTATTAATCCGTTCGATCTGACATCACCTCTGAAGTCTTTCCAGTGATGACCTTCTAATATAACCAGACCTTAAACCATTTTCATGCTGTTAGCTGATTATTCAGCTATGTTTTATTAAAGGGTTTAAGGATGTAGGTCAGAATCTCTAGGCTCGCAGTGTTCAATTAAAATATATGCAAGTGGGCCCAGAGGGCATGGTGAATAAGGTGGTGGCATGTAGGTTAAAGTGCTGGACAACTACATGGCTGACTGTGTGGTTTGAGTCCTGGACGTGGCAGCTTGAAAATCATGCCAATCACATGTATGTGAGTGCCCAAAATTCCATGAGGAGAGTCAAGGAGAATGGATTGGGGTGTACCCATCCCCCCTGGGGGTGTTTTTCACTTTCTGCCTCTTTTTCTCACTCTGGTAAGTGCACACATCCTAAGGCAAAAATCTAAAAAAAGTGTGTGTATATATATATATATGTATATGTGTGTGTGTAAGCACCTTTTTTTTTGAGAGATTTTTGCTATAGGGCGCGTATGCTTACAGGAGAGATAGAGAGAGAGACAGATAGAAGTGAGAAATCACCCCCTAGGGAGGATGGCCATGCCTCATTCCCTTCTCCTCCATTCTCCTCTTGGGATTTTGGGCACATACACACATGTGCCCAGACTCATGGGAGTCCAGCAATGTAACCATTACACCCTTTGATGTTCCCAGCTTCTGTTTTATTTTAATTTTACTTGTTGTTTGTTTATTTCTTTTACCAGAGAAGGAGAGATTAAACATTCCTTACAGGGCCCTTATGCTGCAATCCACTCCTATCCTTAGCTAGCTTGGATCATGGTTGTATGTATCCAGCATGCACCAGGAGACCCAAGCAAGACTCATGTGAGTCCAGCATCTTAAAGCATTTACATTACCACTGTGCCACTGGCTGGCCACTATATATGTAATTTAAAATTTTCAAGTAGCCATATCAAATTAAAAAGAAATTATGGGGGGCTGGCAGGTGATGTGATTAAGGGCACTGGACTCTCACATAACTGACCATGGTCCAATTCCCAGACCTGGCAGCTTGATTTCTTACTTTCTCTCTCTCGCTCTGTCCCTCACTGGTCAAATTATAATAAAATAAATAAAGTTAAATAAAAAAAGAATTCTTTAAAAAAAAAAAAGAAAAAATTATGAGGGGGACCAGCAGGTGGTGTAGTGGTTATTTGCTGGACTCCCATCAAACTCCCATGGTTCTAGTCCCAGACCTGGCTTAAAACTCACACTAGGTGCATGTGCGTTCATGCCCAAGATTCCAAGAGGAGAAGAGATTGAAGCATGGCCATACCCCACAGGGGTGATTTTTCATATTCTGTCTCTCTGTCTCTCTATGTCTCTCTGGCAAGTGCATGCACCCTATAGCAAAAGTCTCTCCAAAAAAATAAATTATGAGGGCCAGCAGGCGGCATGGAAATTAAGGCTCTGATTGGATTCTACATGACTGACTGTGAGGTTTCAGTCCCAGACCTAGCAGCCAGAAAATCACATTGGGCACATGTATGTGCATGCCCCAGATCCCTAGAGACTAGAGGAGAAGGGACTGCAGCACGGCCATCTCCCCAACACCCACCCCCCCAGGTCTTTCTCACTTTTACTATCTTTCTCTCTCTAGTGGCCTGTGCCTTGTGGCAAAAACTAAAGGAAGGAAGGAAAAGAAAACAAAGAAATTGTGAAATTAATGTTAATAATATATTTTATTTAGCCCAATATATTCAACATGTAAAAAAGTTATTAATGTGTATGTTTTTCACATTCTTTTTTGTACAGTCTTTTTATTCCTCTTTAAGAGGTTTTTGCCTTAGGGTATGTGTGCTCACTGAAGGGAGAGACAGAGACAGTGAAAAGGAAAGTGAGAAAATATTCCCCCGGGGGGAATGGTCACACTGCAATCCCTTTTCCTCTATTCTCCTCGTGGGATCTTGGACATGCATGCACATGCTCCCAGCGTGATTTTTTAAGCTGCTGGGTCTAGGATTCACACTGTGGTTGCCTCTGTGGGAGTCCAGCAACATAACTGCTACACCGTCTGCTGGTCTCTGTATAAAGTCCTTTAAGTCTGGTGTGTATTTCACACTTACAGCACATCTCTACTCTGACCGGCCACATTCTAAATGCTCAGTAGCTGCCCAGGGCTGCTCTATTGGACAGCACACCACTTATTTGTCCACAAATTTTGTAGAAAAATGCTGGCATTAGCCTCATTTGTACATTAGCCTAGAATGCCAACAACTTTTTCATAGTAATAAACATTAAGAACTACAATTTTCTAACACCTGTTAAATATCAGGAATTATGCTAAAAACATCTCATTTAATCTCTTGGAGTTGAAGAAATCAAGGCACGTGTTGGAGATGAAGATGTTGCACAGGAAGTTCAAGTAATGGGCCTCATCACACAGCTTTGGCCAGGACCCCAGCTTAGCTCTAACTTCAGCACTCACACTCACTCATAGATGATGATTTGGTGACATCCATAGCTTATGTCTATCAGGTGCCTACTATGCCTGCATTGTCCTGCAGGCTGTAAGTAGGAGCCTGATCTCAGATTCAGTTATCGCTGATGACGTTACTATTAGCTTCAGTTTGTGGGGAAGTCTGAGGCCAGAGAAGTGAGTGCCCAGGCTCATGGATGTTTGTTTGGCAAAGCCGATATACAAACCCGGGCTTTGTAACTTGAAGGCCCACACTTATAACCACTTCTCTCTTTTTTCTGCCTTTTGTGAATAGAAACCTGCACTGACTTCCCTTTTTTTCCTGAGGTGAAAGCCAGAGATGGACCTCATGAGACTCGCCCGGCTCTGCTCTGGCCCCCGCTGCATGCCGCTGTCTGCCCTGCAACACCTTGACCCTCTCAGAGCAAGGAGGGCAGGGGTCAGCAGAGGGCCTGCGTGGCTGAGGGCTGTGTGGCTGTCCCCACCAGGGTTGGCAGCCTTCAACAGCTCCCTCTGTCAGGGGAGCCAAAAGAACATGAGGTGCCTCAGCTCTGACCTGAGCCAGCCCAGCCCTGTGGCTACACAGCAGGAAGAGGAGGAGGAGAACTTTGGGACCCTCTCTGACAAATACTCTTCCCGGAGAATATTCCACAAATCAACAGCCCAGTTACATAACCTGCGGCTCAGGGAACAGAGTGTTGAAGAAGATGAGAGAAGGGAACTGGAACCAAAATCATGGCAGGGCCGGAAAAACACTCCCTACTGGTACTTCTTTCAGTGCAAACGCCTGATCAAGGAAGGAAAGGTGAAGAACCCTTTGCATTTTACTATTCTTGGCCTCTGTTTCCCTGGTGGCTTAGTATTTTGTGCGGGGCCTCCCTATTATTTCTACATGTCCATGGGTTTCTCTTCTCTGTCTTCACTCTCTGGTGACTGCCAGCCACATGGCTTTAGACATCCTCCTGCCGTTTACCACCTTCTGCTGCAGTTTTCACATTCCTGTGCCCAGCTTCAGCCTTCCCATAGACTCTGATCTGTGTATCCAGCTTCCACCTCACCTTTTCTCTTTTTTTTCAATTTTTTAAAATTAAAAACTTTTTCAGTTTTGCTGTAGGGTGTGCACAGGAGAGATACAGAAAGAGAGAGGAAAAGTGAAATCACTCCCCGGAGGGGAAGGCCATGTTGCAATCCCTTCTCCTGCATTCATTCTTGTCTTTGGATTTTGGGCACGCATGCACACACGCCTAGCAACTCATCATCTCTCTTATGCTTATCCACACAGACAAACTTTCCAAGCCGTAAATCCTTGTTCCCAACCTTGTTTTCCCTATACTTTCTTCATCTCACTAAATGGCAAACCCATTTTTCCATCCCCCCAAGTCAATTGTTTTCAATTCTTTTGTCTTACATGTTGCCAACCCTAACTGCTTTTCACAGAATAATCCTGAATGCCCAGATATAGCCTTCTCCTCACCTCAGCTATTAGAATACATGTTACCAGGCTCTTGGTTGCTCTTATCACCTCCTGCCTTCTCATCTGCTTGTAGCACAGAGCTGTTAAATAAAGCAAATCATTAATCCTGTCTCTGAAATGCTTAAATGTAGTGAGTGACATAGCATTTATTTTATTTAACTTTATTTCCTTGTTTTAATTTGACTAGAGAAAGACAGACAGACAGAGAGAAAGAGAGAGAAAGTGAGAAAGGAAGCTACCAGGTCTGGGACTCAAACCACAGTCGGCTATGTGGGAATCCAGCACCCTTAACCACCATGCCACTTGTGGGGCCCCCCTCTCTCACCATCTTAAAATCTTTGTTCACATGTCACTCTGGTGATGCCCTGCCTGGCTACCACATCTAAAAGTGAACCCCTCACACCCTTCCTCTGGACACCTGGCTTTATTTTCGTTCCTGTCACCACTTGACATGCTATATATTTTTCTTAATATCCCATTTGGCGTCTGCCTTCTCACACTAGAATCTGAGCTCTTACGGGAGCCTCCTGTTCATAGCTATATTTCTACTGTATAGACCTTGTCTGGCTCATAGGATTGAGTTATAACCATTGTTTGAATGAACAGAACATAACTAAGAGGTAAGGGTTTGAATTGAGAGTTCAACGGGGATTGGAATAGGTGTAGGAATGAGCCAGAGACAGCTGTGGGCTGAGGGGGTTTGCAGCCCCATGAAACTACTCACCAGGGCTGCTGTCCTGTGCCATCTCAGGAGAGTCCCTCATCCTCCCTTC
>NW_006159762.1:781556-787871 GCF_000334495.1 Tupaia belangeri chinensis
CTCTGAGGCTGTCCTGAGCACCCTCCTTTATCACCCCCTCTCCCTCAGCTGGCTGAGGCCTTGGACCTGTTTGAACGGCAGATGCTGAAGGAGGAGCGGCTCCAGCCCCTGGAGAGCAACTACACGGTGCTGATCGGGGGCTGTGGGCGGGCCGGCTACCTGAAGAAGGCCTTCAAGCTCTACAACGATGTGAGTGTGGGGCCCTGGGTGGCAGGGGTGAGGCTTTGAGGGGTGTGGCTTTGGGACTAAAGAACAGCTTGCAGATCCTGAACGCTCACTGTGTGTTCCCTGAGCAGATGATTAGCCATTCTGGGCTCAGATTCATCTGTTAAAATGGAGGTGGTTTGGGGTAATTAAATGATTTTGCACAGAAAGTCCTTCAACATCTGCCTGGACCATGGTAAGCTCCGTGACCCCTTTTCTGCCGCCACATCTAGCTTTTTCAGGTTCCTTTTCAGCCACCACATGGGCACACACATGCACCGTTCTACTGTAGTTGGCCCTTTGATGAAAAAGCTTTTATTTCTCCTGGGAAGTTGTTTAAACAGTCACGCATGTCTTGGGTGTGTCATATTTGTTGTTCTTAGAGCTGGAAGCTCTCTCCTTCACGAGTCAGGAAAGAGCCTTGCCCAGAAGACTGTAGGCTCTTTTTTTTTAAGTAGAAAGGACTATTTAATAGGAAAGAAAGATTTCAGAAAAGAAGTACACCGGCGCGAGTGCCGTCCATTTCTTCTTCAGCCGGGAAGGACGCTGCTGTTGAGCCGGGAAGGACTGCCATGGCTTCCAGTGCTCTGGCGAAACCTCAGCCGCGTGGCCTTCTGGCCAAGCATCTGCGATTTCATATTGTTGGAGCATTCATTGTATCCCTGAGTGTTGCAGCTTTCTGTAAGTTTGCTGTGGCTGAACCAAGAAAGAAGGCACATACAGATTTCTACAGAAATTATGATTCCATGAAAACTTTTGAAGAGATGAGGAAGGCTGGTATCTTTCAGAGTACAAAGTGATTTTGGAAGTAAAGAATGTCATTGGATTGGTGCCATGTTCCTGAACTATGAAACATGACTACATGGGCTAAAGAATAGTTTCTCTTGATAAATAAATACTATGGACAGTAAAAAAAAAAGGGAGAAAAGAGTACACCCAAAAGACTCTTGGGCAGGCAGGTTGCCAGGTGGCAACTGCTGCCGACTATAGGCGCTTAACAGGAGAGATTCTATTTTCTTCTGCAGCCAGAAACTGGGGATATCCTTTACTCCAGCAAAGGCTGCTGGGAACCCTAGTTGTCTTGACATTTGGAACTCCTGGTTCCAAGCCTGATGATCTCTAGCTGCAAGCAATGGGGAATATTGGAATTACAAATGGTAAAGTAACATATATCCTTTAGAAAACCTAACAAAATGTCATGGCACAGAAAGAGAGGCTGCCCTGATGAACTAGCCAGCAGACGAGTTCAGGTCTGCACTAGGGGCAGGTGGAGACAAGGATATTGTTCATCGTGGCTCCTGGTTAACAGGCCAGTAGTAGCCCTTCTTTACAACAGAGGATCCCTAGTGCTCCCCCATATTCCAGCTCCTCAGAGAAGCCCACACTAATTAACCTTTGTTGTTCTCTCACTTTGTCACCTGTTTTTTTTTTTTTTTGGTTGAGTTAATTTTTTAAATAAACTTTTTGTTTTGGGATAATTATTAGATTTATAGAAAAGTTGCAGAGATAGCATAGAAAATTCCCCACTACTTCTCACTCAGTTTTTGCTGTGTAACATCTTACCTTACGATGGCACATTTGTCAAAACTAAGAAGCCAGCAGTGGCACATTACTGTTAACTAAACTCTGGGTTTTATCAGGTTTTCCACTAACATCCTCTTTCTATTTCTGTGTCCAGTTAGAGTTGCTATAGTGGATCCTCCAGTCTGTGTTATTGTCTGGGTCTTTCCTTGTTTATTGGTTTTCTGTTTTTTTGGAGAGGTTTTTGCTATAGGGTGCATGCACTCGCCAGAAAGATGGAGAGAGGCAGAGAGACAGAAAGTGAGAAATCACCCCCTGGGGGGATGGCCATGCCGCAGTCCCTTCTCCATTCTCCTCTCTGGATCTTGGGCAAACTTTCACATGTGCCCGGTGTGAGTTTAAGCCATTGGGTCCAGGATTCGAACTGTGGTCGACTACATAGGAGTTCAGCGACATAGCCATTATGCCAACTGCTGGTCCCTGTTTATTGGTTTTCTTTTGTTCCTTTTTAAAAAAATTAACTCCTTCAGAGAGTGTGTGTGAGAGAAAATCCTCGAAAGTGTATTCACACCATGATCCACCCTCAGCTCATCTGACCTCGCTTATGAGCATATCCAAACACCTGTGTGCAGTTGTCCATGTGGGAGTCCAGTGCCCCCAACCATCACACCACCTGCTGGCCCTCCTTGGCAGTTTTTTCTTTTTTCTTTTTCTTTTTTTTTTTTTATGAGGTTTTTGCCATAGGGCCCGTGGGCTGGTCAGGCAGACAGAGACAGAGACAGAAAGCGAGAAATCCCCCCCCAGGGGGGATGGCCACACCGCAGTCCCTTCTCCTCCATTCTCCTCTCGGGATCTGGGGCACGCACGCACACGCGCCTGGCGTGAGTTTTAAGCCACCGGGTCCGGGACGCGAACCACGGTCGACTACGTGGGAGTCCAGCAACATAGCCATTAGTGCTGGTCCCCCCTCTTGGCAGTTTTGAGGAGTGCTGTTGAGGTCTTCTATAGACTGCCCACCAGCGTTGTTGTTAGGCTGGTGTACTTCTATGGTGAGACTGGGGTTAAGAGTTTGGGGGAAAACGTCCTGGAGGTGAAGTGCCCTCTCATGTTGGGGCACATGGCATCACCATGACTTCTCACTGGTGGCCTCAGCCTTTTTCAAGCAATGCCAGTGGTATTTGCCAGATTTCTTCACTGAGGAGCTGTGGAGTTAATTTTCCCCTGTCCATCCTCTGTTTTCTGTGTTGTCAGCTCTCTGCTGTTTGTGACACTTACTCACCTGCTTGTGTCTTCCTTCTGGAGCATAGGTGCAGCTGAGACCAGCTGTGTCTGCTCTGCTAATTGCTGGGGGTCAGGGCCCAGCAGGTAGCATGTCCTTAGTATACATCAATCAAATACGTGTATATGTGCAGAGCACATGTCACCCTCAAAGTAGAGAGTACCACCTTTACTTCTCAGAGAAGGAAACAGGCCCAGAGTGTTAAAGGGGCATGTCCTTGGCTACGCTACCTGAGAACACTGAAGCTAGGATTTGAATCCAAAACACCTGACCTTAGCAGGGCGTTTTATACCCCTACCACCTTAGCAGCTTGTCCCCTGCCCTTGGTCAGATGGCTTTTCTCTGGGAAATAGTGAATGCTTAGCTTTGCCAGAAGGTTCTGCCTCGGCCACTTGGAAACCTGAGAAGCAATGTTGCCTCATTCCAGGGTGTATGACTCAGCAGGTAAGGGGCCCTGAGAATGAGCATTGTTTCTGGCTGTTGCTGCCGGTTAAGGGCTACTCTGAGAACACTGACTTATGCTCTCAACTCTGGCGACAGCCCTTCAAGGCAATGATATTGTCCCCATTTTCCCACAACCCCTCAGTAAGCACCACCTTCCCTCTCCCAGAGCTGATCCCCATTGACTGCCAGGATGATCTGGTTGTGCCTGAGGTGGGGATGTTGGAAGGGCCATGCTATGAACACCCCAGGCCCAGGGTGGACCAGATGTCTTGGAGAGGATAGTTTCTTGTTTGACACACCTGAACCTACAGGCTCTATTTTGAGTCCCTAGTAGACTCTGGCTTGGAGAGTTGGGCTTTGAGGTGTCACTTGGCTCTGCCTGAGCCCCGGAACCTTTGTGTATGGTGACAGTCCTCTCCAGCTTCCTCTGGAGTGCCTGCTCACATGTGTCTCCAGTGGGTCCCAAAGCCATCTCAGTTTCTCCCATTTCAACAGATGAAGAAGCGGGACCTGGAGCCCTCAGATGCCACGTACACAGCCTTGTTCAATGTCTGTGCCGAGTCCCCCTGGAAGGACTCCGCCCTGCAGAATGCCCTGAGGCTCCGGCAACAGCTCAAGGCCCAAAACTTCCAGCTTAACTTGAAAACATACCATGCCCTGTTGAAGGTGGCTGCCAGGTGCGCGGATCTCAGGATGTGCCTGGATGTGTTCAAGGTGAGGGGACCTCTTCCTTCCTGTTGCCCTACTTGGAGCTAGTGCTGTGTGGCAGATAGGAGGCTAAGGCTGTCACCCTTCACAGGAAGTTGAAGTTCACAGATGAACCCTCAGGGGCCTGCGTCTGCCAGTTAGACAATAGGTTGTAGGTGCCACTGTGCTGTGTCCCTCTGCCTCAGGGTTATTGGGACCACTGAGGAGGGAAGGACTTCACAGAGGAGGCATAGTCGGCCTGAGTGTTAAGGGTGGCACTCACAGATAGGGCCCCTGCATAGAATGAGCAGTGGGATCAAAAGCTGAGTTCAGGCAGCTGCAGAGCCCTGGCTGGTCACAAGAGTTCAGGGGACACAAGTGAATGCAGGCCTGGGACACTGAAGCAGTGCCTGCCTGGCAGGGCCTGGGATGTCAGGCTGTCACAAGGCTTCAACCTGTATCCCCTTTTACTTCCAAGCACCCTATAAGAATGGTTTTCATTCCCAGTTCACAAGAGGGAGACGACAAAGGGTTTGAACTGGGAGGACCATGGGCAGGGTGTTGGGTCTGCTTTCTCAGGCTGCAAGAAAGCAAGGTAGATATGAGTGAGTTTCTTACAAGAAGGCTTAAGAGGAGCCTTGGCAATCAGGCAGGCTGTAGGCACCCAGGAGAAGCCAAGTGGCATGGCCTTGATAGCCTCAGGCCTGGCAGATTCACCTTGCCCTCTGCTTTTATTTTTGCCCTGATAGTGACTTAGTGTCTTTTCTGTCTCTGTTCCTCTCATCACTGGTGAATATTTTTCCTCACTGTATGTGTTGTAGGTGTTTCTCACCTGCCCTGTCCTGGAAGACAGGACCTGACAGGCTGGTCCAGGCTCTGCACAATGAAGCATAGCCTGTGGGCCAGTGCTTGCCACTGAGTTGCCCTGTGGCTGGACAGTCCCTAGACTGGTGCCTTGAGCTGGCCAGCTCTGGAGGTAGGATTATAGGATCTCAGCCTGGAGACCTCCCTGTGGGTGACAGATCTCTCCAAAGGGTGCTGTGTGTAAGGCAGGTACCTAAAACTTCTGAAAAGAGGTAGTATAGTTGGTAGGCCTTTGGCCTGTCCTGTCCAGGCATGTCACATTGGTATGGTAGGTGGATCATTTTTTTTAATTGCTTTTTTCATATGACCTTGCTATTGAGAGGGAGGGAAAAATCACCCCCAATGGGGCATGATCATACCATAATCCCTTTATTTCTCCATCCTATTAGGATTTTGGGCACACATGCACACATGCCCAGAGTGTTTTTCAAGCTACCAGGGCTGAGATTTAACTGTAGTTGGCTATGTGGGATCCATCTCCCTTAACCACTATGCCATAGAACCAGTTCTAGGCAGGTCAGTTTGACTAGTGAGGTGGAGAGTCAGAGGGAGAAAGGGACAAGTTGAGAATCAGCTGTGGTTGTCTAGGAAGGGAGAGCACTGACCCTTCCTGAGGTGGAAGAGACACAACAGAGAAGGCAGTCCTGGTGTGGGGGGAGGCAGGAGAACAGCAGCAGTAGGGCCACAGAGCAAGAGAGGCTTGAGGAGAAGCCCCTGAGGTGCTGACAGGTGGAAGGTGTATCTCAAGAAGGCTGCGCACTACCTGCCACACCTGCCACAGGGACTGGTGGTAACTGGCCCCACGAGACGTGCCTTGTACAGCACCCACTGTCATGGAACTATTCCAGAGATCATGAGAGGTAGGTTCTCTGGGTGACTGCACTGCACAGAAGAGGACACAGAGGCTGAGGAGCTTGTCCATATGCTCACAGCTGGCCAGTAATGGAGCTAGGACTTATAGCCAGCTCCAAGCAGTGCTAGAACCTTGAGTCCAGGGGCTGAGTGGCCACTAGGGTCTTCTTTGCAGAGGTGCTACACAGATTTGGCAGGAGTAGAGCCAGGAGGAGGGTGGGACCTGGGGTAGGTAGAGAGGGAAATAGGCTACTCTGCTCAAGATCTGGTTCCTAGCTTGTCCCAGAGCTATATCAGGGCACCAGCCCCTCAAGAGACTTGGACCTAGTCCTACCCTGAGTGAGTCAGACACCAGTGGTCCTAGGCCTGACTGCTGTAGGTTCCAACAGGACCACCATCTTTCCTCCCCCAGGAAATCGTCCACAAAGGGCACGTGGTCACAGAGGAGACCTTCAGTTTCCTGC